>NC_033801.1:15502034-15516895 GCF_001876935.1 Asparagus officinalis
AAACTAACGTGGGCCCGCCACCCTCCTCACGTGCCTCCCACGTCCAAAAAACCCTAACTTAAACCCAAAAAAGATACCCGAATTCATTTCTCCCCAATGGCTCGCTTCCTGTTCAACGTCGCGCGAGCTCGAGCCCCCCTCAAAACCCTAACCCAAACCCTAAACCCAACTCGAACCTACATCTCCGAGATGCGGCGCTCCGCCTTAAGAGACAACCTCCTCCGCATCCTCCGAACCGAGATCTCCTACGCCGCCGCCGACCTCCCGTCCCCGCCGGCGACCTTCTCCTCCTTCTCCATCGACGCTCGCCCGGGCGAGAACTGGTTTCGCCTCACCCGATCTTACCGATCCGAAACGCTAAAGATCGACGCCACCACGGTCGACGGCGCTGCTCCCTCCACCAGATCTCCGTCCGCCGACGATTCTGCCTCCTCCGGCGACGGGAGATTGCACATAAGCGTCATCGTCGAGGTGTCGAAGGGCGAAGACTCCGATCTCGTGCTTCAGTTCGTGTGCTCGGCGTGGCCGGATGCGATGGACGTTGAGAAGGTCTTCACGGTGAGGAAAGGGGCGGCGAAGGCGGCGATGCCATTCATGGGGCCCGATTTTGGGTTAGGATGGTTAAGTCATTGGTTTGGTTTTGTGATTGGATTTAAGTTAGGGTTTTGAGTGTTTTGATTTGCTTGCAGGGAGCTGGATGAGGAGTTGCAGAGGGCAGTGAGGGATTATTTGGAGGAGAGGGGAGTGAACGATGAGCTCGCGGAGTTCTTGCATGGTTATGTGGAGGGAAAGGATCGAGGGGAGCTTGTTAGGTGGTTGAAGAATATTGAGGCTTGTGTCAAGAAATAGGTAATTGCATTCTTTTTTTTCCTCCTTAAATTGTAAATTTTTCCTTGTATGTTGATCTGATTGTGTGATAGTGGACATAATAGATTTTACGAATATGATAAGTGTTGATGCTAGGGAAAACTCACTAGATTGAGTTTGTAAGATTGGACTCGCCGAAGAGGGCCCCTTGATCAACTTAGATGACTTGAGAGGTTTCTAGCGATGAGATCTACTTGAGATTGCTGAGTGGGCTTATGATACACAGAAAAAATGTCAGACAGTCGATGATGAGCTGTTCACTAACGCCTCTCCGATGCCTAAGTTAGACTCTTGTAGAAAGATATCAAAATAGAAGGTATTTTACCAATGTTGTAAAAAGCGGCAAAAAGCGGGGATATTGCGGCACGAATAGCGGAAGCGGGGCATCAGCGCTACGCTTAAGGCATTAGCGGCGTGCTTAAGCGGTAAAAACCGTTTTGTGTTCGAATTACGCGTGTTAGCGGGTTTTAGCGGTTAATAGCGCTTAAAAGCGCTAATACCGCTATTAACTGCTTCAAGTTGTAAACGGGAATTGCCCCCGGACCCGACCCGAACCCGACTCGCGTACCCACTAAACTTAAAACCCTCAGTTTCCCGAACCCTTGTGCCCTAGCCGCCTCTCACGTACTTTTTCTCCTTTCTTTTTCTTCTGACTTTTTCTCCCGTCGAGCTCCAGTGACGACTGATCTCCAACTTCCAGCGACGTCCAACTGTCCAAGCTCCTCCTCCAACAGTCCAAGCTCCTCCTCCAAGCTTCTCCTCCGACTGACAACCTCCAGGGTTCCTCCGGTCAACATCTCACGAGTCACGACAACCTCCAATCTCCTCCAACGATCCAAGCTCCTCCGACTGACAACCTCTAGTAACGACAATCTCCACAGTTCCTCCAGTCAACATCTCACGACAACCTCCAAGCTCCTCCTCCGCCTCTCTCGACAACCTCCAACGACCGACGAGGCGACGACTTCCAGGCTCCCGCACCAACAACATCTCCGGTCAACACCTCCATCTCTGTTGGCAGCGGCTTTGTCTGCAACAGAGAAACAGGTAATCAACTCCCCTTAACTAATTATGATGCTATATTTTTTGAATTTCTTCATAGTTCATTCATATTTCATACAATAAGCTTATCAATTGTTATTTACTACCACTGATAATACAAAAAATTTACAAGTAATTAATTTATTTATGTGATAAATGGCTTGATTTTCATAATCAGCAGCTGCAATCAAAATTTTCTTTATTCTGTCACTGCATTAGGTCCAACTTCCAGAAAACTTGTATAATCAAAAAATAAAAATCAACATATGAAATTATTATAACTTATTCTTCACGGTGAGGAAAGGGGCGGCGAAGGCGGCGATGCCATTCATGGGGCCCGATTTTGGGTTAGGATGGTTAAGTCATTGGTTTGGTTTTGTGATTGGATTTAAGTTAGGGTTTTGAGTGTTTTGATTTGCTTGCAGGGAGCTGGATGAGGAGTTGCAGAGGGCAGTGAGGGATTATTTGGAGGAGAGGGGAGTGAACGATGAGCTCGCGGAGTTCTTGCATGGTTATGTGGAGGGAAAGGATCGAGGGGAGCTTGTTAGGTGGTTGAAGAATATTGAGGCTTGTGTCAAGAAATAGGTAATTGCATTCTTTTTTTTCCTCCTTAAATTGTAAATTTTTCCTTGTATGTTGATCTGATTGTGTGATAGTGGACATAATAGATTTTACGAATATGATAAGTGTTGATGCTAGGGAAAACTCACTAGATTGAGTTTGTAAGATTGGACTCGCCGAAGAGGGCCCCTTGATCAACTTAGATGACTTGAGAGGTTTCTAGCGATGAGATCTACTTGAGATTGCTGAGTGGGCTTATGATACACAGAAAAAATGTCAGACAGTCGATGATGAGCTGTTCACTAACGCCTCTCCGATGCCTAAGTTAGACTCTTGTAGAAAGATATCAAAATAGAAGGTATTTTACCAATGTTGTAAAAAGCGGCAAAAAGCGGGGATATTGCGGCACGAATAGCGGAAGCGGGGCATCAGCGCTACGCTTAAGGCATTAGCGGCGTGCTTAAGCGGTAAAAACCGTTTTGTGTTCGAATTACGCGTGTTAGCGGGTTTTAGCGGTTAATAGCGCTTAAAAGCGCTAATACCGCTATTAACTGCTTCAAGTTGTAAACGGGAATTGCCCCCGGACCCGACCCGAACCCGACTCGCGTACCCACTAAACTTAAAACCCTCAGTTTCCCGAACCCTTGTGCCCTAGCCGCCTCTCACGTACTTTTTCTCCTTTCTTTTTCTTCTGACTTTTTCTCCCGTCGAGCTCCAGTGACGACTGATCTCCAACTTCCAGCGACGTCCAACTGTCCAAGCTCCTCCTCCAACAGTCCAAGCTCCTCCTCCAAGCTTCTCCTCCGACTGACAACCTCCAGGGTTCCTCCGGTCAACATCTCACGAGTCACGACAACCTCCAATCTCCTCCAACGATCCAAGCTCCTCCGACTGACAACCTCTAGTAACGACAATCTCCACAGTTCCTCCAGTCAACATCTCACGACAACCTCCAAGCTCCTCCTCCGCCTCTCTCGACAACCTCCAACGACCGACGAGGCGACGACTTCCAGGCTCCCGCACCAACAACATCAAGACTTCTAGGCTCTCTCACGTTCCTCCGGTCAACACCTCCATCTCTGTTAGCAGCGGCTTTGTCTGCAACAGAGAAACAGGTAATCAACTCCCCTTAACTAATTATGATGCTATATTTTTTGAATTTCTTCATAGTTCATTCATATTTCATACAATAAGCTTATCAATTGTTATTTACTACCACTGATAATACAAAAAATTTACAAGTAATTAATTTATTTATGTGATAAATGGCTTGATTTTCATAATCAGCAGCTGCAATCAAAATTTTCTTTATTCTGTCACTGCATTAGGTCCAACTTCCAGAAAACTTGTATAATCAAAAAATAAAAATCAACATATGAAATTATTATAACTTATTGTATGAATGAAAAAATATAGCATGTTTATTTATTGTATGAAATGATTCAAATGAATGTAGAAATAATACAAGAAATAGGAATAATGTATGTTTAATCCAGTGATTAATTTCAGCCATTATATTGTACTTATATTGTTATTTGTTCATTCATATTTCAGACAAGAAATAGTACTTATATTGTTATTTGTTCTTATTCATTGAATAGGTATAATTTCAGCCATTACATGGACTTATCCTCAACAACTTCTAATCCATTAATGAGTTCTCAAAATCGAGAGTCGGGTAGCTCCCAGAGCCGATCAAATCTAGTTGTCGAGGCTCAAGCTTCGATTCAACACCCACATCCGCGTCCTTCAGATGATATTCGATGGGATTGGGCAATTTATCCAGAATAGGCTAAGAAGAATAAGATCAAGTGCACTCTGTGTGAACATGAAACCACTGGTGGTATTTCCTGCTAGAAAGAGCACTTAGTTGGTAGCCGGGGGAATACTAAACCATGCAAGAAAGCGACGCCTGACATTATTACGAGGGTAAAAGCAGCAATGGATGAAACTAAGGGAAGTAAGTCAGACAAGATAAGATTTGATATCGAGCGTAGGTAGGAGGTCGATATTTTTAGTTCCAGAATTGAGAATGCGGAAGAAATCACTAAGATTGAAAACAAGAGGCCTCGTGAATTTGAAGCTAACCATCGATATGCTACATTCTTGCCAGAGGAGCCTACATCATCTAGTATTATGAAGCAAACAATAGTTGATGCAGCTGAGTGTAAAAGAAGAAAGAAGTTGATTCACGAATGGGTCTCTCTTTAGACCTATGAAGCAGGAATTCCATTTCATACATTGACGCTCCCTTCTTTCAATAATATGTGTGAAACTATTGGCCAGTTTGGTCCAGGTTATGTGGGACCGACGATGTATCAGTTGAGGGAGCTTTTGTTAAAGAAGGCAGTATCTCGTTATTCAGTTGGTTTGGAGTCACATAAGAAGCTTTAGGAGACTACCGGCTGCACATTGATGATAAATTCGTGGACAGATCGAAAACATAGATGTGTTATGAACATGTGCATTCATTCTAGTGCTGGAGTTATCTTTTGCAACTCGATAGAGGAGTATGCAGAATCTCATACCGGAGATTTTATTTTGAAGTGGGTTGATCAGTGCATCCAGGAGATAGGGACAAACTATGTTTTACAAGTTGTCACTGATAATCACTAGGCAGACATAGCTGCAAAGAAGAAGCTAAAAACTAAGAGGCCGAGAATCTTTTGGACTTCTTGTGCGGCGCACACAACCAATCTCATGTTACAGAACATTGAAAAATTGATAAAATTTAAGAATACAATTGAGAAGGCAAGGGCTTTGACTGTTTTTATCTATTATCACACCAGGACTTTGGCATTTATACGTAAGTGCACGAGGAGGAAGGACATTGTCAGGTCTGGTACCACTAGATTTGCTACCTCATTCCTCACTAGGGAGTCTATTAGAGAAAAATGATGCACTGATGTGTACGTTTAATTCAGATGAGTTTACAAGTTTAAAATTTGTTAGGTTTACAAAGAAGAAAGCTCTTACAGCAAATGCTACGTTGATATCGAGAACCTTTTGGAGAGGTGTGAGGAGTTGCTTGAAAGTCTTCACGCATATTTTTAAAGTTCTTCGCATGGTCGATTCAGATACTTGTTCCTCAATGGAATTTATTATCGGAGAGCTTAAAATAGTAAAGAGGGAAATCACGGCTGTTTTGAAGACAGAGAAGGACTATATGCCTATCATATCCATTATATAGAGGCATGCTAAGAATAGGTTTGATAGTCCTCTTCACCTAGCTGTATGGTTCCTAAATCCTCTTTTCTATTATGCGGAGGATGATGTGGCTAAGAAGAGTGCAGAAGCTAAGCAAGCCGTTCTTGATTGTGCTGAGCTATTTTTTAGAAATGAAGTTATTATTGATGAGGCTGTTGTTGATACTATCTGCTCTATTGAGATGTTGAAATATAGAGACTGTGCTGCTTTCATCAATGGAAAGCCAAGTGCACAAAGAGTAGTGAAGAGAATTGCTGATGATCGTAATCTAGGTATTGACTTATATTTTGATATATGTTTGCTAGTTTTGAGATTGAATCAAAATATCAAATCAATCAATTAATTTGTTTTACTCTCTTGAATCAGCTCATTGGTGGGACACATTTGGTGGAGACATGCAATAACGTACTTGTTTATCCAAAAAACCGTTATTTGTCACATTTCTTCAACTTTCAAGTCTCTAGTATAAAAATGCTCAACAATAAAAAACATTGATTAATATCATCATTATATTAACTACTAAAAAGTTGACCTAAAAATTAAAATATTCAAGTACAGAATAAATGACTAAATGAGCAACACAAGATAATATCATGATATATAAATTAATAATAACAATCTAAAGATACTAGACAAGCAATAAAGATCAAACTCCAAACGCATGACATGTTCAAACTCCAAACTTAACACTCAAAAGTTTAAATCAAAGCAAAATAAAAGCTAGAAGTATCAGAAGTGAAGTGACTAAAGTCTGAATTTGAGCAATGACTCATCATCACTCATCATCCTCATCATCAGCAGCAGTGCCAAGTAGCAAAATCTCATGTCTCAAATCCTCGTCGTTATCATCATCGTCAAGTTGGATATCCTCCTCATCTGAGTCTGAGTCATCAATACTTTCCTCCTCTTCGTCCTCCGAATCTATCTCTTCGTGGGCTCTTGAACTAGAAGCCCTATTCATCCTCCTTGTGGCCCTCCTCGGCTGCAAGAACTCGTCTGCTCCAGCTGCTTCGGAGATAACTCCTAGTGGTATATCGGTCTCTGGATGATAATCCCCTTCCACTTCAGAGTTATATCCATCTACCACCCATGAAGAAGCGTGCCGACCGTCTTTAGCAAGTAGGATGTCCTTCTTCTTTCCATCCTTTCTTGGTGTATTCAACTTAGTTCTGATCCTCAAATTGAATTGCACATAGACTAGATCGTTTAATCTCTTGCTATCGAGCCTATTTCTTTTGTGTGGTTTTGCATTCAAACATAAAAATATCTTTACTTTCAAATTTATCATTTTTTATCATTTATTGTTCAATATCTTTTTTAAAGATGAACAATTGAATATGAAAATTAAAGCAAGGTGGCGAGTGATTACCCCTTCAAAACAACTTCAATTTCTTTCACATTCAGAGGAGCTACTTGTCAATCTCAATATCTGAAGAGCCATCATTTGCATGTAAGGCACGTCTCCACCAAATGTGTCCCACCAATGAGCTGATTCAAGAAGATAAAGCAAATTAATTGATTGATTTAATATTTTGATTCAATCTCAAAACTAACAAATATATATCAAAATATAAGTCAATACCTAGATTACGATCATTAGCAATTCTCTTCACTACTTTTTGTGCTCTTGGTTTTCCATTGATGAAAGCAGCACAGTCTCTATACTTCAACATCTCAGTGGAGCAGATAGTATCAATAACATCCTCATCAATAATATCTTCATTTCTAAAAAATAACTCAGGACAATTAAGAACTGCTTGCTTAGTTTCTGCACTCTTCTTAGCCACCTCATCCTCCGCATAATAGAAAAGAGGATTTAGGAACCATGCAGCTAGGTGAAGAGGACTATCAAGCATATTCTTAGTATGCTTCTCTATAATGGATATGATAGGCATATAATCCTTCTCTGTCTTCAAAGCAGCCGTGATTTCCCTTTTCACTATTTTAAGCTCTCCAATAATAAATCCCATTGAGGGACAAGTATCTGAATCGACTATGCGAAGAAATTTAAAAAGAGGCGTGAAGACCTTCAAGCAACTCCTCACACCTCTCCAGAAGGTTCTCGATATCACCGTAGCATTTGCTGTAAGAGCTTTCTTCTTTGCAGCCCTAACAAATTTTTAACTTGTAAACTCATCTGAATTAAACATATCCATCAGTGCATCCTTCTTCTCCAATAGACTCCCTAGTGTGAGTAATGAGGTAGCAAATCTAGTGGTGCTCGGCCTGACAATATCCTTCCTCCTCGTGCACTTACGCATAAGTGCCAAAGTCCTGGTGTAGTTATAGATAAAAACAGTCAAAGTCCTTGCCTTCTCAATTGTATTTTTAAATTTATCAAATTTTCAATGTTCTGCAACATGAGATTAGTTGTGTGCGCCACACAAGAAGTCCAAAAGATTCTCGGCCTCTCACTTTTTAGCTTCTCCTTTGCAGCCATGTTCGCCGAGTGATTATCAGTGACAACTTGTACAACATAGTTTGCCTCTATCTCCTGGATGCACTGATCAACCCACTTCAAAATAAAATATTCGGTATAAGATTCTGCATACTCCTCTATCGAGTTGTAAAAGATAACTTCAGCACTAGAACGAATGCACATGTTTATAACACATCTATGTTTTTGATTTGTCCACGAATTTGTCATCAATGTGCAGCCGGTAGTCTCCTAAAGCTTCTTATGTGACTCCAAACCAACTGAATAACGAGATACTGCCTTCTTCAACAAAGGCTCCCTAAACTGATACATTGTCGGTCCCACATAACTTGGACCAAACTGGCCAATAGCTTCACACATATTGTTGAAAGAAGGGAGCGTCAATGCATGAAATGAAATTCCTGCTTCATAGGTCTAAAGAGAGACTCATTCGTGAATCAACTCTTTTCTTCTTTTGCACTCAGCTACATCAACTGTTGTTTGCTTCTTAGTACCAGATGATGTAGGCTCCTCTGGTAAGAATGTAACATGTCGATGGATAGCTTCAAATTCACGAGGCCTCTTGTTTCCAATCTTAGTGATTTCTTCCGCATTCTCAATTTTGGAACTAGAAATATCGATCAACTGCCTACGCTCGATCTCAAATCTTATCTTGTCTGACTTACTTCCCTTAGTTTCAGCCATTGTTGCTTTTACCCTCGCAATAATGTTAGGCGTCACTTTCTTGCATGGTTTAGTATTCCCCCGGCTACCAGCTAAGTGCTCTTTCTCGCGGGAAATGCCACCAGTGGTTTCATGTCCACACAGAGTGCACTTGATCTTATTCTTCTTAGGCCATTCTGGAGAAATTGCCCAATCCCAACGAATATCATCTGAAGGATGCGGATGTGGGTGTTGAATCGAAGCTTGAGCATCGACAACTAGATTTGGTCGGCCCTGGGAAGAGCTACCCGACTCTCGATTTTTAGAACTCATCAATGGATTAGAAGCTGTAGAGGACAAGTCCATGTAATGACTGAAATTATACCTATTCAATGAATAAGAACAAATAACAATATAAGTACTATTTCTTGTCTGAAATATGAATGAACAAATAACAATATAAGTACAATATAATGTAACAATATAAGTACTATTTCTTGTCTGAAATATGAATGAACAAATAACAATATAAGTACAATATAATGTCTGAAATTAATCACTGGATTAAACATACCTTATTCCTATTTCTTGTATTATTTCTACATTCATTTCATACAATAAATAAACATGCTATATTTCTTCATTCATACAATAAGTTATAATAATTTCATATGTTGATTTTTATTTTTTGATTATACAAGTTTTCTGGAAGTTAGACCTCATGGAGTGACAGAATAAAGAAAATTTTGATTGCAGCTGCTGATTATGAAGATCAAGCCATTTATCACATAAATAAATTAATTAGTTGTAAATTTCTTATAGTATCAGTGACGGTAAATAACAATTGATAAGCTTGTTGTATGAAATATGAATGAACTATGAAGAAATTCAAGAAATATAGCATCATAATTAGTTAAGGGGAGTTGATTACCTGTTTCTCTGTTGTAGACAAAGCCGCTGCCAACAGAGATGGAGATGTTGACCGGAGGAACGTGAGAGAGCCTAGAAGTCTGGATGTTGTTGGTGCGGGAGCCTGGAAGTCGTTGGAGGTTGTCGTGAGAGGCGGAGGAGGAGCTTGGAGGTTGTCGTGAGATGTTGACCGGAGGAACTATAGAGGTTGTCGTTGCTGGAGGCTATGATGCACGAATACGGATACGGGATACGACAAAATCCAAAAAAATAGGATACGGGGATACGGTAAGGATTTAAAAAAAATTATTATATATAAAAAAATTTATAAAATTCAACTAACAATCTAAAATATGAATCTATCACAAAATGACAAGTTTGTAAACAAAAAATGTTTCAAGATGAAGTGGAAGCTGAGAGATTGAGAGAGAGGATTAGGGTTAGGGTTTTTTCTTATTTTCTTTTGTTTGAGTCAGCTGAGGATCGAATCGAACGGGAGATTTGAGAAATAAGGATGGGTTTTTTAATCGAACAGTTCGGGTTGGATTTTAACAACCAAACCCGCAACCCGAATGAATCGGCCTTCGGCGAATTCGAGTCGTGTCCGAGCCTAATTTGACCGTTGATCCGTGTCGGACACGGATTAACCTTGTCCGACAGGTGTCGTGCACGTGTCAGGACGAATCCGTGTCTGATTCGAGTCGGACATGGATTCGTGGCCTCCGGGGACGAATCCGTTTTTCAGAGGCTGGAGGTTGTCAATCGGAGGAGGAGCTTGGACCGTTGGAGGTGGAGCTTGGAGGTTGTCATGACTCGTGAGATGTTGATCGAAGGAACGCTGGAGGTTGTCAGTCGGAGGAGGAGCTTGGACAGTTGGACGTCGTTGGAAGTTGGAAGTCAGTCGTCGCTGGAGCTTGTTGGGAGAAAAAGTACGTGAGAGGCAGCTAGGGCACAAGGGTTCGGGAAACTGAGGGGTTTAAGTTTAGTGGGTAAAGTTTAGTGAGTACGTGAGTCGGGTTCGGGGGCAATTCCCGTTTACAACTTGAAGCGGTTAATAGCAGTATTAGCGCTTTTAACCGTTAAAACCCGCTAACACGTGCGATTCGAACACAAATCGGTTTTTATTGTTTAAGCACGCCGCTGATGCCTTAAGCGTAGCACTGATGTCCCGCTTCCGCTATTCGCGCCGTTATAGCCCCGCTTTTTGCCGCTTTTTACAACATTGCATATGTCACATATTTTTTTGGTAGATTTCACCAAACTTCCATAATTTTAGGTGGTTTGCATGAATCTTAATTTTGTAACATTTGTTTATTAGAGAAATATATGATAAACTTTCGAGTTAGCATGAAGAAACGACATATTACCATAAAACTATGCACGGATAATGAAATTTGTTTATGTTTTACAAAACTAGTATGAACTATTGAAATATAACCAGCACGCACTTGCACGTATTATGATGTTATTATTAAACAACCATAAACTTATCTAATAGTATATGTATGATATTTCCTGCCGATTTGATAATTTTTGGTAATTTTCTTTGGAAACAATAGTTTATGGTAATTTTGTAGAAAATCCCTAATAGTTGGTGGTGGTTTTGTGAAATTAATCATTTTTTGTCTTTTGAGTTTTTTACAATTAGATAATCTATGATCCAGTTTCATTTAACTATGCATAGATAGATGGTTATTCATATAAGGAGATGCAAATTTCAGTGGGTGTTTGTGAAATTGTTACATAAATACTTTTGTTCATGAACCCATGTGTTTATTTTGTGGTTTGGGTGTGGGCAGTGGGTTTCTGCCTATATAGATCTATCCTTGACTGTAATACTTGCGGAAGTTGAACTTGACTTCTACGTCAAGTCTATTTTGTTTGAACTGTACTGTTTCATGTCGGTTATAATGACTCAGTATCGCTGGTTGATATCACCGCTATTGTGTATGACCTGGTAATTTGTTGGTTATCATGAATAAAGGGGATGCTGATCAATTGGAAGCGCCGGGGCTCTAGGTTGTGAATGTTGAGGTCCTATGTTGTGTACAATTCGGTGAGGAACATACTTGGCACATATAGCGAGTTGTGGGTTCAATGGTTGGTAGAAGATATATACACATCAAGGAGTAATTAAATGGTTGATAGAAGATATATACACATCAAGGAGTAATTAATTTAACCTAACGTGATACCCTAAATTATGTTTATCTAATCAAAATAGTATAACTTAGATGTGAAAGCATTAAAGTTGAAGCACATCTTTTGTGAGCATGTTTTGAAGAAATAATTAAAAGTGGATTCAATGTAATAGAATATCACTTGTGTGATTAGAAGTAAAAATAAATAAATTGATGTGAACAGAACTATTATGGTTCATGCTATGTCAGATAAGTTGTCAGGTGACATGGTTCGCGCTATGTCAGATAAGTTGTCAGGTGACTTGCAAATTGTTATCCAGCTTGTGGTACCTAGTGCTCAAAATTAAAATGCAAAACGTAATGTAAACTAGCTTTAAAAGGTTGAAGGCCCTTTGTTCTTGGTGCACTAAGAGAGCCCTCATTTTGACTTTCCATAAACTAATGTTGTTTCTCCCGTCCAGCTTCTCTAATTTGTATTTTGTAGAAGACATCTTGAAGCCTACTAGGATAACACTATAGCTCTGATACCAGTTTGTTCCAGTGGGAGCTTCATAGATGTAGAAGATGTCTATACAAAGTGAATATTAATATAGTTGTGTAAACACAGTAGAGATAATGAACAGTACACAATGGTTTAACGTGGTTTAGTCAGTATGACCTACGTTCACAGACGAGAACAAATGAGAAATTCACTAATCACAAAAGAGAAGATTACAAAGGAGAATACTCTCTAATCTCACTCAGTCCCACCACACAAAGAAAGATCACTCACCACATCAACTCTCTTTCTCTTTTCTCTAACTTTCTTTTCTCTTTAATCTCTCTTTTTTCTCTATCCTGATCCTCCTTGAAGTATTCATCTTCACCAATTTATAATGCTCAAATTATTGTGTGAAAGGAGTAAGGTGTCTGGTGAAATAAGTGGGCTAGATGTGAGTAGATGGGTAGGTGTTTGAAAAACGAAAGATGAAATTTGACTTTGCAATTCAAAATCACTTTCAACAAACTTTGTATTTTGTAGAAGACATCTTGAAGCCTACTATGATAACATTGTAGCTTTGATGTCTGTTGAATCATGAAAGAACTAAACATATAGATATAAGGTATCACTTTATCAGAGAAATTAAAGTCATTAAGATTGAGAAAATTGGTACTACATATAATTCAACGGATATGATGGCAAAGTTAGTACCTTCGCGCAAGTTCAAGCATTGCCTCGAATTGTTTGAAATTCAACAAAGCAGATGTTAAGCCCGTAAAGGGCTTTTGGCTAGACAGCAAGAGCGAAGAGAAGATCTTTATATTGAAAGTCAATGTGGAGATTTGTTGAAAGTGACTTTGGATTGCAAAGTCAAAAATTTTATCTTTCGTTTTTTAAACGTTTACCGAACTACTCACATCTAACTCACTTATTCCACCAAACACATTGTCCCTTCACACAATAATTTGAGCATTATAAATTGATGAAGATGAATGCTTCAAAGAGCATCGGGACAAAGAAAAAAAAAGAGAGATTAGAGAGAAAAGAAAGTTAGAGAAAAGAGAAAGAGAGTTAACATGGTGAGTGATCTTTCTTTGTGTGATTCTCTGGTGGGGTTGAGTGAGATTAGAGAGTAATCTCCTTTGTAATCTTTTCTTTTTTGTGATTAGTAAATTTTTATGCTATTCTCGTCCGTGGACGTAGGTCATACTGACGGAAACATATTAAAAATTGTGTATTGCTCATCGTTTCCATTGTGTTTACATAGTACTGTGTTATTATTCACTTTGTATGGACATCTTCTTTGTCTGTAAAGCACTCGCTGCAACAGTTCTTTTTGCCAATGTTATAGGGACACTTCTAGCTTTATATATTTTTTGCTTGTCCGACATTTTGACACTTTCAAGGCATTTCAACAATACACCATCATCAACTTCGTATGAAGACGATATCATCTTTCTGCCTCAATGTTGATACTTCATCTGAACTATCTTCTAGTAAATGTTATCAAGTTTGGATTTGATTGGTCATATGTTGATTATGGAGTGCATGCACATATTCACATACACATCAATGATCAATAGCCATATCCTTGCATCAAATTTTCTGAACATTATTGTTCTCGCCGATGACCACTTCTGGCTGCAGGAGGACTTTGAGGCCCATATCCGATGTCTTATGCAATACTTATTTTAATCACTGATTATGAGCATGTTTTGCATACAGCTGCTTTTGTATTTTGTGCTTACTCATTTAAAGTTATCCAATTTACATAATTATCTTGAATTAGGAAAAACTCGAAACAAATTATAACTAAGTTTACTACAACCTATGTGCCGCGTTGAACTTCTTCCCCTTTATCCTCTAAAGGAAGAAAACCACTGAGTATATCATACTTCATATGTAGCTGAAAGATCAAGCTACTGTTGTATGGTTAAGTGATAAATAGCCTTTGTATCAGAACTGGTCACCCACATATCCGTATTGTCCACTTATATGTGTCGACTTTTGTTGGCTCTGGTTATTTTCAAGATTGTTTAAAATTATTTCTAAGCCACATCTGCTTCTGATTTTGTAGATTATAGATAATGATTTTCCAAATAATTTAAAATTCTTATTTGTTTCCCCGTCTGCACCCTTAGTCGATGTCAAAGTATTCTCGCCTCTTTGGAATAAATAATTTGTTGCAAGGGTTGATGTTTTTCCTTTCTTTAATATGTATTCAGGCGGAGGTGTTATCCCATCTGACCATTTACATTGGTCATGTATTTTTGTTAACAGGTTCAGTTTCTTATAATGATAACGTTATAAAGGTGGAAGTTGAATTTGGATGAAGCTACAGTGTATCCAGGAATTAGTGGATCTGTTCAAGGGCCCAAATTCATCCTTCGTTCCGATTCGTTAATCATTATTGAGCCGTTACGACAAAATTTGTTGACATTTAATGTATGTCAATTGTCCTACCAGCGAGGTTTTCGCATTCAACTTTGAGCAAGCTGGAGATGTTCAAACATCTATGCAGTGTCATAAAAGTTTATTGGCTCAGCCTTGTGTGATCTGAGAAGAATAAAAAAGG
>NC_033801.1:15516905-15540331 GCF_001876935.1 Asparagus officinalis
AATAAAAACCGCCAATATGATTGAAGACTAGCATAGACTGTACGGAAACAAGACCATGAAGGATGTTGGCTTGTTAACGCCCATTAATATTTAAGATTATATATTTTGGGGCCATATATTGTCATCCTCTGATCCTTTTGTCTTGTACTTGATATTAAAAAAGACTTCTTTATTTTATTTTTATGACAGCATGCTTTGGGGCTATTTTTTGTTAGGCTTGTCAATAAATCAAATTCCATTCATGTATTTTGAAGATAGTCCGTTATATGAAACGTATCATGATCTTATAACCAGCGAAAGAACTGCTGCCAGTTTCGTGAGTTAAACTTTGGTGTAATGCCATTTTCTAAGCTTCCTACTCGAGAGATGATAAAAATAACACGTTCCTCGATGTTTATTTGCCGTTTGAAGTACCAACTAGTTGCACTTAATCCATATATAATAAGGTGAAGTGTAACAATCCAATGTGAACAATGAACGACGAAGGCAGTACAGTATGAATTATGAACTACGGCATGCTGTAGACGCAAAGATTCATCAATAATATCATAAGTATTATAAATATATATATACGTATAATAATATATTATATAATATAAATATATATATGATATAAATGATATATATAATACCAAAGAATAACACTACTGAGATATGTTGGGTTGCTCAAACTTCCATCCTATTTCTTTTGCTTTTCAACATCAAAGCGAGTTCGAACGCAAGTTAATGACTAAAATATATAGCTCAAGGCCGTATGGGCGTGAGGTAAGCTCTTGGATTCGTTAAGCTCGTGTCTCTTTCAAATCACTAGTTCAGGATAACTGGACACTAGCAACTTGCTTACTAACTACATAGTCAGTCTCATAGTTTTCAACCCAATTATTTAACTACCCTTGCAGAATCCGTAAACTTTGCTTAATTTGTGGTGATATATTGAATGTTCACTCAAAAAGGTCTCGTCTTCGTTGATAGCAACAAACTAAAAAGTCAAAAATCTATGGGCTAGGTCCTCATCAGTATAATATTGCGAAGCAAGAGAGCGCACGATCAACACATCACATATTAATTTAAAGGAGATAAAGTAGTCTTTTTTTTTTAAATTATTATATCCAAGAAACACTTTTTGAGGTTAACTAATTGATGACTTTGTCAATATGTTGTAAACTTAGGCCTAACAACAGTTCTGATTTAAAACTAAAGTTGGTATCCTATTAAGGGCGGCTTCGAATAATTACTTGGACTTGGGTCTAAATCTCCATCATGGCATCATCTCACATTTTATTAGAACCTAATAGTGATTAATTTAGGGGGTGCACCTAATGTTGTATTATAAGTCTATAATACCTTGTCATCTTCCTGTTTTTTTGTATCTTAATTAAATTGAAGCGTTAAATACCTAGGATCCTCGTTTTCTATATATATTGGTGTTTATCTTTTATCTTATGATGCATTAAACTACTCCCACTAAACAAATGGACGTTACCAAGCAAATAGACGTCGTTTGTGTAATTATTTGCTGCTTTTCAAAGAGACACGCCATTTCTTGTTCCAGAGACTAGCTTCGTTGTCATGGATTTGGATATCTAACGCGCATACAAAAATTACAAGGGTTTTCAGGTGGATGCAGTGCTCTTCATCCTCTCAAGTAAGAGAAATGGATCGGATCGGATCGGATAAAATTATCCCTGCACATTATACCAAAAGGAAGCGACTATTTAAGGAAACGTGCATGTGTTAATTAAGGACTATTAAGAGGAGTAATAGGCGAGAGTCTAAATGACAAGAAGCTAGCTAGCTAATCTATTACTTGGATAGAAACACGGAATTTAGCATGTTGCCAAATCTTCGAAGAATATTAACTCCACTTATTGTGATATAGTTTTGAATCTGGTTAGCATCAACGTGTTACTTTAAGGATATAATGTTTTTATTGCCTTTATTGTGCACTTAAGTTGTGATTTTATTATAGTATGAATACAAATAAATGCAGATATGTACCCATAATGATATACTCGCATTTTTTATTTTTTTTTGTTTTTTTTTCTCTTTCAGAAAAGCTCATGTCTGGTAAATTTCTTCACATCACTGTCTACAAAAGTTTAAAACATCATACGGAGAACATTGCGTTTAAAAGAAACCATCTTTCAATAAAAAAAAAAATAATAAAAATAAAAGAAAGAAAGAAAGAAACATATCTCTAGTTGTATATCGTGCACAAATAAAAGGATAAAGAATTTACTGGCATATCTACGTGGGCGCACTTTAAAAAGATTGCAATTGCTTAATGCAGCATGAATTATACCCAAAAAATATTTCAAATAAGCAATTATGATGAGTATCATTATTGACGAATTAGGACGATATTCATATCTACGACCATGACTCCTTTTGCAGTAAATTTAAGAACAACAGGTAAATTAAAGTTATAAACATATGATTCCGAGTTTCAATTATAAAGCTATTTTGTGAAATTCATGTTAAAAATTTACGCAAATTAAAGAAATAACGTTTTTGAACGAAAATTTATTTAATTCAGTTCTCAAGATCGCTTGCACGATAGAAATATGCTCCCAAATTATTATGGAAAGACTTGGGACACCTCCAAATTCAAATTATAAGATTCTAAAATTTTCACATTATACTAACATCGAAAAAAAAAAGTCCAAAACCAAATAAACATCTAAAAACATGCAGGGAAAAGAAAAAAAAAAAAAAACTTCATGCCTAATTAATCTTAACTCACTAACTCTCTAAAGCTTAAGAGATAAATCCAACTTTTGAACTTCCTCCCTCCTTTCACCATTCAAACTATTCCCTCCTCCCCATCCAACCGGCATCTGCAATCCATTAAACCGGGCCGGACCTGAATCCGCCACCGCCCGTCCAAAACCTGAAACCGGAGGCCCGAACAACAACGACGACAACGGGCGACACCACCCGTAGCCCGACCCAACATGGTACGGCTTCTGGATCCTAGAATGCGCTTGTATGCCAAGCGCGGCGATCTCCCCCCGCAGCAGCGGCAAGCGATGACATCTCAGGGCCCACTGTGACCGAAGCGGAGGCGGCAGCCCAGGCCGGCCGGGCCCCTTGTTCGCGGCAGCTGCCGCTCTCGCTTGTGCGCGTTCTGGTGGCCGCCGAGAGCCTGAGAACTGTAGAACTTCCTTTTACAGTAGTTACAAGAGAACACCCTTCGCTCTTCGCTCTCATTCTCCGCCGAGTCCTCCTTCTTCTCGGCTGCAACGCCATCGTTAAAAGACCCGATGAGGTCTAGCTCGAGCACCGGGGTCGTTTCGTTGCCGAGGGTTTTGGTGCTTGATGAAGATTCAGAGAGGGTTTGTTCCGATTCCATGTTTCTGATTGTGGAAGTTGCTGTTGTGATTGGAAGTGGAGGTAGAGGGGGGAGGGGCTTATATATATATATAATTAATAGGGGGGGTTTTGGGGTTTGGCTTGATATAGAAGGAGAGTAGAGATTTGGAATTTTGGAGGATTAAATGTAATGTTTCTAAAAGAGGAAGGATGTATATGGGATTTGGCTTGCAGTTACGTACATGGAGCTTGCTAATGAAGAATCGAGGGGAAGAAAACTAGGAAAGATGAGTTGGAAAACTATGAGCATTTAATCCCTTTCCTTTCTCTCTCTCTCTCTCCCCCCTTCTCTCTTATCCTCAAATTCTCTGATCCTTGACTTTGTATACTTTCTATTTACATACAGCATGACACACCCTTTTTCATTAATAATTTGTTTTTTTAAGTTTTATAAGGTATAATAGATAAGAGCAATCTTAAAATTAATCTGCTTAATAAAAAAATTATTGTAGTACACAACATAATAATAGTTTATTGACTATAAAACAAACAAAGATGATCGAGGGAAATATTAATATACAGTTTCCTTGGCAATATCTTCGACTGTTTAGTTGTGGAATTTGGTTTTGCACGGTATGATCCGAAATTGGTGTGAACAAAGAACATAATATTTGCATGCCATACTTGGATCCGAGATATAATGGGTTGACATAAATTCCGTATAAAACATATAGTTTTCTAAAATAATTACATGCACGTATTTAAATTAATTGCGGAGTAATTAAATGGAGAGGGGGAGGGAGGAGTTCATGCATCGGCGAGTTTTAAGCGGTCAGATTGCGTGTGCAAGCTGGGGATTTGGTTAATGAAGTGTGTTTTCATTGGGAATGTACAGTCAAAACAACCTATATATTGTCTAACTTCACTCAGAAGCTAGCTTCAAGGTATATTAGTCAAAGCCTCCGCTTTGTCCTTCTCAGTGACTAGGTTAATTTCTCATTTATTATTTGTACTCATTTGTAGTCGTTATTTATTTTCAAATATTCCAAATATTGTGTGAAATTAGGTCCATCAAAAAAAAAAAAAAAAGAAGATAATAGGTCTGGTTAGTGATAATAAAGTAGATGGAAAAAGAAAAGATGAGGGGAGAATACTTTGACAATATTTTTGTTATTTGTAGATTCTGTTAATTTACATGGTAAAAAGGTGAAATTTAGAAAGTTGACGTCGATGAAAATTAGATAGTCAAAATGGAAATTAATTAAAAAAATCATAAGGAAAAAGAATAAAATGTTAATTTTCTCTTTTATATTTCATTAATTTCTTCTCCAAATTCTGCACGAATTAAAAACGACTAAATGTTGATCGATGCCTCATCTTTCACTTTTCATACGATTTTCAAAACTTTCCAACTAACATGAAAATAATAGAAAGTACAGATACTTTCAATGTTTGATCCGCTTTATATTTGCTTTAATGTTTGCCAAACATGCCTTAGGAGGAGAGAAATATTGACAACTTTAGAGCTAAGGTAGGCCCTGCGAATATGCGTTGAAAAAAAAAAACTAATGGACCTTTGTGCTTAATTAATATCCTTTTAATATTTGATAAGTTACAACCCAGTTTAGACTCCACATGCGAATAAAGTTTACTAAAGTTTTAAGTCAAAAATACACTTAAATATATAGAAATCCGTAAAGCATCAAATAAACTTGACTAGAAGCGCTATCGAAATGCATTATCAATCGAAAATAATAATATTCACAAGTTAGATATCAACAATAGTCAAAAGATACTATAATTGTCATTTTATATCAACATTACCTGACTACGTACCCAAAAAAAAAAACCCGAAAATGGTTCTCTCTGTACTATTCCACCAATTAATAACATTTTAACTTCTCTAAGCTGGATTATCGGTGGCTAACGGTATGTGTGGTGAATGATGAATAGGCGACAATGCTGTGTTATGAGAGAGTGTCAACAATTGTCAGTGCAATGTACATATCATAGAGAAAATGTATTCTCAAAGGATGTGATGTTGATGAATATCCTGCAGTATTGGCAACTTCATATTAATTCTCGGGTCTGTTTGGGGATTCAACTTAAACAGGCTAGGATTAATCCTTAAACTAGCTAGTTCTCTCCGGAACCAGTTTAACTAAAGTGGTAGTTTAGGCTGAAATTTGAACTAAAAACAAACTGAGCCATATCAAGTTTTGCTAATAAAAAGATCGAACACCCTCTCACTGGACCGGGTTCGAAGCTGGTCCATTTTTAAAGAGTTGCCAAACAAACCCCAGAGCACAAAATTTATCAACATAGGTAACCGGAAAATATCTATTTTGGGCCACAGTAGTATTCTTGCGGGACTCACATTCAACAATCTCTTTAGAGCTGTTGTCTACATTCATTTGAGCTTGTCCTATGTGGGACAAATGTTCTTCATTTCTTATGAAAGAGCATAATTCTGATGTTGAATCTAAGAAATCAGACAACTCAAATCACATCTCTTTGTCACTGAGCCAGGATCCTAAGCCAACTGAGATGCTATCAAAATCAATACCGAGTCCATATATATATACATACACACTACAAGCCTTAGGTTTGTAAATGGACCTAACCTTGTTCTAGATAAGCATTCCTCCCTCCTAAAGTCCACTACAACATCTTTTAGCACTCCTTCACCACTTCAAAGTTCAGTATCATGAACTTAGTAGATGATTGGCTTCAAGTGACATGGTCATCATTCTTGCAACTAATTAATGTTAAATCTAGAACACCCTTTGAGACTTGTCTATTCTAACTGGAACCATATCTCATGGAGATATCAATGTCAACATCAACTACATACAAAAGTTTGTTTGATACACACCTCCACTACAACCTAAACAAAAGTTAAGTTTAAGATCACATCACTCTAAAGTTTAGATATGAAAATTTCTTTTTCGTATGCATAATTCCCACAAACTCCAAATAACGCAATTTATTTACTATTATTCATTACCAACATGCTAAACTTTGATTAATATTGATTTATAACTTATATGACCCATTATCATTTTCTTATACTGGTTTAAACATAAAGTGTTGGCATACAAGTCCATATCACACCTAAAGGAATAAATATATAAAAGAAGTAATCAAAGACAAACCTTTTGTCAACAAAGTAATAAAGCGTGGAGAACATCAACCAAGCAAACAATTCCAAATGCCCTGCTCTCCTTCATCAAGTTAGTCTCCATCACAATAACCTGTTGCATATATATGCCAAAAGAGAGAAGATTGAGGAACACTTGGTACTATTCATTAATAAAAAAAAGCAAGGTGAAATCGAATAAAATCAACTATTCTCAGTTAAGTAGTAAGATTAGTCATATCAAGGCCTTCTTTATCTGCTGTTTATGCCAATATGCCAAGGGCGGCATAGTTGAAACAGTCAAGAGGATGTTAATTTTTGTAGAACATGGTGAGCTAGTGAGGTTTTCACGTGAGTGAACCAGTACTATGTTTGTTATGTAAGAGCATCTCCAACCCAAAACCCAAAATGGTGTAGTTTTTACACCAAATCACTATTTCAATCTCCAATCCATTACACCAAATGTTACACCAAAAAGAATATTCCTTTTATTATTCTTATCTTTTAACATTTTTATCTATTCATACTTCAAGAAACATACATCTTCTTTATTTGTATTATAGATGGCTTTAAATCAACGAAGTTCTTCATACACAAATGCTGAAGCCTCACACCTCTGCCATGTATATCTTGATATTTTTCAAAATCCGATTATAGGTATAAACCAATCTAAGGATCAATTTTGGTCTCGAGTTGAGAGTGACTATCATAGCTCAATGTCTGTTTTTATCACTCAAGTTCGACCCAGAAGATCTTTGCAATGTCGAATGCAAACTCTCTTAACTACAATAGGGAAGATGAGGGGATGTGTAAGACATGTTGAAATTTTAAATCCAAGCGGTGCGTCTGAACAAGATATTGTAAGTGTTATTTGTTACATATATTTTTGAGATTTAATTTATGATTGAATTTTAACTTTATATATTTATATCATTTTGCAGTTCAATTAGGCTAAAGTGTTGTTTGCTCAGGATAAGAATTATAAGAAGGGATTCAAAGTCGATCATGTATGGCCCATCTTGAAAGATATCAAAAAATTTGCAGATGTTAAAGCTGGAATTCAAGTGAGACGTATGCAACATGGTAACTTTGCATCATCACAATCAGAGTACTCTCCCACTTCAGAGTCTCCCACACCAGCATCTCCTAGATTGGCTTCATTCGGTTTTAATATGAATGACAATGATTTTGGTGGTACTTCAACTGAAAGACCAATAGGGGTACGGAAAGCAAAATTTAAAAAGAGAAATGATAAATAAAGTTATAAGTTTATGGAGTATATGAAAGAAGAGAATCAAAAAATTGTTGCAATGATGGAAAAAAATAATGCTGATAGACAACTAAATTATGAAATCCAAATGTTAGAGCTCAAACTGCGGTAAAAAAAGTGGACGTGGATGAATTACGAGAAGAAAATTTAATTTTACTGAAAGATTTGACACAAGTAACTAATCCAAAAATACATGAGTTTCTTGTACAAGAACAATCAAGAATTATGCATAAAAGAACTAAACAATGTGAAGGATCTCCTACATGAGTTTCTTGTACAAGAACAATCAAGAATTATGCATAAAAGAACTAAACAATGTGAAGGATCTCAAAATACCGGTTCGTACAAGAACAATCAAGAATTATGCATAAAAGAACTAAACAATGTGAAGGATCTCAAAATACCGGTTCTGATACTTTTGCCCAATATTTCGAGCATCTTCGTCCTTCTGATGATATTTTCCCAGAATACTGAAATGTTGTTTTAGTTTGATCTCAAATAATGATAAAATGGACCTCTGATCCTTCGAATAGCTCCCTCTTTAAGCTGGAGTTCACCAAGAGCTGCTAGTCCTCCTCTGAAATTCATGGTTCACTCTCCAATTTGACAGCACATCGCCTCTAATTTTCAGATCCTGTGAATAGGGGCCCTAAGCTTGTATTTATAGGCTTCGATTGTAGCGTTTTGAGAAAAGAACCAAAGATTTGGCCTCATCTTCAGATAACAACAGCCAAATCATGTTTAAGGATGATATTCAAGCAGTTGAGAGGCTTTGGAACGAACAAATCCCAAGAAAATAATTGAAAACACGTTTTGAAGATTTCAGATATGATTCACGTCAATGTGACCCGTTGGCTTGCGCGTCACCTTAAGGTGACGCGGCAAGATTTGGCCTCATCTTCAGATAACAACAGCCAAATCATGTTTAAGGATGATATTCAAGCAGTTGAGAGGCTTTGGAACGAACAAATCCCAAGAAAATAATTGAAAACACGTTTTGAAGATTTCAGATATGATTCACGTCAATGTGACCCGTTGGCTTGCGCGTCACCTTAAGGTGACGCGGCCTTGTGCGGGTCAGGGTCACCTTAAGGTGACCCGCTCGTGCACGGGTCACCTTAAATTGACTCGCACTTGCGCGGGTCACCTTAGGGTGACCCGCATGCGAGTCATTCTAAGACGTCTTGAACCTTCTGACTTTTTCAGACTTGTCTTGTTCTGTTGTTTTACGTATTTTATCGTTCCATTGACTCGTACGTTCCGTCGATTAGCTTCATGCGTTTGTTGACGTCAAATAATCTTCTTTGACTCGGATAATGACGTTCATCGTCTTCTCTCCGTTTCAAACTACGTGCAGGAACGTATAGGTAATTTTTGACGCCTACAACTCAATCCACAACAAGTCGGTAAGCAATGCACAAAGAACACAACGAGCACAATCCACAATCCAAACAGTCAAGATCAATCGCAAACACAGAGAATTACCTGGTTCGACAAGATGCCTAGGTGCACGGGGAGAGGATGGAGAGATTTCACTATGTGAAGGAGAAATACAATGAGTTACAACTCTCAAACAATCAAACTAAACCTCACTAACAAGATCTCACAAACCTACTCAGACTTACCACGCATCAGTTTCCCATTGTTGTATATAGTCTTCCATTTGTCCTTCAGAGCATCTCAGTTTCTATCGTTGTACATTGTCTTTCATTTGCCCTTCAAAGTTTTGGCACCTCCATGTTTGTATTGCTCAGAATCCCAGAGCATGTACTCTTACATCTTTCTGCGCAAACTTTTAGAATTCGGATGGATTGTTCCATAACTCCTGCTTCGGAAAATCCAACTCTTGCTCCTTTATGTAGTTCTGATACTCCTAATTTTTGGATAACTAAGTTACATAACATCTATTGTTCGAAAATTTCTACTTCAGCTATAAGAACAAAATCTGTGAAAAAAATTAATGAATCAAGGAGTGATGTATTAGAGAAATTATGAAACTTAGATTCTCCATCGCACTATCCTTTTCCTATAGATTCTCCATCGCACTATCCTTTTCCTACTGTAATTAAACTATTAATAGAGCACAGCAGAACAAGCTTCACCTCTTAGCTCCAGCTTTTATCCTATTTTCTGTTAAGGTCTATACTTTCCTCATATTCTTTACTTTGTTTAGGTTCTTTCTAAGGCCATGATCAGCTTATACTGAACCTGTCAATGTTCTAAGCATTCCAAATTTCATTTCAATAAACGATCATATAAGTCATGCTTTTCTTGATTCATGTAACACAGCACTACATGATAGTAACTACTTATATATAAAGAGTCCTCCAACTCGGCTTCTTAAAAAGCGAAGGAGAGGGCTTTAATGCTGAAAGCAGGCTACCCCAGAAAATAACACCCAAAATATCCAAGTCCTTCCAATATAAATCCAACTCCCACTAGATCTAGGTTAGAGATCTCAGGTGTTCAAAATATAGATTATCTCGTCCTTTCTCTTGCCGAGTGAAGATTGTTAATGTACAATTACAACTTACAGATAAAAACTTTGGTTCTGTCGGAAGGCATATAGAGGCACGAGCGCAACGATTTGCCAAATGAGCATCAAACAGTCGTAGTGATTGGTCTCTTGATAGTAGGTCCCCTTTAAATCGACCGGTACCTCTTGAAATAAGTTCTTCGATGAATGCATGCCTTGGTAATTCTAATTTCTAAATTTAGCATCAAACAACCATGTGGGGTGATGTAAATCTAGAACTTTTAAGTTGTCATCTAACGCGTATTTGGAATAAACAACATGTCAACCAACCAAACCAGACTTCTCTCTTACCAAATCAGAGTACAAATCTGATGAATTATATGTGATAATTATCTACATTTGACCAACCTTTTTGTTGGATTTACGTACTTTGAAGGGAAAACGGATAGAGTTCATCAACCACGAAGAGTACAGAGACTAACATCCAAGGTGGCAGGTTTGCAGCAATACGATAATATAAAAGCGTGGTCTCATTTGAAGGGTCCAACTCAATGAACCACAACACAGATGAGCACTTTGGATTTTATGTAAGATTGAGAAAGGTACATGAAGGGGACGAAACAAATGGAAGTCATAATTTTCAGTTAAATGAAAGGTCAGGACGACCTTAGAAGGAATAAGACAAACAGAAACGAGCACCAGAGAGACAGTTAATTTGGATTATAAGCCTTGTATGAGCAAGACAGGTTTTTTTTTTTAATTCCACTGTTCATTGAAATAACCACAGCGCATTTTTATCATTAAGTATGCATGGGATACTAAGCTCCTTTCTGAATTCTTTACACGTTCTAGGTTAAACACATCAGACGAGCTAAACTCGGTCACAAAAAAAAAGTGTTGTTAAAGCTCAGGATCAAGCCCCCACGAAAAACAAAATTCAGTTCAGACAATTCTGATACTAAAGCAGAACCCACCTTACTTGACACAAAAAAAAAACAAGGACTCAGCACGACAGATGCAGGGTAGTTCAAGCCTGATGCTAACTGACACATTCTGGCCCTTTCCACATCTAATTCGCAATCGTGAGAACTGCGTATTATAGTTTAAAACAAGAACAGCACAAGGAAGTATCCTGACTTAGATATTTCGTAGCCATCGCCAGAATGCTCTGTGAAGGTCATTTCGATGATGATACGTAAGCAGCTGTATGCGTACAACTTGGGGGGCGCCTTTGATGCGTGTTAATATATATCCTAGTGCATGTCCAAATTCACCATCTTCGGGAAGAAAAACTTAACTAGTGGTTTCGTATGAACGAAGAACTTAAGGGTTCACCAGGTAATGCAATAACAGATTTACAAAACCATCTTTCCGTAGGGTTCAACAAAGTGACGCAGAAGTATAACCAATCAGTTGTCAGTCGATCGAGAAGTTCAAACTGTATATACAAGATTCTGACAAGTATAGGTCGACTAAAACAAACAGAACCAGCAACGGACGATAAAATCTCTTAGTATTTTCCTCATGCCAACAATCTTTTCTTGGCCATTTAAATCTCTTTTGGGGGAAAATTGGTTGTTTAAATCCTAATTTCACTAATTGTATCACCGAATGTAAGAATTGGGTGGGAACAGCAATATGTGAATAAACCTTGAAATATGATCAACTCGATATTGTTGGGTACCGGCTTAAAACTCCAAGTCACGATGATGCTTGAAGACTAGTACTAGGCCCAATCCCAATTATCTTCAATGAGACCAAGTTAGCCTGGTGGGCAAGATAGGGACGTCTATAAATAAGATGCTCTGATATAGAGTTTTTCAAGGAAGAGGAGAGAGTCGCTATTCCTGTAATCTAGGCTTACCTGAGGGTGTAACCGGGTTCAAGGGTACTGTGAGCGTGAAGAGGACCTCACGGTCTTTGTCCGTCAAATAGATTGTAACTATGTTGGTGATAATGGGTTGATTTTGATCCTGTGGTTTTCCCTGATGAGGGCTTTCCAAGTTAAAATTCTTGTGTGTGATTTTATTTAGCTTCCCCTGCTGCTGAAGTAGATTATATAACAAACAGAACAATTATATTTTGTACCCAAAGTGTATTCAGGGAACAATGAACATCTACCCTTAATCTTAATTTGAATGATCACCCAAAATCTAATTAAACGTTAAAAATGATCGACAAGGACAAAAAAACAAAAAAAAACAAAAGGAGGATTGAAAATAAAAGAATGTAAAGGAAAACTAAGAGTACTTGTTTAGTGCGGCGTATCGCCGTCGTCGCCGGTGGCCGACGGCGAGAGAAGCGGGAGAAATGAGGCGGGGGGGGTTTTGCACTAACCGATATAAAATTAACGGGTCGGGTCTGAACCCGTTTGCTATCAGTTTAACTTATAAAAGCGGATACAAATCCGACCCGAAAAGTCACGCGGCTTTCACGTGATGATGGGATCTGGGGTTTCCAAGTTTTGAAATTTGGGGCTTCTCAATTTCTCCCGCCTGCTTCATTTGGGAAAAAAATTTAGGGTTTTGTTGAACTTCTCATCATTAGAGGATTCACTTATGGCGAGAAGGGGGAGGAAGAGGGCCGCTGAAACCAGCGGCGGCGGCGGAGAGTCCTCTGAAAGAGAAAGAGAAGGACCCGGCCTTGGAATTTAAAGAGCGACAGCGAGCTTTCAACAGTCAAGAAGGTATCTAATCTAACTCTTCGAGAGATCAATTTTTTTTCTTTCAATTGGAATCGAAGTTACACTTCAATGGGGATTCTTGACAGTTGATAGAAAAGGGGCCCTTTTATTTGGGGATTTTAGTTTTCAGATTAGGGTTTTGTTTGCTACAAGTAATGCGAGCCCGAGATTGTCTGAAATGAGAGAATTTTTCTGGTATGCTCCATTTTTGGGTAATGATTAGTTTATGGATTTGTGAAAAATGGAGTTATAGCTTTAGATCTCGTTGAAGGTAAGTCGTAATCATGTGAAAGAGAATTTTAGGTAAATTTACGAGCCAGCTAGATAACTTCCCATGGCCGATAAATATGAGAGTATCTTAAATGAGCATCTCAATGTGCCTGTGAAAAATTGAAGCTGGCTTCAACTTAGGATGAGAGCGAACATTTAAGATGGATTAGACAGTGAATGCCAATCAATTGTGTTGGTTTTCAAGCATGGATTGAGGATATCAAAGGTAGTGGTAGAAGACGTGGAAAGAGGAAATGACCCTTAATAGCGTTTGATGGAGAAGAGCTACTCATGTTGCTGAGCCTGAATCCATGTTGTGGATCGACGTCGTCTTGTTTGGCTCAGAAGCCTGCTCTAACAGTCTGATCTCCTTCAACTGTGCACCACCATGAACACAAAGGGGAACCCACTGATCTACCCTCCACAAGTCACTCACAAAGAGGAAAGGGGATTCGCACAAATGGCTGGACGGGAAGAGAGGATCGCGCAAAGGGTGAGAGCACAAAGCTCAAGTTCTCTTCCTCCTTCTTCCTTCTGAGCTACTACCAACCCTTCTCCTTAAATAGAGAAGGGGGCAACCGACACAGGAGAATCGCTAGGGCATCGAAGGGGTAAGAGCCGACCTACAGGGGATGGGCGATGGGACTCCAAGCGGCAGCAGCGAAGGACGCTGGGATAGAGTAGGGGCGGAAAGACTTAGGGTCTGAGAACCGGGGGCTAGGGCAAATCAGTGGGGAGCTGGGCCACTAGGTAATGGGCCAGCTATTGGGCCAACATAAATAGCAACAATCCTAAAATTGGAACTCTTGCCAATTCCCTTATTCATGAGTTGGTTTTCTGTATGGACAATAATGCAGGCAAGCAAGTCTTCAGCCGAAAAAAGCAAGATTCTCGAGATGGAGCTTTGTTTCATTGAATGTACTTCATCTTTTCTTCTTTTCTTGTGCCATTCATATTCATACATGGTGATTGCAAACTGAGTGCTCATTTATTACGAATTATGTCCAAGCAGCTATGTACTTTTTTCATAAATTTCACTTATTCGTTATCATCGTATTTCAATTCTGTCGTTACATAGTTTGTGTTTTATTGTTATTCACTGCAATCTTACCAGTTAGACAAATTTGAACACGCAAGAACTAATGAATTCATTTCATCATTTTAATATTTAATTGTCATGTTATTCCTAAATAGAATCAATTCCGTGACCATGTGTTCATCTGTATAGTTGAGCGTCGGATTGCTGCAATTCGAGCAATCCAAGTGGCAGAGGTTCAAAGTTTGCTCTCTAGATTGCGCTTGATTCGTTCGTACATCAGCAAGGAACAGCTTGAGACACCTGCACTCCAGTTTTTCCAGGAGAACTTGCCCAATATCTCTCCCGTAATAAACGAAAAAGCTAAAATAATAGAATTGAAATGGAGAATCACAGAAAATGATGGTGGAATCATGCCAGATTCAGTTGATGTTTCCAGAACACTGCAACTTGGTGGCTATATACCACACTCAGTGAGATCAGGTCTCTGTTCATTTTATAATGTTGTAATGTGATTGTTCCCATCATTTATAGAGACTGACAAGTTCTCACTTTGTTTATATTTCTTTTGGCAGTAAAGAGCAGCTACCTGAACATTGCAAACCTTCAGATTCCAAATTTTGTATGCTAGTTTACTTTTTATCAGTGGATTTTAATGAATTCTGTGGTACAATAATCATGGTAGCTCGTCAGAATGTCTGTTGTTTGAAAATGTGTCTTATGTTGCAGGTTTTGGATGACCCTTTAGAGGATCAAATGCAGGGAATAAGAGATTCTTTCCAAACTCCTGGGGTTTGTACTTATCTCTACCATATTATGCGAGATCAATTACATGTTGGCAAATGTAGACATTCTTGTGATTAGGGTCAATTGCTCATAGATCCGAATTTATTACCCCTGTAGTTTCATTGTTGCCCCTGGGTTGAACTCTTATTGATCTTTTACTATCAGATAGACTCTCTAATTTCATCATAAGGCAGTATCTGCCAAATTTTCACCTAGGGTAAAAATCGAAAAGAATTTAACCCAAGGGTCTATCTACAATAATGAAACTACAGGGACCAAAGCAGCAATATACGGGGGGTCTATGTGCAATTAACCCTTGTTATTAATGCTTGGTAGAAAGTGATATCCATGGCATGTTACAGGAGACTAGCAATAGGCTATCTTTTGGCATGACCCCGAAAACTTCAAGGCAACCTAAGAAGGGTGAGATGCTCATGTCCATTCGAGGCTCACCTCTGGGAGTGTACAAAGAAGAAAACCTGGAAGCCATTCACGGTTTGTTTTGTGCTTGATTCTCAACACGATTATCGCTAGGCTTGATATTCTTAATTTTCTTATTGCATCTTGTTTGTAATTTGCAGAGTCTGGGGATGCTTCTCATGGTGGTTCTTCTCAGTAAGCAGAGTTCTCGTTGTCGTTGTAAAGTCTTGTGAACTCTACTCTAGATATGAGAAGAAACTAAACTGACTGTATTTGTACGTAATTGTTACATTCTTACCAGTCAAAGTGGTCAATAGAATGACCCCAAATGTCTGTACATTATGTAAAAGTTATTGATGAATGTCGTGACCAAATTACCTTCAGTACTTTTGGCCTGAAGGAAAACAGAACTACAACTGTACTGGTTGATTGCTGTATTTGTGCCATTTATCTTTTGTCTTCTTTGTATCTCAGTTTTCGATGTTACTCTTCTTATTTCAATCTTGCTTTTGTAAAAGAATGTGGAGAGACTTCAATCTTGCTCTTGTTAAAGAAAAAGGGTTAATTGCATGTCAGTCCCTTAAATCAAACCTTAATTGTCACATAGTGCTTCACATCTCATTATTTGCTTATTAGTCCTTTAAATCAAGAGCTTAGCAGTCGGTTGGTCGGTTTTCGGGCAACTTTTTGTCAACCGAAACTGCACTGATCAGCTGCAGTAACTGAATTGCATCGATGCGAATCCGTTTGGTTCAGATCGGTGCAGTTTTGCACCGGACAAGTGGGAGAGGAACATGTACAAGAAATATGTCTTGCACTTGGATTAAATAGCATTGACCTACCAAACTCATCTTTTTATTGGTTGCACTCATCTTTATGGCCACAAATCATAGGTTATATAGTTCATAAAATTCTTAATTTTATATTCCATGAAATTATTTACCAATGAGTTTAAACAACTAAAATGGGCAAATTTTGTGGGTTTTAGCCCACTTAATCATTAATTTTGGCCTATAAAAGTTATTTTCCAATGTCTTAGAATGACTAAAAATGGATAAGAATGATGTGCTATAGCATATAAAATTGTGAATTGTGATCTTCGTGAAATTATTTATCAATAGGTCAGAACAAAAAAAAGGCTAGATGTCATGGATTATAGATCATGAATCATGAATTTTGGCTTCCGTAAAATTATTTTTCCATAAGTAAAATAACTAAAAATAGTCACAAATCGTGGGTTCTAGATTATGAAATCCTAAATTTTGGACTTTGTAAAATTGTTCATCAAGGGGTAGAAAAATCTAAAAATGACCAAAAATCATGGGTTATAGCTTATGAAATTGTAAATTTTAGACTCTGTGAAATTGTTTGTCATTAGCTCGAAACAACTAAAAATGGCTGAAATCGTGGTAAGGAACTAACAAAATACATCCACTGTTAGTTATGAAAGACTGAACTAGAACCATTTTCACAGGGAAACAATTTATTTGATAAAAGATTGGATGACCGAATCTCCCTCATATCTTCTGTAATTATAAATTCATTGAATCGAAATTTCAATAAATGGTAAGATTTTATGCATATCAAAATTATCATTATTTGAAAACCACTGTCACAATAGCAGAATTCTACGTAGACTAATATCGTCCTTTGAATTTAGAACATACGGCAATGATTGCAAGAATTGGAAACTCTTCCATTATTACCTTATTAGAGAGCACCCGAATCCCTATAATCCCGACATATCCCCAAGCATATGAGAAGATAAATATGGATATAATTGTGGGATGCGCCTGAGTCCCTATAAGATTTTTTTTATTCGATACTACTATATTTTGGCATTTTGTGCTCTTGCTAAAGTTTTTCCGATCCTTTTTTAAAATGGAAAATCATTTGATTTATATATTTTATACTTCCAAATGATAAATAAGTTGGTTTTTCACCTATTGTAACTTGTAGCTGCGTGGTTGTAAATGGTGTCATAGCTAATTTGAACTTAACGGCTCTTATGATTTTTCCGCAATAACCTGCAGTACAACATGCAGTTCAATATGCGGTAGGTCGCAGAATAATATTTTTGGTTTGCAAGCAAACTTTTCTCATAATTACATACGATATTCTGTTCTCAGTCTCTTTAAATTAGTTTGCGTTTCAAAGTTTCATGTTTTGTTAGTTTGCCCTTACAATTTACAAGTAAATCTTTTAGTTTGTCCCTATGCTGCATATATATATTCATCTAAGTTCGATTATTATTTGCCCTTACAATTTCTCTGGTGGCATTTCCGTTAAAATATTGACCCCGATTGTAATTTTGTTTAATAGGGACGGGCAGCTAACATTGCGTGCAGCGAGAGATGGTTCCCCGTTCAAAGATGAGGAGACTGCAGGCATTTCTGGATGAAAGACGTGACCGAGGTTCGACAGGCGGGAAGCATGGCAAGACGATTGGGAGGCTGAAGAAACCCGCGAGCTTGTTGAGCGCAAGCGCATCCAATGTTGCCAAGAAGGTGAAGAGGGGGTTTATTTTTGAATCCTCGCAAAAGAGGACTTTCCATGGAAATGATACAGGAAGGAAACACACATTATGACATTTGCCTTGCTACAATGTACAAATGTACAATGCCAGTGTAATAAGATTTTTTTTTCCCATTGTAATCATGCATTAATATGAAACACTACAATCATTAACTATTGCAATAGTATGACCATCAACTTTATTTCAAGCATCCCCTGCTCCAATTTACTTCGTTACCTTAAACTAGTGAAGAATACTTCTGTGTTTTATTCCATTTTGCAGAGTAATATAGTAAAGATTTCATTTGCAATATGATGAAAACCATGCTTTGCACCTTTGGTAAATTAGAAGGGAGCTGGATGGTTCATTTTGTATGAAGTGCAGAACAATTTAAGAGAAAACAGAATCGTTCAATTACTATAAAAAAAATTAAAAAAAAAATCTAATGCTTCAGATTTCCCTGTCAAACTTTCCTCTCCGTCTTAACAAGCCCATGGCAGAACAATGCCAAGTTGCACATGCATCAAGTCCAACCACTTCAAATAATATTAACTACTAAATAGAAACAAACCATCAAGCAAGAAAGAAACACGAGTACAAAGGGTCAACAAATTAAGCATCAATACAACTTGAATCTTACATGTAAACTGAACATAATTTATGAACTTGAAAGTACAAAGAACAAATCTGGATAATTAAGGACCAGTTAATACATCGACATGTAGTGCAGAAGTGGTCCTGATTCTACACAAATTCAGGCTGGCTAGAAAATAATTAGATCCAAACTCTAACCAGATATCAACCATGTTCAATTTTGCAAGCTTGAATCGTATATGAGCCAAGTCAAGGTAGGGAGACTGATACCAGCCCGAATTAATACTTTGTGATGTTCATAACAAGGGAAATCACTCCAATTAAGCATAATAGTTCAAGCTGGACTTCTTCTTGGCTTGAACTTGAATGATTCCTTCGTTGAAGTCTTCATGCATCACCTGAAGCACAAAATAAAACAGAAAGATGTGAGGTTGCAGCATGAAGAATGACAATTCAGTGAGGCATTTCAGCAAGATTTTGAAACAAAGCAAGCATGAATCTTAACTACCTGTCAGGCATTACTAATCATGATAATAATCTAATCATAATTTACATATCCTGATGGACCACAAAATTGCTGATCCATTTGACAAGTAGTATCATAAAACAAGTGGTACCAGCCGTGACTGCCGTTTATATTAGAAAAATGAGAAATCAAATTAACATGGCCACAAGCAAGTTGCCTAGTGTACATAGTTCATAGAACATGAAACATACTAAAAATTTGATCCCTAAACAGTTCTTAAAGATAGTTAACTGTATCACATTCCATGTGCAGATTTTGTGTCAGGGTCAATGTTACACCAAGATAGCTCATAAAGAGGTTCTATTATTCCACTCCTGAAATATTACAACCTCAGTTATGGACACAAGACTAGTTTTCTTTTTTCCTTAATATAGAGAAGAATGCTTCTCTAGAATCAGATGTTAAGTCGCATATGTGATATGAGCAACTAGTAATCCATGACATCTTTTCTTTTGAAACAGTTGAACATAAAAAACATACACTAAAAGCACAATAACATCAAGATATTACATAAGATATACAATGGTATGCTAAAGCCAAGTAGAGAGGCAATGCAACAAGAAAGGAGCTTTTATTGGCAGGTGCTGCCGTCTAACATAAAAAATAGCATACAGCTAGAAATGTTTGATATTTCGAAGAAAAAAAAGGTTATAGTAGCAGTAAGTTCAAGTCTACCGACCACGGTGACAAGAACGCTATGAGATTAGTTTCTAAAATCTCATGATCAAACTTTAAGAAGAAGCAACACGACATATGGTATAAACCAGCACAAGTAGACAGGACAAAAACCTCAGTTGCATCTCGACGGAGCGCGAGCATCCCTGCTTCTACACATACTGCTTTAAGTTGAGCTCCATTGAAATCATCAGTAGAACGAGCCAGCTCTTCAAAGTTGACATCAGGATGTACATTCATTTTCCTTGAATGGATCTTAACAATGAGAAGGGGAAAATTAGCAAACTAAAGACAGTGCACCATTCGCAAAAGGCAAAAGAAGCAATAATGCACCCCGAAAAAACAAAAGAGCGAGCGCACAAATAAAAGAATGGTGTTAGGATAGAAGTCCCAAACAGTATTGATTTTTCCCAACAGAATTCACATTCAGATATTAGTCCCTCATAGTATCAGGAATACTTGATAATGGTCATACATGAAGTAAAGAACATCCCCTTAGCTTTTAACTGCCACCTGGACTTTTACCTTATACCCTCTTTATCCTCTTCATTGGCTCCTGCTCTTTTTTTACAGCTCCTTCCTCTCCCAATCCTTTCCCCTTCATTCCTCCATTTCCTTTCTCCATTGTCACAACCATCTCTGCCAAACTGATTCAGATCCATGTTGAAATGTAATCTTATCTAAATGCAAAGGAATGCAAAGAAAGTGATCATGGAATTACATATATTTCGACTATATATTGTGCATTATGGAGGCCAATGGGTGATCTTTTGTCATGTGGAATAGGCAAGGTTTAAGATGACAATAAAAGAGAGATTATATAAAAGAAATAACTTGAGTATGATATGGGATTTGTGTGATTCTGCTCCACATTCAGCAAAACAAATTAAATCTCTCCTTGCCTTTCGATTTCCGTGCACTGGTTAAGAATTTGGATACATTCAGATTGACCAGCACAAGCTTAATAGGAATCACTTGTGTTTCAACCAACAAACCCAATTAGATCAAAGTATCTACATGCACCAGGTAAAATAGCTTTGATTTGGGCACTCTCTTTCTGTTTCTGTTTTGAGTTCCCCCTTAAGTTCCTTCTACGGATGAATTACCTCTGTCTAGAATCTTGAGCATCTACTTCCAAGGCAAAGGACTATGTCATAATACTCCAATAGCTCAACGACACAATGTCTAATGATACCCGTTAAATCATCGCGAGATAGAATGTTCATGATAATAACGAAAATAGAAGCTGTCGTCTTCGTGGCAGTCTGAATGGTGATGGAATGGAAAATGTTTAGGGTGGTAATGGGGCAGCTGCTATTGGGGGATCAGCACCGAACTTTTTCCTAGGTTATAAGAGGAAAGGAGAGCAGCCCAGTTAAGATAAAAGCGAAGTAGCTTGAAGAATTACGGACATGGATAGAAGGGTTATTTTATTCCCATGGTTTCTTGACCATAGTTGGCAGTTTGGATAGAAAACACAGATAGGGGACTTCTTAGAAAGTAAGCTATATACCGTAGGAGTACTAGTATCTGAATATTTTGAGGATCAGTATCCAAAGATATATCCTACGACCCGAAAAAAGAAAGAATATGTCAACAAAATCAAAAGAATATTACCTGAAGAATCCGAGCTCTTGCTTCCTCAGTAGGGTGAGGGAATTCAATTTTGCGGTCTAGCCGACCAGATCTCATGAGAGCAGGATCAAGTATATCAGCTCGGTTTGTTGCCGCTATAACCTGTGAATGACCAAACGTTAACAGGTAAACAAGACAACAGGTTACAATCAAATACCTGTAATGTTGATAAATTGTTACAAATTTCACTGACAATGTATGGGCAACTGTGCATGAATTATATGAATGACCACCTAGAAACAGGCAAATTGTTTTATCTAATAGAGTGTCACAAGTCCAAAATAAAATTATTCCGAGTAAAATAGAGGACACTGCCATGACATTGAGGTTTTTTAGTACACTACCATTCTTTTCCATAAACAATATGGAAAAGAATATTGTACACAATTTTAGAATTTGAAAAACCTACAGCAGAATGGCACAGGAAACAAATGCAAAACCTATAGCATGACGAAGTAACAAAAAAAATAAAAACCATGCATCTTTGATTCTTTTCCATAAATCTTTTATTCACACACATGTTGTACATGCAGAAAGAGAGAGAGAGAGAGAGAGAGAGAGAGAGAGAGAGAGAGAGAGAGAGAGCCCAGATAGGAAACATGAAAAAGACTCTTGGGCAAAAAAAAGAAAAAGATAAACACCTTTATTCGTTCATCGCTACTAAAGCCATCCAGCTGATTAAGCAATTCCAACATTGTCCGCTGCACTTCCCTGTCTCCGCTTACCTCACTGAAGCAGCATGGAAATGAGATGTTAGTTTACTTTGATACCACAAAGGGGAGCAAGAAACAGTTAACTTCAGTATACAAATGGAGTTGGATTTCAAGCATGACATTGCGATTTATCAAGTAAACATCTCAGTTATTAGATTAATATTGCCAATTCAAGTAAATTTAACTAAAAGGTCAAATCCTGATTCATAAACAGGTCCGCATGATTTTTTTTTTTCAATGTTCAGTAAACTGTGTAATTAAATGTCCTGCAGTACAGCAACATGCTGGAGATAAAGGCCAGCAAACAAATCTTCACTATATCCTCCTTCCCTCCATTTATAATCCTTATTTAGGTGACGTGATGAGTGTCAAAATGTGATATCAGACCTCAGACCACTTGTATAATGCAGGTTACTGGGGATTTATAGAATTTCATCACTAAGGACTGATCTATGACCATCCTATTTGCTTTAACGGTACGGTAGATTACTGCACTTGGAAAATTAACTAACTTTTACTCTGAAAAACATGTTGAAGGTGAAGGAGCCAAACCAATACTAAGTAATTGAGTTATGACAAGCACTGCAGGTGGCGTATCTTCTATTTTTCACATTTTCTTTCTAGAAAATAGAAGCATGACATGATGTAACCAATATTACTAGCCACCTGCATATATAGCACGCTTTGATAATTGTATAATGTATGTTTACAATATGAAATAAATTAGATATGCGAAAGTAGACATGCATACAGAAGCATAAAACAAGAAAGATGGTAACCTATCAAAACGCTTTGTTCCAATAGCATCAATCTCATCAATAAAAATGATACAGGGAGATTTTTCCTTTGCAAGTTGAAATGCGTCGCGAACCAGTTTGGCTCCATCACCAATAAACATCTGAAGAAGGTTCAAAATAATTAGGATAGTTGGATAATTCATGCTCAGACACAGATAACATATATAAGTATTGGACATCAAATTTTAAACTCATGGATTCAATTGATGTACAGCGTAACAGATACTAGTGGACACTGACAAGCAAACACATTCCAGGTACACAGTGGATATCACTAGAACATAACTCATGTGCTAACATGAAAGACAAGTGACCAATAATCTTTGAAAACAAATAGTAGCCTCAAATTAATAGTGATAAGAGAATCTGAAATGTTCTGCTGCATGATGAAACTAAGAGTTTACATACAACAAGCACTTAACAACGGAATGGAGAACAACCCTCTATGGTGTACTATAACATTAATAAAACATTGAGATAAACCTTTACAATAATTCAGTAGGAATTGTATATTCAGATACATATTGAATAACATATGAAACTAAATGGACATGGGATTCCATCAAAAAAATATGAACA
>NC_033801.1:15540341-15545922 GCF_001876935.1 Asparagus officinalis
CCCCCCCCCCCCTTTTTTTTTTTTTGGGTGGGGGCAGGGGGGGATGGGGGGATATTTACTACCCTGTTTTGTTCATGTCCCAACAAAATACCATGTTCAAACTTTGAACATATCCGATGAAATATCCTACACCACCTTAAGTGTAAATATTCCTAATAAATTTGTAAAAGGAAAAAGAAAGAAACGGTGTTTCAAAGTGGGCCATGCATGTCAAACAATTTGAACTCAGACGAACAGATTATCAAAGAAATTAGAATGATCGAGATGTCCTATCATTCTATGACGCCTGGAGATGCGCTGAAATTTGATATGATGTTTCATGCGCCAAACAGATGCCCCGAGAAAATCAAGCAACATGATTGTCAATGTAACTTACTTAATCATCAACTACAATATGAGAATGCTCCAAAATAGGCAACTACATCAACATCTTGGATGAGTAACAAGCAGATAAGTTGGAATTACAAACAAAAGCATAAAGGGAGGCTTGAGATTCTAAGACTTCCTAATCTGAATAATTTACCTGAACAAGTTGTGGGCCTGCTAACTTCAGAAAGGTCGCATTTGTTTGTGCTGCACATGCACGAGCCATCAATGTTTTCCCAGTTCCAGGCGGACCATACAGAAGCACACCTTTAGGTGGTTTGATTCCCAATTTCTGGAATCTGTCTTTATGGGTCATCGGCAATACAATGGCCTCAACAAGCTCTTGGATCTATAAAGTTGAATAACAAGCAGTTAGACAGAAGAGACAGAAAGAACAAAAGCTCTTGTGAATACTTGCTTCAGTCTTAGGTCATAGATATCCAAACACGGAGTACTTGTGCCAAATCATCAGAAAACTTCAAATCACAGTTTGATATAAGTAAAAGAGAATTAATATTGAATCCTTTACACTGAAAATAGTCCCCAGATATACTACCTACGAGACACTATATTGTTAAATTCTTCTTTTCCACTTGCACTAAACCTAAATTGCAATGCATCAAAGAAAGGAAATAAACGGTACTCTATTGGATCCTTCTTATGGATATAATGCTACATTATGCTGGAATAGTTTGTATGAGTGTAACTGCATTAGCTTCTAACTGTAGAATACATGTACTAAATTAGTAATATGATGCTATAATGAGGGATACTTTATAGCATGTATTTGACATGCTCTTTATTTATTTAAATATTCTGTCCACTTCACATACACAAAAGATAACAACGTCAGGTTATGTGCTCTCACTTCACCAGAACCTAGCTTTCCATTGCTTTACATGATTACACCATACACATTAGCAGTACACACTAACTTATTAAACTAGCATTGTTCTCAGCCTCTTTGGTGAACATGACAGGTCGCTCTGGTGCTAAGTCACTATCGAAATTGATACATAAGCTTTAGAATTGTACCAAAGAGGCAGCAAAATGTAAATGCAGTTTCATTACATTTCTAGGAAGTTCATGCAACATAAAAACTACTACCTAATAACTTGACTTGCAGCTCAGGACATTAATGAAACTTCCATAAAACTTCAGTTATCACAAACTACACTTACAAATTAAGTGCATTAACCAACTTGAGTGACAAATTACCTGCTTCTCAAGGCCACCAATATCATTGTAGTCTTCTGTCGGTTTCTCATCCACCTCCATTGCCTTCACTCGCGAATCATATTCTGATGGAAGAGTGTCTAATATCAAGTAACTGTCTTTGTTTACTCCAACCAAATCTCCAGGTTTCAGCTTATCAGGGTCAACCAACCCAACAACAGGGAGAAAAATTGTCTGCAACCAGTAGAATGGCATTAAGAACTCTTGCTACCTACAGCTTGAAGAAATTGACTATACACACAGTAGAAGTGATTTCTATACAATTATGTTAAAATCCTAGTGAAGGTACAAAAAAGATTGTAGGAAATTTTGCATTCCAATAGAAGTGTGAGGGGTATATTGGTAATGTAGCAGATGTTTTTTCAAGAAAAAAATAAAAAAGAGAGCAATAGCGGATCGCGGCGCGTCGCGGCGAGATACCGCTAAGGCTATATCGGGCTATTGCGGCGAAATCGCGGAAAATAGCGCACAGTCAAATAGCGGTCAAATTTAAATATATTTAAATATCCTAAATAATAAAAAAATTCATAAAAAAAATCTAAAAATTCAATTAGTTATAAATTTCTTGTATTATCAATAAATAACAATTAATAAGCTTGTTGTATGAATGAAACTATGAAGAAATTTAAGAAATATAGCATCATAATATGTGTGATAGCGGGTTTAGCCGCTTTTAACAACAAAAATCCGCTTTTAACTGCGAAAATCCGTTTTTAACCCGCTAAAATCCGCTTTTACGCGCTATTCGAATGAATAGCGGGTTTTCCCGCTTAAGCCAGCCGCGAAACCCCTACGCGTAGCGCTGAAGGGCCGCGACCGCTATTCGCGCCGCTATAGCCCCGCTATTGGCCGCTATTTACAACACTGCTTCTCATCCTTCCTTTTCCTCATGTTTTCTCTTGGGTGTTTTTTTGTTAGGCCCTTTGGGAACTTTTATTTGCAATTGTCAATGATACATTTGCTCCCTCTACATATATTGTATAAAATTAAGACTTTTGTGTAAAACCTTTAACATTAAAATTGGTATGCCATACAAGCAATGAATTATAATATTAAATTTTAGAAAGCATAAAAACAATCTCTAATATTTAACGTACAAGTAGAAAACCATAAAATTGCAAGTATAAAAAGTGTATTCTTTTAAAAACTATATAAAGCAATTGCTAATATTTGTTAAAATAAAAATAATATCATTCTTCCATCTTTAGAAAAGAGTTTCATACAAGCACTTTCAGCAATTTTCTCAGTTTTTTTTTTCAACCACACAAATAAGAAAGTACATAACATGCATTATCAACTTATTGTATTTCAAAGCTTTTATCTGAAAAGTAAGTTTGATATGTCGTAGAAGAGGAAGTTGAAAAATGTCAAGACATACTAGAAAAAGAAAGTAGTTTGCTTCTCATCACATAAATTAGTAAAATGAAAGCTGATTAAAAGCTATTTTTCAGTTTTAATAATCTAGCTTGTGATTGTTTACTACCTTTTAACAGAAAAATTAGAAAAATAAGTTTTAACATGTTACTCATGCAATTGCACGTGCAAAGATGCTAGTCTAAATAGAGTTAGAAGAATATCTAAGCAGTAAGCACGCAATAATATGTCCAAGAGTAATGCTACAGATACAATAATTGGTATTTTTTTAGTTTCTTCTATCTTCCCAAGGTAGGAAATAGGGCGCACATGCAAAACGACACGAGAGTTGTGCAATTTGCATATACATCCCCTAATGTCACCTTGGAGGAAGGGAAAACGCGATGCAATTCTGACCTTAACTTGAGAAAAGGATATTGCAGTGAGAAGTTAAAAGACAGGCTTTTATAGTTTCGTCAAGTGTTCCCAATTTGTTATTAGAAGGCATGTTGCTGATTGAAGAAGCACAATACTAGATAGCTTTGGCATCTTGAATTAATAAAAATCAATTACTATAAATGGATAATTGGATAAGTTAGTTATAACAATAGATTCACTAGAGTTTGTGTCCCAAGAATCAAAGCAAATATTACACTTGTAGACCTCCATTACCCAGTCTTTTTCCATTTTCAAATTTAACGAAAAAAATATTTTTCCAAAACTAATAATCATGATTCTATCAGATAAGGTTTATTTTAAACATCCCTAAGATTGGTAAGAAAACATATTCAGACAGAAGTATAATCAGTATAACTTCCATTATCAAGGGTTTTTCTTTGTTCTTTTAACTTAAAAAAGAAAATTGACTGTCAATGAGAATTGTATGCCACCAATTTTTTGTAGCATTTCTTCTATACAAGCAAATATTTGGACATGCACAAATGCAAGATAATGACAGACATGAAATTGGATATACTTCTGAATGATCATTCAGATTTACCATCTAACGAACTTCTATTAAAAAAGGAACTGAAGTTACACTTATTCTCTAATAATACTGATTAATAAATATAAAACTGAATATAATATTGACTGACATGGAATATGATATACTTTCCAAGGATCATGTGAAATTAGCAAATAATGGACTTCTAACAAAAGACAATTGAAGTATCATTTTTGCTTTCTATTAACAGCAGTTAAAAAGAAGGGAAAACAGTGTATAGTATTTACCTGGCGAGTGGAAGTTTTTAATACAACACATTTTCCCTTCCTTTGTGAATCAAGGTCAACATTTGCACCATCTTCCTCAGCCTCATCTTCAGGATTCATTTCCAAAATCTAAACACATGATAAGATAACTAAGACCATAAACTTACAGGTAAATAAATTAGCAACTAGTAAAACCAATATGTATCAAGACCTCGAGGGGCAAGACAAATATCATAATCACAAAATCTCATGTACACAGCAACAACATCCACGAAAATACAACAGTAGAAACATTAGGCCTGTTCTCGAAAGTGTGCTCCTCTGAGACATGTAATAAATATCCAGGTATACTATCCACAGACCTTGCTTCAAAGAAGAAAAATGCCTGATATCACAAAGAATTGTTGTCCTTGTGTTTTGTTAATGAAACTAAATTAATGATGTGTACTAATGATATTTGTCTAGCACTTTGTATGTGCAACAACTGTGGACATTTGGATGATGACGAGAATGACTACAAGTTGCTCAAAAATATCAAAGTAGAGTGCAGAACACCGCACACTGCGGTGAGATCCGAACCATAAGGGGTAGTAAAATACCCAAACTCCCCCCCTCCCCCCCTTCCTAACGAGTTATCTCAATGGCTCAGAATGCCCTACACATGGCTGTTACCTACTTCTCTTTGTAAGAGAGAAGGAAAAAAGGAATAAAATATTGAACAAGCTTCGTTGGAAAAGCCAAACATAAAATGCATGTGATCTGATGATCAGTTGCGTTAAATGTTCAATATATTAGAGCCACCACAAAGGACAACTTATCAACTTTAATGACAAGTGTCAAATCAAAAATAAGGAGCCAGATAACAAAGTGACCGATCAAAGAAATGGCCACGAATAAAATATTAACAAACATAAAATTCTCTTTCAAACAGAGTGCAACAGAGTTCAAGTAGGAGCAAATGAACCATGAAAGTGCTTTTTTCAAAATAAAACCATATTGTAAAAATATTTTCATAAAAGCATTTCAAAAAAAAACTTTTGGACCAAACTTATGCAAGTTCCACCATTGAAAAAAGCGGTGAAAAACAGTAGTATAAGCGGAAGCGGCCCTTGGCCACTTCGCTTTGCCTCAAAGCAGTAGTGTAAAGCGCCATCGACTCTTTTTGCTCACAATGGCGCGAAAAAAATAGTGAAAAGGGGTGAAATGCGGCTAAAAGCACTTTAAAAAGCTTAATTAAAATGCAGAAGATGATAAACGGGTCTCAATTTTGCACTTGACCCAACCTGAAGCCTTTTTAAACACATAAAATTCATCGTATCTCACTCTCTCTATTTTTCTTTCTATGTTACGAACACAAAAGACACTAAGACTCATCCTCCGCTTCCACCACCTCCAGCCACCAACCCCGCCACCT
>NC_033801.1:15545932-15593642 GCF_001876935.1 Asparagus officinalis
CACCTTGAGCTGTCAATTCTGTCTTCAGGAGCTTCTCCTGCCTCCACCACCGACTCTATCACCTTCTCCCATGCCTTCAACTCCTCTCCCGCCGCCTCTCACCATCCTCCATTGCCTCTCCTAAGCTCCTCTCACCATCTCCAGCAAGCTCTTCGTAGAAGCTTCGGTCCACTGCTCCCTCTCCTTCGCCACCTCGACAAAGCACTAGGACTTCATAAATATTGTGTGATTGTTACACATCTTTACATGCTTAGGATCTCTATAAATCATCAAATATGTTTTATAGAATTTTTATATTTGTCTTGAAAATTTCTTATTTTTTGAATACTAATCCAAATTTAAATTGGACCACTTCTTTACGTAGCACTTTTTTCTGCTTTGATTTGCTTAAGCCCTAAAAAAGCCAAAATGGTATGTTGCTGTTTTGCTCCGTTGTCAGCTTTCCACAACCTTGGCAAGTTCCACTACATAAAACTTATGAAAGCTTTAATTTCATCTCAAAACAAAGCTATCCATTTTACAAATCCCTCCAAACTTTCATGTATATTTCTTGAGCGGATTTTCAATTTGTTGTTGAGATCATTTATTGAGGATCAAATTGCCAAGTACTATCTCTACTTGGTGTTTATTGAGCTTGTGAGAGCCTCAATTGTAATTTGGGAGTATCTTGTACAACTGACATTGAGCTGAATTGAGTTCTCAAATTGTATTTGTACAAGAACGAAGACTTCTTAGTGCTGTGTTCTTCTCCTTGGACTAAGGAGAGGTGTTGTCTTATTTGCTTGAGGGTGTCAAGTGCAATAGAGGGTTAAGTCCAGCTTTTGGTTCTAAAGTTCGCACTTATATTTCAAACTCGGTGTGAGCTTGTGTGATGGTGGATTCTGAAATCCTAATGGAGGCGCTAGGTTGTGGATGTACCTAGTTGAAGGGTGAACCATTAGAAAAAAATGTTGTGCAATCTGTGGTTGTCTGCTGCTTATATTTTCTATTTATCCACATTCTGGACGTTCCACTGCTATCTTCCATCAGAACTTCTACAAAGCCAAAATCTACAACATCTATCCTACTTACATTCTAGTTCACCTCCTATGATACTATCATCACCTCTACATATAAATTCCAATTATCGAGCAAGAAGTTGTGCTTAACCAAAAGAAATTTTCAATAACGCTATTCACCGTGCCTCCACGGTTCTAACAGGAGCTTCTCTAAGTAGTTTGTTGTAAGAAAACTCTATATATGCTCATGTCTATGAAAAACAGTATATGAAACAAATCATATCATCTACCCTTCTGAAAAGGGTTCATTTGCCTCCCGAACAAGAAAGAATTAGTTCCTTGGAAAGTTCACATCACAATCTCATTTTCCAAGTATCAGGAGTTTCTGGTGCAGCGAAAGAACACCAGAACTTTTCAAACAATAACCAAAGTGAAATTTAATGACTTAGAAGTAAAACAAATACCACCAATCTCTTCATACTCATCACTACTCTCCTACCAATCTCTTGCTTAACCTCATCCGCTTATGAATGTTCATTTGTGACGCTTCTGCAAGGAGACTAGATCCTAAGCTCGAATAAAAATCATCCTACAACACCCCATAAGGATTATTTGATTCATCAGCAAACAGTATCATGGCAAATTGCGCCTTGCAAACTTTAACTCCATCTTCAGGTGCAAAATCAGCTATTCTACATGTGGATTTCAATCACAGGCTACAACATTATCTTCACACTCCAGCTATTAATGTTTGCATACTAGCAATCAAATTCCTGGTGTCTGATCAAGCACACTATACCATCAAGCAAAGTGGGTTTCACGTCTAATTTTCTTCAAATGACTACGAATTTTCTTTCCCCAGATGCAACAATTGGATGATGGGAGCATTACATTAAGAAACTAGCAAAAACCCTACTTTCCCCACTTTAATCGCAATATAAGAAATGTTTTTAAGCAAATAAAAGGAAAAACCAGAAGAAAAATACTGAAGCAGATATCAAAGAATTTAATCACTAATAACAATTAAACGGAACGGAAAATTTTACCTCAACAATATTCCCAACAAGGTAAGGCAGCTGCTTGTTAAGCTTAATCTTCTCCTGATTCTCCTTAATCTTCTCCTTAAACGATTCCAGTTCAAGGTTGTTCCTTTGCAGTTCATCCTACAAAATCCAACGCTCTAAAATATTAACAAAAACGATCGGATCTAACAAAAAACCTAGAGTTCGTTTCTTCAAGAGATCGATTAGGGTTAGGGTTTTTCTCGTCACCTTCAGGATCCGGAGCTCGTTGTCGAGGAGACGAGACGCTCGAGCGATATCGTCCGTGGTCATGTTGGCGAGCTGGTCGTCTTCGAAGTTGCTGTCGTCCATCGGAACCGCTGAAGATGCCATTGCTGATGGTCGAAGGACAAAACGATGGTAAGTTTACCGTGTATAAGCCATTTTATGGGCTTGGGCTTGACGAAAAGAGAGGAGACGACCCGAATCCGATCCTAATTGGGAAATGGGGCTTTATGAAGTATAAACGGGTACGGGTCAAGATTCTGAGCCAATCAGTAGACTGGATGGTGTTACTTGACAACGGATCAGTGAGGGATTAAGTAGAGCTAATCTCTCTTTAGCTTTGTCAAACACAAAAATATTTACAGATGTTGTAAATTGAGTTCACCTCTTCTGAATCGGTAAGCACAAAAAAGAGAATAAGGGTTTACAAATCCCTCTATAGGAGTTAAATTGAGTTAATCTCTCAATACAAGGGGTTTACAAATCCTACCAATTTAGATAGACTAAAAGAGGACCTTTCTGTTTATAAAGAAAGTGATCATAAGCTATTTTATTTCCAAACGCATAAAATGATCACGAGGTTTAAGTAAACCAACCTAACAAGTTAATAAATTTAATCTTTCAGATTATTAAAGGGTCTAATTATTATCCTTAATCTCTATATTTAAAACTTTGTCAAATAGGACAGAAGAGGTCAGTATGAAAAATCTCCGCCTAGTTATTCTTGTTTAACTCTCTTTTTCCGCACTGGTAAGCTCGTTTTTAATAGTAATGATCTCAATAGAATAATCACTTGTTATGTTCTTAAATCATGAAATCCTCTGTAAGAAATAAAAAATTAATATAGGATATGTTTAATTTCAGTCAAATTTATCGAGCAACAATAAAAATAGAAAAGAGAGAAAATAATTCATACAATATGTACTCCATTCAATTTGTTAGATGGCTTAAGAATTACATATGTGGCATGCATTTTCATTAATGGAAAAGTATTGATAGATTTATCAAATAAGTTCATTCCCTCCATCACCCAAGTGCATAGTGAAATGCTGATGAGATGGAGATATTTTATAAAAATATACCTTTTATTATAATCAATTAAATGAGTCTACGGATCTATTTGGCAAATTGAATAAACCCATCTTATTGGAGACAAAATGGATTCGTGTGCTTATAGCCTTTTGGTTGGCATATAAAAAGATAAAGTAAATTAGGTTTCTAAAGGCTCATTTTTGCTCAATAACTAGATTAGAAACAAATCAAGTCTCCCATGATCTAAAAGAAAACCATGTTAGAATGACTCGAGAATAGTGTCTAATATAAATGGTAGCCAAATTTATTTTTAAATTAGAACTGGTTCAATGGAGTCTAGTTTAGCATAATTCTAGTCAAATGGCGCAGGTTCACAACTGATCTAGATTTTTTTAAAATTTATCAAACTCACCCTAGCGCTTTGTTTTCTTTTTTTCCTTTTTTGAAGTGAAAATAGGGCAAGATGCCCTATTTCAAAAGATGTATATTATATAAACCATGTATATACAAAAAAATACCTAAAGCAATATTAAGAGCAATAGAAAGGGAGGAGGGAGAGGACCATAGCCGTTACCTTATCCATCATTCGAAAACTCAAAATCTAAACTAAAGGTATAGTATCAAGACCTATCGACAACATCAAGCAGCTAATAAACCATCAGCAAAAACCACAAAAACTCTTACAAAGAAACAAATAAACTAAGTATCTGTAGAAAAATCAAAACAGCTTGAGAACCGAGAGCGATCAACTAGTATCCTCGCTATTACTCAAAAGTTCGTCAATCTTCTTATCTTGAATGATAGATTTCAATTTGGTCGCTTTCTTATGCCGAGAGTTACCTGTCCAAAACAACAGAAAAATAGGATACATTAGACACCACTCTATAAGGATCTCTAATTTCGCCATTAAAAACTATATTATTTCTTTCTCTCCATAAGCACCAGCACAATGTAGGCAATAAGATTGACCAGAGCAAACGACGGTTCTTATCATTGATAAACTGCACCTTAGACTTCATCATATGAAATAGATCATGTTGAAAAGAATTAGTTCTTGACGAAGGAAGAAAGATTTGCTATATATCACGAGCATACTGACACTTGATGAAGAGATGATTTACTGATCCCTCAATTTCGTGAATGGGGTGAGAACGGAATGGTCGTTCCCATTTCTTATTCATGGATACCAAGCATAATGTATTTTTGGACGCTAGAATGACTATTCTCATTTCTACTTTATTTTCACTTTTTATGAGAATAATAATTCCCAGTGAATTGGTAGGGAATGAACATCTTCACTTAAGTATGAACGCAAAAAGTTAATTTAAATACCAAACATGTCATGATTGCTTAATAATTTTTTTGACGCAAAAAATGCTTAATAATTATCCATACTAAAAATTACAAAAAAAAATTCATTTGCACTTCATTCTCTACTCATACTCAAATATTAGAACAGAAGTGAGCATTTTATTCTCACATTCATTCTGTTCTATTCATTACTTCATTCCATTCTCGCGCGATCCAATTTTCGTATACTAAACGAGACGTAAGGAGGTTTTCCTGTATTGTTAATGGAGGAAACATTTCATTAAAGAGATATTCTTCGCCTCCTGACTTTAGCGTGTGGAAATTTGACACGAGCCTTTGAAAAAAGATTGAGAAGAAGTCCCAGAAGATGTCTGTTCGCGGGAAAAATCGTTGCTTTCTTCATTAATGATTCCATTGTACACTCTTGTAATAGTCTATCGATTACAAAGATCCGGTCTTTTATAGATCCGGTTACAACGAAAATCAAATTGAAAAGAAATGAAAATTACAACTTTGTTTCCTTGTTTGTCGAACGAATCGCGAGCTCCTGTTTTGCGGTCGCTCGCTTTGTGGGTTCTTTGCCTGCGCCGGGGTTGTTTGCCGTGGACCACCGCGCGATCTAGATCCGGTCGGATCTACGCAGTACAACGGGTATTATTTCACCAAGGAAATAATAGCCGGGGAGGATTGTTTCACCAAGGAAACAATCGTCCAAACCTCGGGATCTAAGACCAAGCTTAGATCCGGAGTGTAGCAACGTAGATCTGAGATCCGGTCCTCTCGAACTCCTGCCTTATTTGGCGTTGATGATCGTCGAGCACCAGATCTGGATGTGCAAGTCCTCAGGTTTGACCAAGTGGGTGTTTTGAGACAATCCTAACTGTAGGAAGGTTTGATCGCTCAATTTGTGGACCTCTCGTTCATTGGGGGAATCGAGAGGGGATTTTGACTGTGGTCCTAACTGTAAGAAGGTTTGACCAAGTGGGTGTTTTGAGACAATCCTAACTGTAGGAAGGTTTGATCGCTCAATTTGTGGACCTCTCGTTCATTGGGGGAATCGAGAGGGGATTTTGACTGTGGTCCTAACTGTAAGAAGGTTTGACCAAGTGGGTGTTTTGAGACAATCCTAACTGTAGGAAGGTTTGATCGCTCAATTTGTGGACCTCTCGTTCATTGGGGGAATCGAGAGGGGATTTTGACTGTGGTCCTAACTGTAAGAAGGTTTGACCAAGTGGGTGTTTTGAGACAATCCTAACTGTAGGAAGGTTTGATCGCTCAATTTGTGGACCTCTCGTTCATTGGGGGAATCGAGAGGGGATTTTGACTGTGGTCCTAACTGTAAGAAGGTTTGACCAAGTGGGTGTTTTGAGACAATCCTAACTGTAGGAAGGTTTGATCGCTCAATTTGTGGACCTCTCGTTCATTGGGGGAATCGAGAGGGGATTTTGACTGTGGTCCTAACTGTAAGAAGGTTTGACCAAGTGGGTGTTTTGAGACAATCCTAACTGTAGGAAGGTTTGATCGCTCAATTTGTGGACCTCTCGTTCATTGGGGGAATCGAGAGGGGATTTTGACTGTGGTCCTAACTGTAAGAAGGTTTGACCAAGTGGGTGTTTTGAGACAATCCTAACTGTAGGAAGGTTTGATCGCTCAATTTGTGGACCTCTCGTTCATTGGGGGAATCGAGAGGGGATTTTGACTGTGGTCCTAACTGTAAGAAGGTTTGACCAAGTGGGTGTTTTGAGACAATCCTAACTGTAGGAAGGTTTGATCGCTCAATTTGTGGACCTCTCGTTCATTGGGGGAATCGAGAGGGGATTTTGACTGTGGTCCTAACTGTAAGAAGGTTTGACCAAGTGGGTGTTTTGAGACAATCCTAACTGTAGGAAGGTTTGATCGCTCAATTTGTGGACCTCTCGTTCATTGGGGGAATCGAGAGGGGATTTTGACTGTGGTCCTAACTGTAAGAAGGTTTGACCAAGTGGGTGTTTTGAGACAATCCTAACTGTAGGAAGGTTTGATCGCTCAATTTGTGGACCTCTCGTTCATTGGGGGAATCGAGAGGGGATTTTGACTGTGGTCCTAACTGTAAGAAGGTTTGACCAAGTGGGTGTTTTGAGACAATCCTAACTGTAGGAAGGTTTGATCGCTCAATTTGTGGACCTCTCGTTCATTGGGGGAATCGAGAGGGGATTTTGACTGTGGTCCTAACTGTAAGAAGGTTTGACCAAGTGGGTGTTTTGAGACAATCCTAACTGTAGGAAGGTTTGATCGCTCAATTTGTGGACCTCTCGTTCATTGGGGGAATCGAGAGGGGATTTTGACTGTGGTCCTAACTGTAAGAAGGTTTGACCAAGTGGGTGTTTTGAGACAATCCTAACTGTAGGAAGGTTTGATCGCTCAATTTGTGGACCTCTCGTTCATTGGGGGAATCGAGAGGGGATTTTGACTGTGGTCCTAACTGTAAGAAGGTTTGACCAAGTGGGTGTTTTGAGACAATCCTAACTGTAGGAAGGTTTGATCGCTCAATTTGTGGACCTCTCGTTCATTGGGGGAATCGAGAGGGGATTTTGACTGTGGTCCTAACTGTAAGAAGGTTTGACCAAGTGGGTGTTTTGAGACAATCCTAACTGTAGGAAGGTTTGATCGCTCAATTTGTGGACCTCTCGTTCATTGGGGGAATCGAGAGGGGATTTTGACTGTGGTCCTAACTGTAAGAAGGTTTGACCAAGTGGGTGTTTTGAGACAATCCTAACTGTAGGAAGGTTTGATCGCTCAATTTGTGGACCTCTCGTTCATTGGGGGAATCGAGAGGGGATTTTGACTGTGGTCCTAACTGTAAGAAGGTTTGACCAAGTGGGTGTTTTGAGACAATCCTAACTGTAGGAAGGTTTGATCGCTCAATTTGTGGACCTCTCGTTCATTGGGGGAATCGAGAGGGGATTTTGACTGTGGTCCTAACTGTAAGAAGGTTTGACCAAGTGGGTACTTTACGTCCAGACTCTAACAGAGAGAGTGTTGAGTGCATAGACATGGTGAGAATGGGAGTTCTTATTCATTACATTGCTGTGGTTTTGGGAACTTCCCGTTACATAAATCGTCCACCCCCAGTTTCCTCTGCGGAACTGGTTCGGACATTATTATCAGTTAACTAACCGGGTTATCCTTAAGAATATTAGCTTAATATTCTCCAGGAACTTCCCGTCAAAAGTGGGGAAACAGTTTAGACTCATATACCTATTGGAGTATCAGGGAGTAGTTTAACCTCTTATACCGGTCGGAGGATTGAGAAACAGTTTATACTCGTATACTCTTTGGAGTTTTGCCGTTCTCAATTGGCTTACCTTAGCGTTATGACGCCGGCTTCAACCAAGGTCTGAATGCTATTCTTGAGAGCAAAGCAATCCTTGGTGGGATGAACGACCCTCCTGTGGTATGCACAGTACTTTGGGTCCGTAGTGTTGTCAGCTTCCTCCTGATTTGTGATAGGTGGTAGCTTGATCTTGTTACCTTCAAGGAGGGATTCGAAGATGGCTGGAACGTCTTCGTCCTTGAAGGAATACTCTCTTTGGAGTCTCGGACCCGAAGTCTTTTGCTGCCTTCGGGATTGCTGTTGTGACGCTTGATTAGCACCACCAGTAGCTGCAGGTGTTTTGCCCTTACCACGAGAGGCGAAGTTTGAGTCCAGCGGATTAACCGTCGGTTGGTTCCTCTCGGCCTTCTTCCTTCTAAGGAATCGCTCAGCCTGCTCCCCTCGGACCTTCAGATCCTTCCAAGTGTCAGACGGTGCTGTTCCCATTGCTTCCAACACGTCCAACGCAAGGTTGTTGTGGCAAGTTTGGAGGATGAATTCCTCTGTGATCGGGTCCCGGCAATTCATCGCCTTGTTCCGGAACCTTTTGACGAAGGTGTCGACTAACTCCCCGTCCTTCTGCTTCTCATCGAGCAATGATCCGATAGATATCTCGGTGTCGTCGTCGAAGAAGTTGGCCAGGAACTTGGTCTCCATGTCATCCCAGCTGTTCACGCTTCCTGGCTTGAGGCGGCGGTACCAATCGAAGGCGGCTCCGCGAAGAGTGCCGACGAATGACCGCACCATCAGAGGCTCATTGCCGGAAATAATACCCAGGTGCGATTTGAAATAAATCAAATGCTGAGTGGGGGAACCCTTCCCATCGAACGGCGTGAAGTTGATTAGATTGAACTTCGCCGGATATGGGATCGATTCCCACTCTCTTGGGTATGGACAGGGAATGCCTGTTTTCTTCGTCTCTTGAGCGGAGATCAATGTGTTGATTTTGCTCTCGAGATCTTTGATCTTCAAGTCTTCACTTGTATCCTCGTTGGCATCCTCGTTACCACCCCCCGCATTGACAGGAGGGTTATTGGCATCGTGAGCATTCGTATCCTCGTCCTCCTGATGGGCTTGGTTGCGACGACTCGGCTCGCCTTGCTGGTTCGCCCATGCTTGGATTTGTTGGTCATGCATTTCTCTCATGTTCTGCATGGTCATCTGCATCTCGAACCTGAAAGTTTCCTGCTGTTTAGCCAAAGCGTCTTCAATCATCTTGGCAATTTGCTCCGCACCTATCATCAGTGACTCACGGGGTTCCCCCTCACTGGACACTGTATTATCTGATGCGATTACGGAGCAGGTATCCGACTCTTCACCTTCTGAAGGTACTCGAACCCTACCATAAGTTCCTCGTGTGATTGCTCCAGACTGCAGACGGGTTAGGCGCCGGGATGCTTTCAGAATCGACTCGAAATCATCTTGTGCCGATGTCCCCTTGCTGGTCATATTGGTGGTGACCCTCGGAAATTCTCCGTCTTTAATCACCCTTCTTCTTCGTTGGGAACGCCTAGGCCTTGGTTTTGGCGTCTCTGCACTAAGTCTCTCGAAAACTGAAACTCTTTCGGGGACTGTCTTAATGCAGTTGCATTCAGACAATACCGCCCGAATGAGTTTGGAACAGGGGCATTGAGTTTTCTGTTCTCGGGGACTCCTCTTCCTGGTTCTATTCGTACCCCCAGCACGATAGTACAACTCGTCATTTTGACATTCGGAGTAACCTATCGTGTGCGGGCACGACCTCTCAGGTATAACACTATCACTATCAGATGATAATGTTTCCATCTGAGGTTGACTTGCCTTCTTTGGGCTTTCAAAGGTTACCCGCCTCAAAACATGCCTGTTTGGGCGTGAATTTTCGGCGTGCTCTTGGACTTCAATGCGCAAATTGGTGCGCGCAGCTGCCTTGAGCTCTTTGTCATGCTGGAGGTGATGGCGACCCCCAGTATGTTGAGTCGTTCTGGGCTTCTTCATCGGGCCCAAACGCTCGTGAATTGGAGCTTTGCCTCTCTCGTCAGGAATTGGACCGAGGCGCTCCATAATTGATTTCTTCTTGCGGGATGACTCTGCATGATCTCCCGGAGAAGTTATTGGGATTGACGGCGACTTTGGTTGACTCGCCGGAGTTTGACCTTCCTTGTTGCTGCTTTTGGGTCTGACCCGCCGCTTCAGACTTCGGTCTCCAAACTTTACGAGTTGGTGGCGGCTTCTTGGCTACCTCTTTCTACAGCTTTCTACGGGCTTCTTCAGCTTGAGCACGTGCCTGCGCTGATAGTGCGCGGCGTTTGCGAACGCGCTCCTCCAGCGTCGAACGGTTCCGTTTGACACGGACCCATTCGTTCGTTGGCGGCTTGGAGGAGTCGCCATTCATCGGCCGTTGAGGCTGTTTGCCTCTCCCGTTCTTCAGATCCGCGTTGTAGCGGATTCCGTCGGTGGACTCCATCGCTTTGGCGAATTGTTTGGCCAAGCGTTGGCGTTGCCTTTGGCGGGCTCTCTTTGAGAGAGTCACCGCTCCTTTGGTGACGGAAGAATTGGTTGGAACCAGCTTGATCTGGTTGGAGGTTGGTGGAGCCTCACCCGACGCAACTTTGGCGTCAATCAGGATGAGGTCGTCGTTGGTAGCTTCAACTTCTTCGTACCAACGCACCTTTCTGCTGGAAGAGAACTTGGACTTCTTAGACTTGCGAGGGGAGGTAGATCCGGACGAGGATGAAAGGTACTCCTTGAACTTTTGTTGGTCGAACTCATACTCGACCTCCTCCTCGACCGGGATCGAGATCCGCGGCTGCGACGCAACGATCTCGGCAATGAGATCGTTGGCTCCCACTGTGGTCGCCAGATTGTTCGCGGGAAAAATTGTTGCTTTCTTCCATTATACACTCTTGTAATAGTCTATCGATTACAAAGATCCGGTCTTTTATAGATCCGGTTACAACGAAAATCAAATTGAAAAGAAATGAAAATTACAACTTTGTTTCCTTGTTTGTCGAACGAATCGCGAGCTCCTGTTTTGCGGTCGCTCGCTTTGTGGGTTCTTTGCCTGCGCCGGGGTTGTTTGCCGTGGACCACCGCGCGATCTAGATCCGGTCGGATCTACGCAGTACAACGGGTATTATTTCACCAAGGAAATAATAGCCGGGGAGGATTGTTTCACCAAGGAAACAATCGTCCAAGTCTCGGGATCTAAGACCAAGCTTAGATCCGGAGTGTAGCAACGTAGATCTGAGATCCGATCCTCTCGAACACCTGCCTTATTTGACGTTGATGATCGCCGAGCACCAGATCTGGATGAGCAAGTCCTTGATGTCCCAAAGACGAGCCTTCTACAAATAATCTTTATTTATCTTTCTCTTAAATTAATACTTTCTTAGATAGAATTATATTAAGAACTTAAAGCTAGAGGCTGGCCGTACTTAGTAGGCTTACCCTCACTGTGCCTTGGCCAGGGCGTGCGGCCACAAGGGCTCGGCGCAACCGAGCACCAAGTAGCTGCCTCAGTGCTCGGCCACCTGGCTGCTCGGCCACCGAAGCGCACCTCTTGCGGGCCAAACGTGCGTGGCGGGCCCGCGCGAAGGTGCCGCCGGAGCCACCTATAGGTGCCTCGGCCAGCCGAGCCACCAGCGCTGGTGGGCGTCGGTCGTGTGTGCCGAGGCCCACCTTCGTGCGCCGCCCCGAGGCACCTAGGTGGCTCGGCCGAGCCACCACTTGGTGGCTCGGCCACTGAGCCTCCTTGGTGGCTCGGTGAGCCGACCTCCAGGTGTTTGTCGTTTTGCCTCTTTATGCCCGTTTTCCGGTTCTGCGGTTTGATAGGTTCGGATTCGATTTGTTGACCTGATTTGGCAGTAAATCCGGATCCCGATTAGGCAGTAAGTCCACTTCTGAGTTCGAGTCCGAAACCGATCTTGATTCGATCGTGATTTGTCCGAGTATGCCCTTGGTTGGATGACTCGTTGACTCTTCGAACACTTGGCTTGATCCCGCACGCGAATGGACGTATTCCGTTGCTTGTGTGCGATTCGTCGATCTCGTCGCCTCGTTGGTTTGTCGGTTTGTGCCGAGCTGTGCTAAGGGACCTATAAGCAATTTTATATGCCTACAATGTCCAATGAGGATGAGGTGAAAGCGTGGATGACATAACTATGTAGGAATCGAAAAAGGAAGTGTTTTCTTTCCTATTATGTTTATTAATTTATTTTCAAAGTTTTATTTATTTCTTACACGTCATTAATAGTTTTATCAATTGAAGTTCTTGAAACTATTGTGGTGCATAAACCCTTCATAAGTTGAGAATTTTTTTCTAGTGGAGAGTAGGGGGAACCTAGAAGATGTTGGAAGATTGTTATTATGAATATTTTATTGTTAACTCGGGATGTCATTAGTGATTTATCTTTTCTCCATCCAACTTGGTTATATCATTTGAAGACTTCCATCATTTTTTTGCTAGTTTAGTGATAACTAGCAGTGACGGAGCCACATGAGATTTGCCCTAGGCAGTTGCCCACTTACAACATGACGCTCTATGCAAACAGGGGCCAATGGATAATGCTACCTAAGATTTACTTTTTGCAATACCTATACTTGCATTATTTTTTGTCATTCTATTCGAGGACAATGGAAAGAAGCTATGAGCACTACAACAAAATGCACTACGCTCAAAGCTAGATTTTGTACCGGCTCCGATGACGGAGGAGTAGGAGGACGAGACATCTCTTTCGCCGATGTTTACGCCTTGGGATTCATCGCCAGCCAGGATTATTTTTTCGCTCAGGGTAAAAAAAAATCCTGGCTACGCCACTGATAACCAGACTATACTTTTCAAACTGCTATCAAACTATTACGTCCAAAGATTGTGGTGCCTTGATGATTCATAATTTTAGCAGTGACTCAAAGGGAAATACCATACGTTTTTGTCAGGGATAGTGTGAAAGTAACATAACTTATCCATAGTTAAATCTAACTTTCATTGGACTACGAGAGTAATTTTTATGCTTATGAGCAATGCAGAACATTGTATTTTTTTTTTTTTTTTTTTTTTTTTAACTATAGCATAGCGTCTACAACGTACAAGTATGGAATTAATATACAACATATAATTCTTTCTTCTATTCATTAAAATACAAACTAGAAAATGCGGAAAGACTGTATATAAGTGTGTCTAAACTGATAGCTACTGAAGCATTTTTTTTATCACTAATTTTAAATAAAATATGAATATTATAATAACTTTTCAAATAAATAATATTAACATAGGCTGATGAACCTATATTTTTGTGTAGCATTATTTATAATCTAAACATTTCTATACTCTGATTTAGTGTCTACCCTTCAACGAGCAACCTACTCTGCTTTAGAAGTTATTTTCTTATTTATTTGGAGGTAGTTGCAGGGAATTTTCTTTGAAATTTCTCTAGTCCGATAATTTATTTGTTAAAGTAAGAGAAAGAGAGAGAGTTTTGAGTAAATTTCCTTTAAGTTGAATATTGAGTGTACACATATATTTATATAAGTAGAAGAGGGTGAGGTGTGTTCTCATAACCAATGTGTGACTAAAATCCACGACAATACACTATTATCAACAGCCCCCCTCAAACTCATGTTGGATCAAACAAAGTGAGTTTGTGTACAAGAAACTAGAACCGGTGAACATGTAAGGCCTTTGTGAAGAAATATGCAAGCTCGTCAGCGAATGAGACATGAGGAAGTAGAATTGTCTTGTCCTTGATAACTTGTTGACAGACAAAATGAGCGTCGATCTCAATATGTTTGGTCCTCTCATGAAATATTGGATTATTAGCAATCTGGATGACACTCTTATTATCACACACTCTTATTATCATAGTAGAGAGGAGTAGGAGTCGCAACAGAAATACCGAAATCACTGAGAAGACGACGAAGATGAATAATCTCTTTAGCTGTTGTGGACATTGCACGATACTCTGCCTCAGTGCTGAAAAGAGCAACAACATCTTGTTTTTTACTCCGTTAGGAAATTAGAGAATCATCAAGAAATATACAATAACATGTGGTAGACTTTCTGGTAGTGGGATCACCAACCCGATCAGCATCAGAATATGCACAAAGCTCTAACTTGGATATAGCAGAAAACAGAAGAGAACGAGTGCTAGTACCCCGGAGATACCGAAGAAACGTAATAAGACAACATAATATACAGAACATGGGGACACTAACAAATTGACTAACAATGCAAACAGCATGAGAGATATCTGGTCAAGAGATGCACAGATAGACCAACTGGCCAACAAGATGTCGATATCGGGTAGGATCAGATAGAGGCTCACCACCAGTAGAGCGAAGTTTGACATTCTGTTAGAGTGGAGTATCGACTGTTGCATCGTCAGTTAGCTCAGCTCGATCTAAAATATCCGAGAGATACTTCTGTTGAAACAGTAGTACACCATGTGGGCCTTGAGAAATTTCTAGACCAAGAAAATACCGAAGAGATCCAAGATCCTTCATGTGGAACTGTTGTTACAACTGAGGTTTTGCATATTGTATACCAGCTACATCGTCACCTGTAATGATCATATCATCTACATAGATAAGTAATAAAACTCTGCCACGCGATGTAGTTCGAACAAACAGAGAAGCATCTTGATGACTTTCCATAAAGCCCGTCTTGAGCACGACATCGCTAAAACACTCAAACCAAGCGCGAGGTGCCTGCTTGAGACCATAAACAGCACGGCCGGAGGAGACACAAACTATATTTTCTGGAATATCTTTACCTTCCAGAGTCCATACGTCCATGTTCTCTTGTTGCTTATGTAAGTCCAAAATCTTCTACCTTGCTTTTCGCAGATTTATGGTATAGACGACTTGGTCATGTGTCTGTAGGCTGTCTAAAAATCACAATAGATAGCTGATCTCCATCAAACACAGATAATGGAAGTTACAATCTGACGACTTCCAGAAGGCTATAATTTGAAGACTTTCACGTGGATCGATGAAGGTTACAATCTGACTACCTTCATAACAATTGATGAAAGCTCTAATCAACAGCCTCCACAATCAACATCGGGAGTTACAATCTGACGACTCTCACATATCAGAGAGCTAAAGTAAAGATTACAAAATGACGATCTTTGCAACACTTCGACAGAAAGAGACTACAAATCGACGGTCTCTTCAAATCAAGACGTGGAAGTCCTCCCCGCGTACCAGCATCAAGATGCGCCGTGTCCATAGCCACGGACGCAGCTCAAACGCAGCTCCAAAAGCTGCAAACGCAGCTCAGATTCGGCCGCCAACGCAGCTCATGTTCGGCCGCAAACGCAGCTCCAAAAGCTGCAAACGCAACTCAGATTCGGCCGCCAACGCAGCTCATGTTCGGCCGCAAACGCAACTCCAAAAGTTACAAACGCAGTTCATGTTCGGCCACAAACGCAGTCTCCGAAAGCTATCAATGCAGCTTTCATCCGATGCCAAACGCAGCTCCAAAGCTGCCAAACGCAGCTTTCAACAAGATACCAACGCAGCTTCCAAATTGCTGCGTCTGAGCTTCCAAACACTGCGTTTGAACACAGAATTCACATCAGAACATGGATTTTGCATTTGACTCGTTCAAACACGAGCTGAACGGTTTCAAAACCGTTTCCCACGATCTGAGGGGATCACAACTCCACTCAGGAGTGATTTAAGGGGCGGTTACATCCCATTAGCCCCACTTAGGAGCGAATTAAGGAGGTGGTTACACCCTTTAATCCCCTATAAATAACTAAAAATCAATTCAGTTTGAGGCGGTCTGTTGGAACTTTTTGGCAGCGAAAAGAGGATCCTTCATCCTTCGGTTGGAGCTTTGGAGATCGGCAACAAGATCTTTTTGATCCTTGGCTTATAACCGACTTTCGGTTAAATCAACTCGTTCATAGAGTTTTAAACTCGTTCAGAGTTCTCCACAACGTGAAATCGTGAGGAGAAGACCACGTTCCAGTGAAACAAGACATCGGATCATCAACGAGAAGCAAACTCGACGCGAGCATTCGAGGGAGGCATCTCATCGCCACCGTGAAGAACCCAGAATTAAACAAAGGGGATAATCAAATTCATTCTCTTCTCTTTTGTAATCAAGAAATCCAATTGTAACTGAGATTAAAGGAATACAAATCAAATTTTCCTTTATTGTCTTTTTTACTGTAAATTTTTCACAAACAAAAGATGACGACTCTGCTGGGGACTAGCTTCTCTGACGAAGAAGTGGTGGCGCAATCCGATATTCATCTCACTGGAACAACCGTCGAAACTCTCGTGGTAGAGTTTGATCAAGCCAAGTTTGAGGAGGCCCTCTCCTCCGGATCCCTTAGCCCCAAGGCTATGCGCAAGATCCACAAAGTCTCCAAAGAGACTAAAGCTCCAACTGTTCCAATTGCAGCCGAATCGCCTAAGGAAGACTGCTCGGACAGCCCCTCCCCCGATGGAGTGGGCTCAACTTCAGCCAAACCCACGCCAAGACGACGGGTATCGGGTCGAAAGATGCCCATGGAGGCGACAAAGACCTTGAAGCAGGCTAAGAAGAACATCGCTCGACAGAGGAGGAGATCCTTACGACGAGCACATCTCCGAGAATGCCGATCCTCAAGTCAACACGAGCTTCATGTTTGTGAGCCTAAACACAACCATGTGCTCTGCGTTTCTGCTTCAGAACGCAAGCATCGCATCCATGAGCCCAAACATAGGCTCTGTATGAATAAGACTGAACGCAGCCCTCAGAACTGCGTTTCACCAGCAACACCTGGAGCTCAGACATGCGTTCAGGTGGCGAAATTCAATACCGAACCTGGTGTATACCGTGGAGCTTCGGGGCCTCAGGGGTGCGTTCCACAAAATAAACGCAACCCCCGGCTCGCTGACCGGGCAGCGAGACCCCCGAATACTCTGCGTAGCGCGATTAGATCGAGGGGTAGATATAAGAAGTTCATGGATTCAAGGCATCTCAACCAGATCCATGTTCACCAAGAGACAGTCATGTCCAATCATGGACTGGGGGTTCCAATTCAAACCTCACAATCAGTGAGTAATTCTCTTTGAATCTTTACAATAGATTTGAGAGAGTTCATATCGAGAGAAAGACTGATGCAACAAGTCATTCGTTCATTCTAATGTGAACGGTTGATTCCTACAGTCCTTTCGGGATGTCAATGTTGTTCATATACGACCAAACAATTAGTGTTCGGCCGATTAACGCATGTTACCTTGCCCAACCAACAACGACATTCTCACAAGAAGAAGTCTCCAGAGACCGAATATCCTAAAGTCAGAGGGAAAGCCTCAAGTCCTAATTCCGATGACTCAGAGACAAGTCGTTCACCGACCGTCAGAGAAATCACTAATGAGTTTGAGGGGATCTACCGACACACTCGGACGCGAACAGGAGCCATTCCCCCTATCAACTATCAGAGGTTAGCCACAAGAACTAATTCCGATGATAAACACTCGGCCATTGCGGAGTCTCAATCATCAAGCTCTTTTATTGGGCATGAGAGCTTCACCCACATGGCAGAACATTCTGAAGATCTTTCAAAGAGGGTTGCGGAGCAAGACGCCATGCTCAAATCACAGCAGAAGACCCTCAATGAACTCCTAGACCTGTTGACTCAACTCGTCGCAGACAAGGCTAAATCTCAGAAGACAGATTCGCCATCTAGGAAAGAATCCTCCCGGAGAGGAAAAACTTCTTCATCCCGACCTCACACAAGCAAAGGGAAGGAAAAAGTGGTTGATGACACGGCTTCTGACCAAGAAGCCCACAACCTAGAATCTTCCTCTGATGAAGGAAGAGAGACGGAGAATGAACAGAATCTCCAGTCTGTCAAAATAGAAGAATTGGAAGCCCGCCTCAATGCTATTTCTAACAGAAGCGAGCTTCAAGAAGAGGGAGTTGTCAGACCCTATCCTGCCGAATGGGATGCAGCCCCTTATCCTCCAAAATTTAAGGTCCCGACGCTATAAACTTTTGACGGCACGGGATCACCGAACCAACATATCTATCATTTTAAGTCACAGACTGGGAATGTGATATCAAATGACGCCATACTAGCTCGATTATTCATTGGCACCCTCAAGGGAGTTGCCTTTGAATGGTTCAGGAAACTTCCTGTGGGATGTATCCAAAAGTGGACAGATCTAGAGAGACTCTTCCTGTCAAGATTCTTTGAAGAGGATACAGAAGTCTCCATCCGTATCCTCGCCACTAAGCAGAAGAAGAGGGAGTCTGTCAAAACTTTCGTCAAGAGGTTTTGAAGCATGGCTCTTCGATGCCCGACAGGTATGACACAGTCTACCTTAGTAGAGACCTGTCGACACAACTTGCAGACCAACCTTCTAGCACAAATGAGGGTTGCAGAATGCCGTTCTTGGAGACAACTAATCTCTCAAGGCGAACAGGCTCAAAAGATTATTGCCAGGATCAAAGCTAAAGAACAAAGTAGGCAGGATCAACCTGAGCAATCAGACCAAGCCCAACCTTCACCTGAGGGAAGATACTACGGCCACTGAAGCTAATCCTCCTCTTCGGTAGGATGGCAGGTCCAACAACTATCACGTTAACAATTACCTCTGATAGTCAACCTAATTAGATAGTGGCCTGTTAGGCGATGTGCCATGTCTACCCTTTTCCCCCCTACACTTGTTCAAGACTGGGGGTTGGTTTATTTGTAGTTCATTGAATTATGAGTAACAAATTTTCTGAGTTGTCATGTTCAATAGAATACCTCTGTCAACCACGAAATCTACCAAAACTATCACGTTAATCGTCACCTCTGATAGTCCTTTTCCTCTAAATTCCCCCACCAATCCTCTTCAAGTAGGATGGCGGGTCCACCAAAACTATCACGTTAACAGTTACCTCTGATAGTCTAGTTTCTCCAAATTCTCCCACCAATCCTCTTCAATAGGATGGCGGGTCCACCAAAACTATCACGTTAGCAGTTACCTCTGATAGTCAAACTCATTAGATAATGGCCTACCATATAATGTGCCTCTATTCCGACTTCATGGATAGTGCCCCACTAGGTAATGTGTCTTGCCTACCTCTTTTTATTCCCCTACTAAGTCTTAATCAAGACTGGGGGTTGGTTACTTGGAATCCATTGGATTAAGAGTAATAAATCTTTCACATCGTCAAGTTAACATTACACTTCTGACGATCATCACCCCACAGGGTATGAATGCAGCTTGCATCACTCCTAACTTGTCACGTTAATAATACACCTCTGACAATCAACTTATCAATTCTCTCCAATAGGATGATATGTCCTCAAAATTGCTCAAATCGTAATATTCCCCAGCAAGACACTAAGTCTTTAAAATCTTAGTATCAAAATTCATCGCTTCTGATGATAAACTCATTTAGCAATTCTCCCCAGCGAGACGCTAGTCCCCAAAATCTTGTTCAAATCACAAGTACACAAATCGTGTCATGTTAACATCATACCTCTGACAACTCACTTATCAATCCTCGTCAATAGGATGATAAGTCCACAAAGTTGCTCCAATCGCAATACATTCCTGTCACGTTAACAGTATACCTCTGACAACAATCCACTTATCAATCCTTGTCAATAGGATGATAAGTCTCTAAAGTTGCTCCAATCGCAACACAAACTCTCGTCACGTTAACACTAAACCTCTGACAAATTCACTTATCAATTATCTTTAATAGGTTGATAAGTCCACAAAGTTGCTCCAATCGCAACACAAATCGTGTCACGTTAACATCATACCTCTGACAACTCACTTATCAATCCTCGTCAATAGGATGCTAAGTCCATAAAGTTTGCTCCAATCGCAACAAATTACTGTCACGTTAACACTAAACCTCTGACAAAACCCACTTATCAATCCTCATCAATAGGATGATAAGTCCACAAAGTTGCTCCAATCGCAATACAAATTCTGTCACGTTAACACTAAACCTCTGACAAAACCCACTTATCAATCCTCGTCAATAGGATGATAAGTCCACAAAGTTGCTCCAATCGCAACACAAATTCTGTCACGTTAACACTAAACCTCTTACAAAACCCACTTATCAATCCTCGTCAATAGGATGATAAGTCCACAAAGTTGCTCCGATCGCAACAAATTCTTGTCATATTAATACCACACATCTGACAAAATTCACTTATCAATCCTCTTCAATAGGATGATAAGTCCACAAAGTTGCTCCAATCGCAACACAAATCATGTCACGTTAACATCATACCTCTGACAACCTACTTATCAATCCTCGTCAATAGGATGATAAGTCCACAAAGTTGCTCCGATCGCAACAAATTCCTGTCATGTTAATACCACACCTCTGACAAAATTCACTTATCAATCCTCTTCAATAGGATGATAAGTCCACAAAGTTGCTCCAATCGCAACACAAATCCTGTCACGTTAACATCATACCTCTGACAACCCACTTATCAATCCTCATTAATAGGATGATAAGTCCACAAAGTTGCTCCTATCGCAACACAATCCCGTCATGTTAACACCAAACCTCTGATAATTAACTTATCGACTCTTCCCAATAGAGCGATAAGTCATCAAAGTTGCTCCGATCGCAACATTCCCGTCACGTTAATATCAAACCTCTGATAATTAACATATCGACTCTCCCCAATAGAGCGATAAGTCCTCAAAGTTGCTCCGATCGCAACATTCTCTTGTCACGTTAATATCAAACACCTCTGACAAAATCAACTTATCGACTCTCGTCAATAGAGCGATAGGTCCTCAAAGTTGCTCCGATCGCAACACTTTCCACTTATCGACTCTCATCAATGGAGCGATAGGTCCATAAAAATACTGTTAGGTTAACATCACACCTCTAACAGTCAAACCCCCCAATGAACTTGTTAATCATTTTTCAACAAGAATAGCAAGTTGTCATTATAAAATCCCTAGCGGATTAATTATTTTCTAAAATTATCCTAGTGATAATAAAGAAAGTTTTTGAATTTTACTCTAAGTAAAAATTCATGCCAAGTTAATATTACACCTCTGGCGTTTCTAACTTTCTTTCAGTAACACAGGAAGAAATAATGACAAAGTCCACGTATTCAACATCGTGGCAGGTTGTTATTAATAACACCGAAATCCATGCCTTACACGCATGGGGGACTTTATCTCGATCCCTAATTAGAGATAAGTCTACGCCTAACACGCGTTGTCGGTTAGTCTTTTACCGTGAAAAGGACATCAAAATCCATGCCTCACACGCATGGAGGACTTTATCTCGATCCCTAATTAAAGATAAGCCTACGCCTAACACGCGTTGCCGGTTAGTCTTTTTCCGTGAAAATGACAAAGTCTATGTATTCAAAATCATAGCATCAAGTCTAAGAGGGTTCATTCTCTTAGCACAACGTTACATGTGGAACGGACTTAGACAATCCACATGCTAGCCCGACTCAAACGGTAGTCGGTAAAGGCTTATCAAATCCGTTGATGGCTGAGGGTTTGCCAAAAATCCTATGCACGTTTGCAGGCCCATTAGCTTAATGGATGTGAGCCGAGACTTAAAACAGATGAGCCAAAGACAAGTCTCAAAGACTTAGTCAAAAATGCACGGAAGCCACTTCCATGTCTTAAGTCAAAACGTTGAGGTCAGACCCGCGATGCAAAAACCGAACGCCGAGGTCACACCCGTGTTCCAAATTCAACATGCAAGGGTGAGACCCGCATCTCAAGTTCAAAATGCAGGGTCCATCCCCACATTCCAGAAGCAGGATTATGGCGCATACCTTCACACAGGTCCTACGTGGCAAATCCCTTCAACCATGATGCCTTCGAAGCAAGTGCAGAGAACAAATCCTTTACCACAAGGAATCAACAGCTCCAAGATCAGAGTTGAGATCCAAAGTATTCCGAAAATTCGTTCCAGTCAACCACGAACTTTCGAAAACTTTGGAGGGGTTCTGTAGGCTGTCTAAAAATCACAATAGATAGCCGATCCCCATCAAACACCGATGATGGAAGTTACAATCTGACGACTTCCAGAAGGCTACAATTTGAAGACTTTCATGTGGATCGATGAAGGTTACAATCTGACTACCTTCACAATAATTGATGAAAGCTCTAATCAACAGCCTCCACAATCAACATCGGGAGTTACAATCTGACGACTCTCATATTCTCAGATTACAAAATGACGATTTTTGCAAAACTTCGATAGAAAGAGACTACAAATCGACGGTCTCTTCAAATCAAGACGTGGAAGTCATCCCCGCGTACCAGCATCAAGATGCGCCGCGTCCATAGCCACGAACGCAGCTCAAACGCAGCTCAAACGCAGCTCCAAAAGCTGCAAACGCAGCTCAGATTCGGCCGCAAAATGCAGCTCATGTTCGGCCGCAAACGCAGCTCCAAAAGCTGCAAACGCAGCTCAGATTCGGCCGCCAACGCAGCTCATGTTCGGCCGCAAACGCAGCTCCAAAAGTTGCAAACGCAGTTCATGTTCGGCCACAAACGCAGTCTCCGAAAGCTATCAACGCAGCTTTCATCCGCTGCCAAATGCAACTCTAAAGCTGCCAAACACGGTTTTCAACAAGATGCCAACGCAGCTTCCAAATTGCTGCGTCTGAGCTTCCAAATACTGCGTTTGAACACAGAATTCACATCAGAACATGGATTTTGCGTTTGACTCGTTCAAACACGAGCTGAATGGTTTCAAAACCATTTCCCACGAGGATCACAACTCCACTCAGGAGTGATTTAAGGGGCGGTTACATCCCATTAGCCCCACTTAGGAGCGAATTAAGGAGGTGGTTACACCTCTTAATCCCCTATAAATAACTAAAAATCAATTCAGTTTGAGGCGGTCTGTTGGAACTTCTTGGCAGCGAAAAGAGGATCCTTCATCCTTCGGTTGGAGCTTTGGAGATCGGCAACAAGATCTTTTTGATCCTTAGCTTATAACCGACTTTCGGTTAAATCAACTCGTTCATAGAGTTTTAAACTCGTTCAGAGTTCTCCACAACGTGAAATCGTGAGGAGAAGACCACGTTCCAGTGAAACAAGACATCGGATCGTCAACGAGAAGCAAACTCGACGCGAGCATTCGAGGGAGGCATCTCATCGCCACCATGAAGAACCCAGAATTAAACAAAGGGGAGAATCAAATTCATTCTCTTCTCTTTTGTAATCAGGAAATCCAATTGTAACTGAGATTAAAGGAATACAAATCAAATTTTCCTTTATTGTCTTTTTTACTGCAAATTTCCCACAAACAGTGTCTCATAAAAGGCTGGAAAAGTCTTATCCAGTCCGGAGTACTTGGTCCTGTATCCTCTCGTTCTCATATTGAACATTCGGGTTTCGTTCAAGGATTATTATCTTGAACTTTGAATTGCTGGCTGTTGATAATAGTGTAGTGTAGTGGTTTTTAGTCTCACGTTGGTTATGAGAACACACCTTACCCTCCTCTACTTGTATAAATATATGTGTACACTCAATATTTAACTCAAGGGAAATAATATAACTCTAGCTCTGATATCATGTTAAAGTAAGTGAGAGAGAGAGAGAGAGAGAGAGAGAGAGAGAGAGAGAGAGAGAGAGAGAGAGTGTGTGTTTTGGGTAAATTTCCCTTGAGTTAAATAATGAGTGTACACATATATTTATACAAGTAGAGAAGGCTAAGGTGTGTTCTCACAACCAATGTGGGACTAAAACCCACTACAATACACTATTATTAACATTATTAAAGCTATATAAAACTTGTTGATGTCAGTTATCTAACATAGAGTTTATGTGTGGATTAAGAAGGTTACGGTCCTCAATCTCCTTCAAACGGCTGAATCTTAGGTCAAGAATCATGTCCTACACATAAAAAACACGTAAGAGGTCACAGTTGGAATATCCGGTGGTTCCTACGACAATCAAGTCAACAGAGAGCTTGAGTGGGGAAGAAAGGGAGTTAAGTATTTAGTTTGTTAGCAATAGATTGCTTATCCTCAGCAGTGGACAAAAATTTCCTTTTATAGGAGATTCGAGGGGGTAGATGAGTAACAATCGTTATCTGCTTTACAAATGTCGATTGCAGAGGGTAGGGTTGGTAAACGACCGAATCGAAGCGAATAGCTACCCATTCGAATTCGAATTCGGTCCATTTTTATATATTCGAATTCGTGATCGTATTCGAGTCGAATACGAAATGACCATTCAAATTCGATTCGACAACATTTATTCGCATTGTAATTTTTCCCACATTATTCGTTTAATATTCAATACTTATTCATCAATTATTCGAAATTAAAAACAAACATATAGTGCATTCTGTAGAAATATAGACATTAAACTTAAACAATTTTGGAAATTACAGATCCACAAGAATTTTCTGTAAAATTATACGTAAAAGGCATAAAGAAGTAATCTTTAGCAACTAATTTAAGTTAAAAGTCAAGAAAAATGGTAACTTTAATCTTTGATTTACATTTTGATGAAGAGGTGATTGATTGGGGAGGTAAAGGCGACGTTGTTAGAGTTTTGATGAGTTGGGGTCCTTGGGGAGGTAGAGACGGGCGGGGACACAAGCGGAGGGGCGAATGAGGACGTCCGGGGGGAGAGGGGGTAGCGAATGACTCGAGGGCGAAGACAGAGTTGACGGAGGACGAGATCTTCGGTCATTGACAGGGGAATAACACATCGGAGACTGGAGGCCAAAAGGAAAAAGGAGTGAGAATCAACGGGAAAGAGAGGAGGGGTTGACAGGGTAGAGAGCGGAACGACAGGGACTGCGAGAGGAGAGAGGAGCGATCCATCGATCCTTGGAGTCTGAGCTGAAGGGTGGAGGCGGATAGAAACAACTTAAACAAAGGAGAATACCCTAGCCCTAGAACACATTCTTACCTATTTATATGGGTAGCATTTGTAAATAAAAATTTAGATAAGTAATATTTGCAATAAACTCAATTAATAGGACTAAAATGTAAAAGTTATCAAATAGTTAATGAACTACCGAATCGAACATACCTTTAGTTAACTTATAATAATTTATAAGTCGAACACTAAAAATTAATTGTTTAGTACTAAATGCACTATCGAATCGAACTTGATCGAATATCTGGACGAATAATAACTGAACTATTTATTAATTATTCGGTTCTCTTCCACCCCAAGAGGCGGATGAGTCACCCAACCATTTAATGTGAGGGGTGATAGATTGTGCATAGTGCTAATAAGGTTTGTCTGATGAGTCACAAAGACTTTTGGGCTAGAGAAATGATGACTCTAATGATATATTTAATGTGATGGTAATCGACTATCGGCGGGGGGCCCAAGGACCAATCACCTTCTGACTCAGCTCTTTGGAGATTGGCAAGTATCACCTTTCTAGTCAATCTCGAAGGTTGTCGACCCGAAAGGGTTGAGTGCTGAAGGGAAGTGGGGCTGACTTGGATGGTAGGCCGAGTAAGGACTCCTCTTGTCTCAATCCTATGAGTAGGCCAATAAGTATCACTTTTTAGTTGACCTTGAAAGCTGTCGACCCAGAAAAGGTGCTAAAGCCGCTCAGGTCGTCCCTTCTACAATATGACATATTAGGTACCTAGTTAAAGTGGGACACACGTCGGCTTCTCTTTAGGGATTAACACTTAGCCATTTGCGTGATATAACAAAACCAAGTCTAAATTTAAACAAATAAATAATGTTTATAAAATAATTAGAGTAATATATAATCAAAATTTTAAAAAAACTTATCGATGTAAAATATATTTTGATATTAACATCTATACCTCAAAACATTTTTAAGTTCTATTAAATTTTATTCAGCTACCCACCTATTTACTTATATCTTAAGTTTTTTGAATCAGATATTTCAATTAATAAATAACAACAAGAGACAATTTTTAGAAATTTACATCACATGTTTTATCTAGACTAAGGATTCTATTAGAACGCCATACAAAGAGTGAACAATACTACTAACACATATGGTTAGAGGGTTAGATTGAGAATTATGACTATTTAATAAATGTAAACTACCTCACTCCTATAGGGATAGTTTTGATAGCATCCCTCCTGTTTTATTTATTCGGAGAAGTAAAAGTTTATTTTCTTTCATAGTAAAAATTAATTAGTTTCTATGTAAACTACCTCACTCCTATAGGCATAGTTTTGATACCATAGACAAATTTGTGAAATAGACCCATTTTATAATTTACTTTCAAAATTTGACCCATTTTAATTTTACTTATAAAATTCGATCTAGTTTCAGCCATGTCAGTATTAATGGCTGAAACTTGGTCGATTTAAAAGAACAATATTTTGTAATCAGCCAGGGTAGGCAACCCCATCTAATTAGAATATCATTAAAATAGAGTTCAAAATAGTCAGAGTTGCCAATATCGACTATTTTGAACTATGTAGTCATCTAGTCTCTTTTTTTATTTAAGAGTTTCTCAAACTCATTTATATATAATAACTTAATTAGCTCTTTCCTAATTAGACGGTGTTACTAACCCCGTCTAATTTGTAAAGTTTATTTTTTTAAATTGATTCAATTTCAACCAACGATGTTAACGTGACCGAAATTAGATCCAGGTTTATAATTAAACTTTAGCCGAGTCCATTTTGGGGAAAAATTGTTGAAATGGTCTATTTCAAAAAGAACAAATTTTCACTGTAGACTTAAACCAACTTTTAATTACCAAAATCGATTCATTTTTTTAATTACCAAAATCGACCCACTTTATGCTACGTAAGCTTAATCACATTTCCTAATTAGTCGGGGTTGTCAACCCCGACTATTTAGGGCATTAAAAATCGGGTTTAAGACTTCTAATTGGGGTTTAACAACCTCCTAAACAGTCGGTGTTGACAACCCCGACTAATTAGGAAATAAGATTAAGGTTACGTGGCATAAAGTGGGTCAATTTTGGTAATTTAAAAAAAATGGATCGATTTTGATAATTAAAAGTTGGTTTGAGTTTACAATCAAAATTTGTTCTTTCAAAAATCTATTCTATATAGCCCTTTACTCTTTACGCGCATAGCACGTGCCCGCATTGGGTATTTCCCCCAAGAAAAAATCCCCACTCTCGTGGAGAAGGTGTAATAAAAGCGGGACCTCAAATTTCTGTTAGCTACACAGAGAAAACAGAAAACAGCTAAACCACCCATCCACATACCAACACGTACCAGATGCCATTTTCATTGTCGACGGGGCGAATGTTGTCGGGACTCCCGCTCCAATGCCATCATCGGATCCGTGCACTGCTCCATAATTACACTTTCGATTTTCCTCCGTTCCTAACTTCCATCGTTCTTCCATTTCCCCGCTTCTCAAAATACACGGAGAAGAGGGAAAAAAGCCCTAATTTTTTCTCATTTCCCCCCTAAAATCGAAACCCTAGCCTTAGCTTCGTCTCTCGTGCTTTAATAATCGTTCACTTGAGCTCGGCGATGGCGGTCGGAGTTTCTTTGCAGCTGCCGCCCCAAGAATTCGGTGTTATAAGGAATTATGGTGGCCGATCTAAGCAATTCAAGGTACATACCTAATTATTTCATGCGAGCATCGATTTGTTTGTTTTTCCGATTAATTATGTACATCTTTTTATGTTTTGTTTGTTTCTTGATCGTTAGAGCTCGGAAATGAGGAGCTGGTGCCATTCCCACTTGCCGAGCTTTTCTTTATCATCTTCGCGCGCTTTGGTATGCTTCTGTTAAGAGATTAATCTTTAGTTTGGAAGTGATGTAATTCTTGATTTAAATGTTTTAAGATTTCAATTCAGTATAAATGTCAAGCTAAGCACGATTCGCCAAGCTTGAATTAGAACTATAAAAAGTTGACTACTACGCATAGTTAACCTAACTGATGCGGCTAGGGTTCCTTTAATGATTTTATGAATAAAGCCCTATCAACGTTTGCTTCCATTTTATGGAGAGAGAGATGTTTTCTTGCGTGCAATAGGATTACGTTGTTTCACTTTGTTGGACATTTCCAAGGTCCTAATTCTTTCGTTTATTCTACCTCAAAGCCGAAGCACATAGTTTGAGAGTGGGAGGGATGGTGGGGAAGTGCTTGGGATGTTTAACTGTCTTTTCTTTTGTTGAGTATGTTTTTGGGTCTTTTTTATGCGGATGAAGATCTAATGAGATTTATCTTATATGCAGCGACAAGACATTTGGATTCTCCATGTATCAGATAGGATATACAGGCCACGGCAACGTGCCTCATCTAGATACAACCTTTTCACATGTCATTGTTTTGTCATGCCAAGCTTTTCAGATGCGCTACCTCTTTTGAAGAACACCGCCTTGGCTTTGTCTAGGTACTATACTTTCATCTGTCTTCAACAAGAAGTATACTTATTTCGATCTCATTGCAAATTACTCATTACGCAAGTGCTTTCAGTAACAAATAAATATGCCAACATGAAACAACATGCGACAAGGTATAATGGCACACACAACATAACTAATAAACATGAACTATAAAATTGTAATGTTCCTGTGAAAGAAAGCAAAGACACGAGGAGAGATCTGTCAATGAAAGTTCTGTCATCCGAATTGGTTGATAGATGTATTTGAAAGGTTTCCTTGCTGCCAACCCCATGCTTATGTGCCTAAACATTCACAACGACGTCATATTATCTGTCAGATCCTACTTTACTCGTGCATATTTGAGTCCAATTATAACCATTGGAGACTCAAGAAATGGATTTCAAGCTCCAAATGCTGCGAGTCGTAAACTTTGATGAGTGATCATAGATGCCTCATGTAGCTCTACTTAGCAAACATTTAGAACTTTAATGAAATTGTGGAAGACAAGAGAAGGGATAGAAGTATGTGAGGTGTAGAAAGACATGCTTGAATTGTCTTGGACTCTTGGTATGTACTTATGAGGTCTATCATAGTATCATTTATATACAATTTGTAGCTCAAACTGAAGCAAGAGATTTTCTTCACCTGAACAAACTCAACCTTCTGTGTCTAGTTAAATTCTTTCTATTGTTGAATAGGCTTTATATTCTTAATGATACGCTACTTCAGCTGTAAATGACAACTGGTATCTGCACAATGATTTTAAAAATGGCCTGCGGTAGTTGATTCTTGTGCTGATCAAATTGCTACAACTCGTCCTTTAAAATTTGGCTTGTCCATGTTCTTATGGCAGATGGTGTGAGATATTCTTAGCTGCTGCTTTCTGGATTTTGATAAATGCGGCCCAGTTTCACATATACACATATAGATACATGTTATATACCGATACATATATACATGGCTGGATAAAACGTGAAATTTATAACCCAATTGATAGTTGTGTGAACTACCTTTACCCTGCATGTTTGCATGCATACACATACATTACAACCTTATGGTGAGCTGCATGTATACCACCCGTGTCTTCACCGCCCCTTTTATTTCTCTCAGAAAGAATGAAAGAAAATATCTATAACTCACGCTTAATTACATGGCCCGTAAACTAGTCATGCATGTTAAGTTTCTGATAGTTTTAACAAGCAATCTTGGTGATGATCTGCTTGATATATCAGCTTATTGCGTTCTCTTTCTTCATATAACTCATCCATGGGACCTGTAGATTGGCACATCTATTTTGACATGCAGATAAGATATTTATCAACACTTATTTTAAGATCATGTCCCATTCATTACTTTTTCTGACTTTATACGGCAATGGACGATACACATTGTTATCATGATATTCCTGTCAAATTTTTACAGGATGATAAATCGCATGGTTTGAGACATTCTCATTCTGCATCTACTAGTCCCGAAATTAATAGCTCTTGAGTTGCAGAACAAATGTGATAATTGATAAGTGATTTAAAACTTCCCTCACAGTGCCATAACCCTCATGAACAGTTTAATACTAGAATCATCAAATTGGAACGTATGTTTTGACCAACGACTTAATTTAAAGGATGGGAAGTTTTGCTCTGCTGGCAAATGATCCATGAAAAACACAAAATGCACACACAACCCTCATAAGCTTTATGTCTTATTATTTTCTGCGTCAGATAATGCTCTGAACAAATGGTTTCTTGTGATTAGGTCTTATAATGTCTTGAAGGAAGGTACTTTTTTGAGTGGATCTTATATTGTCATAAAGGAAAGTCCTCTTGTGATGCGATTAGCCCCAGCAATTGGGATCCTTGCTTTTGCAGTGTGGGGTCTGGGACCACTTATTCGTCACAGCAGAAGTTTGTTTTTTCATGTATTTTTTTATGCTCTTGAACACCTTTTCAGATTCTGAAAAGTAGCATATTACTAATGTCTTACAGCGCAATGATGCAAACTGGAACAAGAGTAAAACACACTATGTATTTACGTCATACCTTCAGCCACTGCTGCTTTGGACTGGAGCGACACTAGTATGCAGGCATGCTGATATTTCTAATCCGTCTCTTATATAAAGAAGTCCTCATAAACAACGCATTATGAACGTAGTAATGTAAGAGTAATTTTAGCTTTCTTATTTTATAGGGCGCTGGACCCTGTAGTTTTACCTTCAGCAACAAGCCAAACTGTTAAGAGGCGCCTTTTGAACTTTGTACAATCACTGTCAACTGTACTGGCCTTTGCATATTGTTTAACAAGGTAAGTTCTATTATGTGCACACTACTCACCATTCATTAGGTTTATTAGATTCTGCTATGGCATAAAATTCTTATTCCCTTTGCAATTGTACCTTGTACTCAAGTATATAAATGAGGCTTTGGCACAGCCTCATACCCTCTGCAATTGTACCTTGTACTCTTCAAATTTGAAAATTCTTATTCTCATCAAAATTTGTGTTGTTACCAAATTTTTTTGCCAGTTTTGTATCTGATTATGTGACTGGTTATGTTTATTGCGTGCAGCTTGATTCAGCAAACACAAAAATTCTTCATGGAGAAGAGCAGCTCAGATGATACCAGAAATGTATGCTGTTAACTTTTTCGTTATTAGTCAAAATTCCCATTCTTTCCTTTGTTAACCGGTTCATTGTTGATGTTGCACCCAGATGACTCATGGCTTTCTGGTTGAGATAGATTAATAGGAGAGGATAATATCCTCCAATTGATATAGAGTTCTTAAGCAAGTTTTCTAGAACATTGATCTAAATATTGTATTTTAATTACAACATACTGTTTCTTTCACGTTCTTAAAAATATTGTGATATGGAAGTTCTTATTTATTACAATATATTAACACTTCTCTCTAAAGCAAGTTGTACATTTTACTTTTCCTGCCTGAAAGTAGTTGCAGTTTCACACTTCGACAGTTCATAGTCTTCATAATTGGAATGTAAACTGGAAAAAAACACTTGTAATTATGCACTATCTACAAAAGATAATTGTTCTAAAAATAAATTGTCTTCTCACTGAACTATTTCTTATTTAGACTTTCTTTCCCATACTCATCATTCCTGCTAACCCAAATAACCTATGCATCATATGTAATTTGTCATGGGAACCATAACATACGTTGATGATATCAGAAATGTATCATATGCTGACAAAGAGGATGACATAAAAAATTATGTGTAAGAAAATAATTACTAGGTGGAATTTATAAAGAAATATAAACTTGTTAGATAATATGATGATGAGTCGAAAATAAAATATAGATGATGAAAGTAATTAATGCATCAGATCTGTTACAAACTTCAATTTATCAGATCCATTAGGATTCACGTATTAATTCACTTGAGATTAGATAGGGTCTTACCTTTTCTTATTTGAATATGCAAGAATTATGTTTTAGATTGTGTTTTTGTGAGAGTATTTATTTTATTTTTATCCTTTTATTTGATATAATTACTGAACATATAATCAGGACATATTTGTTATGCAAAAAAATGGATTGTTAGACTTGCAACTGATTGTTTCTATTTTACATTCTGGTCCTTTTATAACCTTTGTCTCTATACTCTCAGTTTGTCTTCCTTGTCCCCTAGATTCCACTTCTTTCCTATCAGTCCTGAATCATTAGTATTTTTCGGAATAAAAATGCCAACTTTTATAAAAATTGCAAGATAAAAGAGGGATCAGAGTAGGTGGGATTTTCTGTAGAGGATATTGTTGATGCCATGAAAAAGTGCTAAAAGTAATTAAGAAAAGTACATTGAGAAAGCTTTACATAAGATGCAAATGATGGAAAACCTTGAGATGTTACTCAGCAAAAAGGAAAACTAGGAAGAATTCACTAAGTCTAAATTGATGGCTTATAATAAGTTGTGCAGGAGATTAATTTGAGAAGAGAAGGACATATGAGCTAGCCAAATTTAGAGAGAGAAGCAGTGGAGATCTAAGTAATGGTAGCTGTGTTGAAGTGAAGATCTATCGGACTAAGAGGAGGAAACTAAAGCAAGGCAGACGAGCTGTTTTTATAAATTATTTTTACATTTATTTTATGTTTGAGAACCATATAGGAATCACAGATATACTTTCAAACGAACTAGGCTAGGTTTAAAGAGTGTGATCGTTGCCCAGTAAAGAGAAAATGGGAACTGCTCTAAGGTCTGGTGATATTTAGATTTGCGTTTGAAGTGCTTGGAAAATGAGGAAATGGGCCATATTGGAGCTTAAAGGAGAAGAGTTGCATATATCCAACCCAAATAATCGAATTAACTGTTTTGTAGATTGGCACATTGATAATGTAAGAAATTTTAATCCTTTATTACTGGTCTGATCAAAGATGTTCCTTATTGTGGTAACTCTAGTTTCTTGCTCGGACCCTATGAGTGGCGGTCATCTTATTTTATATGGTCATTGGTGATGGTGGTAATTGAAATTTCATGCTCTGCATTTTGTTTAACTGTCTTTATTATGCAGATGGGTTTCCAATTTGCTGGTAAAGCTGTGTACTCTGCAGTTTGGATTGCGGCAGTTTCTTTGTTCATGGAGTTACTGGGGTTTTCAACCCAGAAATGGGTCACTGCTGGAGGTCTTGGGACGGTGCTGCTGACCCTTGCTGGTCGTGAGGTACCTCTACTTTATTTATTTGTATATTAAAACGGTAAATTATTGCATTTCCTATAGCAAATCTTCATCTGATTTCTTCTAGACCTTTTCAAAGTCTAGGAGAATTTAGCTGATTGCTTCTTGGTTATGAGCTTTAGATAGCAGGATCCATATGGTATGTTTCCTACCTCCTAACAGCCTTCCTTGGATTTATAGCAAGACCGACTCTAGGCTCTTATTTCCTTAACAAGGAGCCTCATCATGACGTTGGCACCAGCTGACATTTAATCAATTTCCACTTTAACCAGATAAGTCTTTATGAGGAAAGACGTACATGATGATGATATTGATAATTGAAACTTTAAATAGCAATAATCAGGAAATAGATGACAATGCTTGAACTTCTAAACAGTAGATTATCATTAAGCGACTTTTCCTTTTTTTGCAGATATTCACAAACTTTCTGTCGAGTATTATGATTCATGCCACACGCCCATTTGTTCCAAATGAATGGATTCAAGCTAAAATTGAGGGATATGAGGTGTCTGGAATTGTCGAGGTTGGTTTGTGAATTTTTACACTTATCCATTCTGTTCTTTTCTTAGATGGACAGTGCTTGCTGGCATAATTATTTTGGATGCTGTTGTCTTCCTGCTGGAATGTGCCCCTGGGAGCTTTCTTTGAATAGAATTTATGAACAATTTTGAAGCATCCCTCTGATATAATTTTTTTTATATGTTTGTTGAGATTATTTTTCACAGGTTCCAATTCTAATATTTTTCTTGCCCTTGCAGCATGTTGGTTGGTGGTCTCCAACGGTTATAAGGGGTGACGATCGTGAAGCAATCCATATACCTAACCACAAATTCACAGTTAATGTTGTGAGGAATCTTACTCAGAGGACTCACTGGCGTATTAAGACTCATCTTGCTATCAGCCATTTGGATGTTAACAAAATTAATGTGAGAAAAAAAATCTTTTATGCTAGATACATTTGATTTGGTTTAACTACCCTTGACTTGTATTTTGTGATAATTAAAAATATGTAATTTTGTTGGCAGAACATAGTTGCAGATATGCGTAAAGTTTTAGCAAAAAATCCTCAGATAGAACAGCAGAGACTTCACAGAAGAGTATTTCTGGAGAATATCAACCCAGAAAATCAAGCTCTTTTGGTAAATACACCCACTCCTTGAGTAGCTTAAACATTATTGTATTGTTTTGTTCAACTGATTGGTGACAGCTATAGCTTTTCTGTTTTCAGCAGTTAATCTAACTGTCTTGAGTCCTCTTTGTTGTTGGGTAGTGCTTACCATTTTCATGCATTTTATCACTGTGCACTGTCTGATTTATATGGATAAAGTACTAATGTTTTTTTTTTTTTGGGTTCAGTTTGTTGGTGAATTATTAAATCACCACATTATTAAGTTGACTGGAAGCACTTTCTTTCTGTCAATGCATATCTATAAATACCTTTGATTTACCATTTCTCTTGGATGTCCACTCTCCATGTATTAAATCTCAAGCTGACACACTCCTGTCTCGTGTCTTTAAACCTGCTTCGAAATAAGTCTTTCATATCTTTATGTTCTTACAGTCCACAAGTTTACTAGCACTAGGGAGCTATTAATGGCATAATTTTTTTTCTTCTTTTGATACTTTTGACGTTCAGTCACATTTTTATTCAGTTTTATCATCAAAGGTACCTCATGAAGGTTTATCTAATTGAGACTTGAAATATGCTGTAGTCACATTACATTTGTTTTCTCGAGACTTCATAATCAAACTGTTCATGTGGAATAGTATTATTGCAAAGACAGTTAAGTTGAAACTTAACTAATTGGTTCTGCACTAGATCTGACTCTTTCCAGTTGATTTTTAGTTGATGAAAGTCAACAGTGAATGACAGGTTGTTTACTATATCTGACTCTTTCCAACTGATTTTTAGATGATGGATATTTGAAGCTCTATGTTAAGCTATCTATTGGTGTTTTTTACCGTATATCATTATTACCCATTTTGTCAGTTTTTTCTACAAGCTTTTAGTGTGTCACATCTTGTTTCCCTCGACGAATTCGTAATTTCAATTTTTTCTTGACATGCTTTCTATTATGTTGCTATGCTACTTGGAATTCAATATATTTATTATCTACGAACCATAACTATGATTTGTTTTCAAGTTTGATATTAAATTGCTTTTTAATCTTTTTGATTGAACATTTAGTATTTAATGGTTTTTTTCATGATTCTTCTCCTACTGTTGATGTTGAGTGTTGGACTGTTGCTTGTTAGTTTTGGTTGTCAATGATATATCTTACTGCCTTAGTTTACTGTTACTGTTTATTATTTTAAATGCTGTTTTCGCATTTTCCTTTTACAGATTCTGATATCCTGTTTTGTGAAGACTTCTCATTTTGAGGAGTATCTCTGTGTCAAGGTGAGAATGATCCTCTCAATGGGCAACCTGAAGCACATGGATCATTTCATAAATTCAATTCTTTCTTTGATAATTTTCTACACGTGATCTGTCATTTAAAAGGAACTTACTTTGGTTATCCTGTCAATATCATACTAACAATGAGATTTTTTTTGGCGCTTCAATTGAAATACAATAGGAAGCCGTTTTGCTGGACTTACTCAGAGTAATTAGCCATCACCGAGCCAGGCTTGCTACGCCAATTCGTACGGTGCAAAAAGTTTACAGTGATTCTGATATGGATAACATCCCCTTCTCAGAGACCATCTTCACCCGTGGTGGCCGAGCTGTCAACCGTCCATTACTTCTACTAGAGCCTCCTCAGCGTATCAACGGCGATAACAAAGCGAAAGTACAAACTACACCTCGACCAAATGAAGAACAAGCCACAAAAAATACTGTAGCATCAGAACCAAATCCTACTACACTAACCGATGCAACAATACAGAATGATTCTGAGAAACAGCAACAAAATAAGACAAAATCAGTAGAGAAACCCCAAGGGTCATCATCAAATTCAACCTCCAAGCCTCAGGTTGAATACAATGAGAAGCCTCCTGTGGCGGAAACCATAACTAAACCACTGGAAGTTGTGGTTCATCCTACGGTAAAGACTGAGAGACCAGCTTCTTCATCTTCAGTGCCAAAGACAGCTTTTCAGGAGAACATTGTTCTTAATGTAGCCCTAGAGGGCTCGAAAAGGACTCTACCAATTGAAGAAGGAATGGGACCTGATCCTTCACCTTTAGAAGCAAATGAAATGGCTGCTAGTTGTAGCAAAAATGGCCCCCTTCCTTCTGACGGTAAAGATAATAAAGCTCAAATGCCGCCAACAGAGAAAGGAGACCAGGAGAGGTAACCATCAGTAAACAGTCTCTTGTTTGTGACAACTGCTAACGAAGGCCGTGTTTTTGTGAGGCTATTTTGATGCAGTTTGGTCCTGTTGCCATTTTACTGAGGTCTGTCGTGATTTTTTTCACAGTGTATAGTACACATTGATACGTATCTCTGGTGATTTCAGAGCTCTTACATTGTCACAGATGTGATGTACAACATCATCATCTCAGTTTAAGCTTCATATTCAGCGGTAGTAAAAACTAATGCTGTTGACCAGTTCATGATTCTTTGCCTGATAGTTGGTAGATAATTCCGGCATCTTCAACCTCTTTGTGTTGGTTTGGTTGAATGGTTGGTGTGTGAGAGCCATCTTGATGCGTGTTTGCTTCTGTGATCTGAATGGTCAGGTGTATTCACGATGTTTACGTTTTGTGCTGCGTTGGACCATTTGATATGGGTTTCTTTCAGTAAGCTGCAAGTTCAGCGTCAAAGCAGCTATAATAAGCAAAATATAGCTTGTTGGCGGACTCTTTCATTGTAATACAGTATTGACTTCTTTCCTCTTATGGTATGGAGAGAAACAGGTTACATGTTGAAGAGGCTGTTTCTAGGTTAAAAAAGGCTCGTCAGGTGTCAGAGAAGATTTAAGATATTTAAGACACCTCGTAGCCACCTTAATCCCTCATTGTACTCTTTATCTCCGTTTGGCTTCTTACCGCTGATAGCAGCCAGGTGCTGTAAGCGTATAGATTTTTCACTTTCCTTTTATTAACTTCAGACTTCCCGATTCCCTAATCGTCTTTCTCTACGAGTGAGCTGAACGATCTAAATTGCGGACAGTAGATATCCAAATTTAAAATTTGTATCATTGAATACATGAACTATTTATAAATAAAATATTAAACAACTTGGACATGTTTTGACCATATATACATGTTATATTATGTTCTCAAGTTTTAGGTTTCACAACTTAATAGGGCGAAAAAAAAAAAACTAAAAAGAGTAGCAGTTGATACATTAGGTATGGGCTAACTCATTTGGGTCTAGCCTGTTAACAAGCTTGGGCCAATGTTATCGGACTCTGTGGCAAAACCCAGGTTGACGAAAGCCTTTTCCAAAAGCCCCACTATATAATAAACGAGCCAATCTCGTCTCCTCACTGTTTAGGGTTCCCGCCGCCTCCATCGTCTGACAGCGAAAATGGTAGACCTCCCTCGATCTCGCTTCTTCCCTAATTTTCGCGAATTAGGGTTTCTCATCCTTTTTCGATTTCTCTGCAGCCTTCGCACAAGTCGTTCGTGATCAAGAAGAAGCTGGCGAAGAAGATGAGGCAGAACAGGCCCATTCCCCATTGGATCCGTATGCGGACCGATAACACGATCAGGTCTCAGCTCTCCATCGCCCGGCCTCTTTTTTTCTTTATTATTTTCATTTTTTTGTTTTGTTTTGGTCCATGTTTTGATCGCTTGCTTCTGGTCTTTGTTGTAATTTGTCAGGTACAACGCGAAGCGCAGGCACTGGCGCCGCACCAAGCTGGGTTTTTGAGAGGGCGGCTAGGTCATTTCCTTCTCTCAATCTAGCAGGAATTTTTTTTTTAAAAAGAAAAATGGAAGTAATTTCGAGATATCATGTCAGTTTCGTTGGGTAGAATGGATTTTGTTTAATTCCGAGACGATCTCGGATTTGTTGTCGATGTCTGTTTTAAGGATGATTGAACGTTCTGCTGTTGGTGCTTTCATTTGATTTTGGTTCCTGCGGCAATGTTGCCAGTGGTTAAAAGCAATACTAAAATTCGCTAGGTTTCAAGTTTTAAGTGATCGAGGGAGGAAATGCGTGTAAAATAATTGGGTGAATTGCGATGATCTCCTTCTCTTCAGATTTTCGAATGCTAAAACTCGTCATCAGTGGACTGGCATTTTCCAGAAGGTAAAGTGTTAGTAAATGAGTCGAGAGATAAAAAATACTGCGCGTTTTAGCCCCATTTTACCTTACCCCCTGAACTATTTTATTCGTGGATAAATTTTCAATTTATCCCAATTTCGAAACTTGTTCTCAAAAAACAACCTATTTGAAAAATATTCACCAAATTCGACCCAATTTCAGCCGGTTGCTGAAACTAGGTCGAATTTGGTAACTATTTTTCAAATAGGTCATTTTTTGAGAATAAGTTTTGAAATTGGGCTAAATTGAAAATTTGTCCACGAATACTTAAACTTGATTATCTGGTGCATAAATTTCACGGGACTTGATGTTCTATGAAGTTTTGAAATTTTTTTCACCAAATTCGATCTAGTTTCAGCAAGTTAGCTGACACCGGGTCGAATTTGATAAATAGTTTCTAAATAAGTTGTATTTTGAGATTAAGTTTCTAAACGGATTGTTTTTGAAAATTTGTCATAAATTAGATCCTTGTTTTTCTTACCTCAGTAACTACTTTTTGGCCTCATGTTACCACCTGACACCATCACTTTCAGTATCTAGTTACCCACTCGCTTTTAATATTTTGTAGGCAGTTTAAGTGGATTTATGAGAGAAAAGTGGTTGAACATCCCACAATCAAAGAGCTTTGTTGCATTAAAACTCTTTTACTTGGCACACCCATGACCTGAATAAAAAAAAGAAGGCTAAATTACCAGCTTGGTACTTTTAGTAGCGCCCTCATATCATTGGTATTTTTTTCCCCATACTCGGTAATATTTTGGTATTAAAATTCCACCCTCACTCTTCCGTCCACGATTCTTCCTTATCGTCCTCCTGCACCTCTGCCCTCATCACTTGTCCGACCTCACCACCTCTTCCTACCTCCTCTCTCATCCGTGTTAATCTTTAAGTAAACACTTCCAACTTTAAAATTTGAAGTAAACACTTCAAATCCAAAATTTAAAGTAAACACTTCAATTTTAAAATTAATTGACAAAATTTAAAGTTAACACTCAAAATTTATAGAGTGTGAATTCAATTTTAAAGAAGGCTAAAGTTAACACTCAAAAGTTATTATTCAAATTTAAAACTAACACTCAAAAGTTTAAAGTTGACGCTTCAAATTTGAAGTTAACACCCTACTCTTAAAATTAATTAGTAGAAAAACATTAAATTTAACAAAAATAATCTTACCATTAACATTCAATCTTAACACTTAAAATTTAAAGTTAAGTCTTTAAAAATGAGTATGAAAAAGAATTCAATGTTAACACTTAAAATTCAAAGCTGAATCTTAAAAATTAATATGAAAAAGAAGGAATAAAGAGATTGGTAGGACAAAGAAAAAAGGGGGGAGGATGGAGGAGGAAGGAGAAGGGTAGAGATGGAAGTGGACGAGGGAGAAGATGGATCAGATGAGAGAGGATGGGGGATGATGGACTATGATAAAATTCAGTAGGAGGAGAGAGGAGAATGCAATTGACATGGAGAGGAGAGGAGGAGGACTGGTGGAGGAGAAAGAGAGAAGGTGGAGGTGCGAGGTTGGAGATGGCGTGGAGGGAGGAGGAGGACGAACAAAGAAAAGAAAAAGGGTGGAGCTACGACGACGAAGGTGGAGTTGAAAGAGAACTCTCTAATTGCAAGAACTAAATACCCTTGGCATATCTGCTCATTGCAAGTTACAAGTTGAAACTAAAATCGAAGGCTAGGAAAGATAGGTCCGTGTGAATAAAAACGAGTCTTATTAAGATTGTTTTAATTAAGCTTCCCTATCTATCAATTAAGCAAAAAATCCAATTGGGAAATTCAATGAAGAAATATTGGGATTTATTTCAAAAGAATTGTTTGGAAAAATACTTAAGATCTCAAAAATCCAATTGGAAATACAAAGAAGAAAGCCGAGAGCAAATAGAAAGTATAATCGACCTTTTTATTTCAAAAATGTACAGTATATCAAAGTAACAACCCTAAACATCTGATGGCCGCACCAAAAGACGGCTGTCTTCTTGCTCGTAGGCCCGAGCAACCACCGTAGGGTTTTGGCTGAGATCATCACGTTCTTGGTCACCTGTGAGGTAGAAGGAAGAGGCAGAGGAGGAGGCGGCGGCAGCGACAGCGACAGGTGTAAGGCGGAGGGAAGGGGTAGAGCAGTTGGAGGCTGTGATGCGTCGAAGCCAGAGCAGGGCTCCTTCGGTCCATCGTTGAAAGAATAGGAGATGATTCTTGACTCGGAGGGCTCATCCCGTCCATCGTCGAAAGAACCGAAGAAGAATTGGCTGCCTTCAACTCCGCTACCTTCAAGATTGCGTCCTTCCTCGAGTCGCGGGTTTTGTGAGGTTTCTCTTTATTGTCAGGAGCTCCTGCTTTCAGCTCCTTAATCAGATCAATATCATATAGTGATACTTTATTACAACAGGACCTTAACGTTAGGATCCATGTAGACGAAGTCGAGACTAGTATCTCACAATTGTTTCATTTTAGATGATTTAAGAACTCCGCACGCGCACCTACGTTTTTTTTAAGATAATCTCCCTTAACTATTTTCAATTCAACAAAACCTTCCTCATCTTTTGTTCGGGTTTTGTGTTTTTTTTTTTTTTTTTCAATAAAAGAGAATGTAAAGCGTATTCTCTCCTCAAGGCCCCCAGATCAAGCAAGCACGGAGAACAGAGCAACAAGAAGCAGATTCACGAGAATGAGGAATGACTCGTGATAGAAATACCAGCGATGGTAATAATATCATATATAAATAAACAGCCCATTTCTCTCTACCTTCTCTCTTCAAATAGCCTAAAAAGCCAAATCCCTGCCCTGTTTCTTTCAGCCCAATTACACCTCATATCCTTTTTCGCTTTAAAAAAGGAAAAAAAGGAAAAAAAGGAAAAAAAGGAAAAAAAGGAAAAAAAAACTGGGAATTAAATTAAAGAAAAAAATTTTTGGATCCCTGGAGTTAAACAGTGTAGCTCTGCTGGATGGCCTCAATATCCAAACCCTTCGTCTTCACCACAGACTCAACGCGGCCCTTGAGCGTGTGCAGCTCCCTGAGCCTGGCAACCTCAGCACGCTTCTTCGCCTGCTCAGCGATCTCCGACAGCTCTCTGTAGTCGCTCTTGTCGTTGAAGAGCCCTGGCGTGTCGAGCCCATGCAGGGTTCTCTGAGCCAAAGCCCACTGCGCCTCCCTCTCTCCCTTTCCATAGTCTTTCTTGGAAGTGAAAGCCGTCTACGCATAAAAACATATAAACTCAATTCAGTCCCCGGATTAAACACCAGCTATAGGTGACATGATGAAAAAGTAAAGAATTAATTATCTTCAGGTATGCCCTGAGCTTTGATATAATTGCAGGGGAAACCCTAAAGTCTCCGTATCTACACAGGTAATCCTTAAATAATTGATTGTAATCATGCAGACTCCATGATCACACGTGTAATTGCGCTGTACTTCAGAGTGCCTGAGTGTAACTAATCCAAAAGTATGAGAAAGTGCTACCTTGTTTTGGATGAGGGTGTCCCAGGCTTTGCCACTGAGGGCGTAACGAATGATGAACTTGAGGATATCTTGAGGAATGTAGGTGATGACGGTGAAGACCCAGATGATTGCCGCCCATCCCCATCCGATGCCTCGGATCCTCGCAAAGCTCCAGCTGGCGTACACAGCGATGCAGGTGGCCACAAGCTGTGCAGCGAAGAAGGCGAAGACGAGCAGGAACCCTGGCCGCTCAATGAAGGACCAGCTCCTTGATCGGGTGACAAAAATCAGAGCTTGACTGATGATGCTCACTTGGAGGTAGAGTGCCGCTGTGAGCTCATCCGGGTTGTATCTGATCTCCTTCACTCCGAATTTCTCCTGTAGGAGGAAAACAACATCGTCGCTTTAGCAAAAATGTTGTGTACTGGTTCGTGATGGATGAGAATAAGATAGGTACTAACAGGGAAGAAGTCGGTGTCGTGGACAAGATAGAAGAAGACAACGGTGATGATCGCTTGGTAGGCTCCAAGAACGATTCCAGTGGCAAAGATCTCCTTGAGTTTCCAGGAGTCAGGGAGAGGCGAGGGCTTGACGCGATCCTTGGAGATGGTCATGATGGTACCATCGTTAAGAATGGCGATAATGAGGACCATGAAGGGAGAGAAGTCAAACTTCCAGATGAGGGCGATGAGCATGAAGCCAAAGACAATACGGATGGTGATGGATACAGCGTAGATGGTGTAGTTCTTCATCCTCTGGAAGATGGCACGGCTAGTTAGGACTGCACTGACGATGACGCTCAGACCGGGCTCCGTGAGAACGATGTCAGAGGCGCTTCGTGCAGCATCGGTCGCATCATCGACGGCGATACCAATGTCAGCCTTCTTCAGGGCCGGAGCGTCGTTGACACCGTCACCCGTCATACCGCAGATATGCTTCCTGTCTTGTAGCCTCTTCACGATCTCGTACTTGTGCTCTGTGTATACAGATAACCCTCAATGTATATACTCTCAATCTTCACTGTAACTTCAGAATTGTAATATATTCAGATTTTGAATATATGCTGCATACCTGGGAAGACTCCTGCAAATCCGTCAGCCTTCTCGATAAGCTCATCAATGTCAAGCTCGTTGTTCTTGTCACCAAGAAGAATAGTGGACGGGTACATGTTAGTCCCCATACCAAGCCTTCTTCCGGTCTCTTTACCGATAGCGAGCTGATCACCTGTGATCATCTTGACATTGACGCCGAGGTTTAGGGCACGACGGATGGTCTCAGCGCTGTCGTGCCTCGGTGGATCGAAGAGCGGGAGCAACCCCACGAACTGCCACGGTGCGCCCTCGCTCTCCTTGGTTGCCTCTGGGACTTCTTGCCTTGCAACACCCAATGATCTAAGGCCACGATCAGCAAACTGATCAATCATCTTGTGGACCTTATGCTTGGCGTCTTTGGTCATGTTGCAGAGGTCGATGATCTGTTCGGGTGCGCCTTTGCTTGCCCTGTGCCATTTTCCGCTCTCGTCGATGTAGGTGATGGCCGTGCGCTTCTCGACTGGGTTGAAGGGAAGGAAGTGCACCTCCTTGATCCCGGCTCTCGCCTACTCAACAATATAAATTTGAGATATAAGTATTGGATATGAGAGCCTGTTTGGCAACTTCACTTAAACTAGGTTAGTGGAAGAAAACCAGTTTAAGTCCTAGTCCTAGTTTGCAAAAAAAATGGACCACGACTCAAACTGGTTTTCTTTTGAGTCAAAGTTGTCTCAAATTGGTTTTGTTTTGGTCCATCTTCTGTCCAAAATTGAGTCGAACTTGTCTCAAACTTGTTTTGGGAGTTGCTACTTAACTGACCCCGATACTTCTGTTTGTGTGTATACAAAAAAATAAGATCTTTGATTACCTCCTTAGGATCAGCGAGCATGTTGACAATGGAAGCATCAATAGCGTCCTGGTTCTCCATCCTAGAGGCCCTCGCAGCATACAAAACAACTCCGTCTCTGTCGACACCCTTGGCGAAGACCTCGATGAGGCTCTTGTCGACGGTGAGCTTGTTGAGGGTTAGAGTCCCTGTCGACACCCTTGGCGAAGACCTCGATGAGGCTCTTGTCGACGGTGAGCTTGTTGAGGGTTAGAGTCCCGGTCTTGTCACTGCAGAGGACGTCCATACCTGCCATCTCCTCAATGGCCGTCATCCTCTTGGTGATAGCCCCCTGCTCTGACAGCCTATGTGAGCCGATGGCCATGGTGACCGACAGCACTGTGGGCATGGCGATCGGGATACCTCCGATGAGGAGGACCAAGAGATTGTCGATCCCATCTCTGTACTTCCTCTTTTGGACCGGGTACATGACAATGATCTCGATCAACATCCCGACCGCAATGGAGCAAATGCAGAAGTTACCGATACTGGTGAGAACCTTAACCATGAACCAAAATGTATGTCTCAGCGCACACACACATAAAATTTGCATTTATGATCGTAGAAATTGATTACTTGTTTTGAGTATAAAATGAGAAAGAATCAATTGAGATAGCTTACTCATGACCAATAAAGACCATGAAATGCATTATTTAAAAGGACGAATATGGTTATATTTTTATGAGTGAAAAAGTACCAGGAGTAGGTAACTAAAACAATGTTGATATATAATTAAATGAAAGAGCAATATTCATGTAGCTAATTCCAAACTTTTGGAATAAAAATTTTTATGTCATCGTTTTGTATAGACAATTAAGATTGAGAAAATAGACTTTATCGTACCTTCTGGAAATGACCGACATTGTTAGTATTATCGACGAGGTGAGCGGCCTTCCCAAAGAAAGTATGAACACCGGTGGCAATAACAACTGCCTCGATCTCACCCTGCTTGCAGGTGGAGCCGGAGAAAACCTCATCGCCGGGCATCCTTGTAACGGGGAGAGACTCACCGGTAAGCGCGGACTGATCGATCTTCAACGGATCACCCTCCAACAACCTCGCATCAGCGGGGACGATATCTCCGAGCTTGATGCTGACAATATCACCAGGGACAAGGATCGACGCCTCCTGCTCCGACCACTTTCCGTCCCGCAACACCTTGGTCTTGGGGGCGAGGCCGGCCATGAGGGCAGCTGCGGCATTGCCGGCGTTATTCTCCTCGACGAAGCTGATGGTGGAGTTGATTATGAGGAGGACCACAATTCCGACGAAATCTTGCCAGTCTGCGGGCTTGCCCTGATATTGAATGCATTGATATTGTCATCGGTGTTTTTTCTAAAGTAAGAAAAGAATAATAGGGTAAAAAATACAAGGAATAACTTACTCCTCCATTGGCCAAGGCGATGGCCATGATGGCTGCGATCTCCATGACCCATGAGAGGGGATTCCACATGAAGCCCAAGAACTTGATGAGCTTGCTCTCCTGTAATCAACACAACTAGTTCAGTCTTTGAATTATATACATTATAATTGAAAAAAAAAACCTTAAAGAATATTACGTTCGCCTAACATTATAAGAGAAACATTTTCGAGGAATTCATAAAGTAAGATAATGTTCACTAAGCAGCTAACTTGGCGAAAGGAAACCCTTTGACTAGTGTTAATAGCAAAGTTTTGGGATCACTAGTTGATCCTATATGGGGAAACAATACATTTGAAAATTCCCACCCCCCATAATGTGTATCATTTTGTAGATGATTCTGCAATTTATTAGATTTGGAACTTCTCGAAATTATAATAAAAAGTACGTTAGTGGTAATCGTGGGATGATTATTTAAATGGAAGTGATGTATGTCTAGTATAATTCTATTTTATCTATATAAATTATAGTTAAAAGGAGGTTAAGTACTAGTGAAGGAATCATTGCATGCATACCTCTTTCTCCTCGAGCTTGTTGTAGCCAAATATTTGCAGGCGCTTTTCCCCCTCTTCGGAGGAGAGCCCCTCCCTGCTACATTTCAGGTTCTCGAACACTTCCTCGACAGGAACCTTCTCCTGCAAACCAAACACAATACGATTTAAAAAAAAAAAAAGAGAGGAACATCTCTAATTAAACACAAAAACCCGACGAAGCAAAAACATAAACACATCGAACACTCACGAGATCCACCGTCTCATTCTTGACATCCTCCAAGGAAATGGGCTTACTATCGTTCCCCATTTTATTTTCTATCTATTTAATTTATTTATTTAAGCTGAGCTTAGAAGGGCCTGAAGAAAGCGATCTCTCTCTTCTTCTACCGGTACGTGGCCTCTTCTTCGCTCACTTGGGTCAGGCCTCCATTACAGCAACAGTTAAGGGGAAAGGGAAATTTGAAGACCTACTAGGTTGGTGGTGGAGTTTGAGTTGTATATATAGGGAGCATGGATGGCAGGGATGTAAATTTTAGGATGTCGAGGGGCGGTTTGCGCCAGTGTGTTGTAGAGGAGGAGAATGTTTCTTTGGCCTCCGACGAAGACGGGGAACCTTGCGCCGGTTCTGAGGTTGAGAACGAGGAGAATGACGTTGCTCGTTGTTCCTGTTTAAAAATAGAAAATAAATGAGTGAAAGTGGTTGATGGCTGACCTCATTGATTTGCTCTCTACTTAGCAAAAGAATTTTGGAGCACGAGGGCCTTAGGCCCTTAGCCCAATTTTATTAAATTAAGGGGTTAATTTTAGAAGAAAAAAACCCACTTCAATTACGGGGTTTGTCTTACAAAAGTCTTCTCAGCTATTTTAATTTAGATTTAGAAACACCCCTTAAATTTGAGGGTATTATAGAGAACAATTTTTCACTTTAGCCCTTTTAAAAAATTTTATTATTAAAATCGACCCTTTTTTCTTTTATTTATCAAAACCGACCCGATTTCTTAATTAGCGGCTTAATCACATTCCTAATTAGTCGGGGTTGCCAACCCCGACTATTTGGGAGGGTCTTAAATCCTAATTAGAAGCCTTAAACCCTAAAAATTAATATCCTAAATAGTCGGGGTTGGCAACCATGACTAATTAGGAATGTGATTAAGCCGCTAATCAAGAAATCGGGTCGGTTTTGGTAAATAAAAGAAAAAAAGATCGATTTTAATAATAAAAAATTTAAATAGGGCTAAAGGGAAAAATTGTTCTATTATAGATAACCCCTCTTCATTTTTAGAATATGACTAAACCTCTCTTAAATGTGGGTGTCTCAGAAAACACCCTTTATTCTTCTAGATTTTTTAAATAAACCCCCTAATATTATTAATTTAAAACATGTGACTAAAATATTCTGTTGAAAAAAAAATCACGTGAGTTTAAAAATTCAACCCAATCAAAATACTAGACTTCAATTAGATGGGTTTGATGAGGAAACTAATCTTTAAAAAAATTCAAAAGTTTTAAATGTTTCAAACGTTATAAGTACGGATAAGCAGAAAATAAAAGAATTTAGTATTTAAAGAAAAAAGAAAAAAAAATTAGATTTGCATGTGAACTTAGCAATGAAGATGAAATTATTTTTAATCAAAAAGTTAAGAAAGAACACCATGATAAAAATTTTAATGTGTTAGTAGTCTAATTAGTAGGGATTGTCACCCCGACTAATTAGTAGCCTAATTAACAGCCGCAAACCTTCCCTGCTTTCTGACCTCGCTTGTAATTAGGCTACTAATTAGTCGGGGTTGACAACCCCGACTAATTAGTACCGTAATTAACTCAAAGTGGGTCGATTCTCATAAATAAATTTAAAGTGGGTCGGTTTTAGGGATTAAATCTGGGATTGGGTCTACAGTGAAAATTTCTTCAAATGTCAAACCTTTATATTTTTAAGATTGTCTAATTTAAATAATTTAAACAATATTCACTTTTAGAATTTGAAAAATAATACATTAACTTTTCCAATTTTTCATAATTTCCCCTCTAACTTCTTATACAATTTTTTTTATTTTTTCTTCACAAAATTCATAAATATTTTAAAAATTATTTCAAGATTTAAATTTAAACAAGTTATTAGCATAGAATAGTGAGAATATGTAAAAATTTAGGAGAAAAAAAATAAAAAATAAGAAATTTTATTAAAAATTTATCGATGCCCTAAATTTGATATTCAACGATCTCCGGTGAACTCCGACGGTGACGACGGTAGTAGGGGGTGGTGGTATATGGATCTAGGGTTTGGTGG
>NC_033801.1:15593657-15595798 GCF_001876935.1 Asparagus officinalis
GGAAACGTGAAATGAAATTACGTTGGCCTTAAATAGGCGCTATCGCCACTTAACGGGATTTCAAATCCTGTGGAGTTGCAGGCCAACTTGCCAGAGAGCGTTGACTCTCTGAATTTTGGACTGTAGCTTCACGGGATTTCAAATCCCGTGAAGATTAAACTTCACGAGATTTCAAATCCTGTGAAACTTAAATCCCGTGAAGTTTTTGATGTTTTTTCGATATTTTCAACCCACTCTCAGCCACTTGGTTGAAACTCTTCACGGGATTTCAAATCTCATGAAGATTAAACTTCACGAGATTTCAAATCTTGTGAAGCTTAAATCCCGTGAAGTTTTTGATGTTTTTTTGCTATTTTCAACCCACTTTCAGCCACTTGGTTAAAACTGGGTCGCAAATGACAATTATTTTTAAAAGGGGTCATTTTTAAAAATAAGTTTCTAAATAGGTCTATTTTAAAAATTTGTTAAAAAACTAAGCATCCATGTTTCTCAATGTAAAATAAATTCAGAATAAATTTTTTCTTTAAATTTTACATTCCAATTCATACACCGGCCAGACTCAAACCCAATCCAGTTCATCAACTTCATAAATTTTCGCAAAACTTTAAATTGTAGTAGCATTTAGCATTTAGCCTGGAAGCATTCCATTGACTCCTTTCTAACACAAATAAGTTTTGCCTTGAGTTCAGACTGCTTCAAACTCTGGCAAGTACATTTGGACGCAAACCTGATCATCAAACTCTGATGCAAATCACAACGGAAAAAAGTAATCATATTTGGAAAACTACAAAATCCACATGTCTTTCTTGAGTTAAAACTCAATAAAATAGTCAAAAGGAAATAAGAGATGAAAGGACGTTGAACTGGATTCATATCCTTACACCAACCAGAACCACAGCCATCAGTCGAAATCAATTTCTTCCAGGTGCATTTAAAAAAGTCATACAACTTCATCTCCAGAGTAATCTCGAAACACATTAATTAACTGAAAATTTGCAGCTACAGTAGGATATAAAGACAGAGAACCCTCTCCATCGTCGCACGTTTGCATATTAATCCATCCTACCCTTCAAAGTTCTCTCCTGAACTTCAGTTGGCGTACTGCAGGTAAGACACGAAACATGTTCAAAAAATTTATTAAACAAGGGGCTATAAGAAATCATGTGATAACGACACCCAAACTAGTAGATTGATCTTAACTAACTTTCCTTTGACGCCCAAAATAACTGCCAAATGTCGCCATAAGAAAGAGAGAATCAAGTCAATGGGCTCTAGAATATGGGGGGAAGTCAGCATGCCCTGTGGACGTTATGGACTACTGAAAGAGTTACAAGCAATAAATCAAGTTGATCTTTGAGGAGCTACATAGTCATGCAGACTCCACAAAATACAGACTACGTAGCAGCGATGAATGGCTGCCACGACTGACTAGGACCTTTTAACTTTTCTGTATTGGTTCATCGAAACTATACAGCAAAATAGTTTGTTAAAGAAGGCTAACGTTTTTTCTGAGAAGATAAGAGGACATGAACCATATAAAGGAGGTGATTCTCTCATTGTTTGACACAGAAGAACCTCTCTTTTTGAAGGATAATTGAAAAGAGAACCCAAAATATTATCAGTGTAATCAAAGGAGAAAACTGTGCTAAAAGAAAACATGAACAAAATAAAAAAAAGTTTGTACTTACACAACAAGGACATGTCCTCCCCAACCACTCAAACAGTCCCGATCGACGGATGACAGGAGTGCTTGTGAGATGGTCTCAAACAATTCCTCAGGTTCCTAGTGATAATCAAGGAGATGTCATTAATACAGAGAACAATAGAAATATCTTTAGGAAATACACCAATAAACTTAAGAAGAAATACTTAGAAGTATGTTCTTTGCTTTATTTTGTTTTTATCTGCAGTTTTAGTCATTACACAAGCATATGCAGTGAATGTGCCAAAAGGCATGCTTTGGCATCACAATGCCTACACTTGCATAGTGTTTCATGGTTCATGAAAATATGCACTTGCATTCTATTATCATCATATACTAATTATCTATTCTGTTTCTTCCCCCAATTGACATGACAAATAGTATGCATGACTATGTATATTAATTGACAACAGTGAATATTCCAGTTCCATGTATACAA
>NC_033801.1:15595808-15614429 GCF_001876935.1 Asparagus officinalis
TGGCCTTGAAATATGTCCCAATTCAGTATAATGGCATTTCAGATGTAATACTTCCTATTCGATCTAGCATCCTTCTACTCTGACTAATCTTAAACTGTTCAGCATTTGAGGTAATACCCCCAGAAGCTAGAATGTCACTTAAGGGAGAATAACATCTCTTTGCCAGGTAAATCCTATTGATGAACCAGTGAAACAACACGAAATTGCTTTGGGTGGCACCAAACAGAAGTCACACATGTCTTAATGCATGAATTGAGAAGAATCCATAACCTCAAGGTTGAAATTTTGCTATCAGCTAACAGGAATGTCAATTGAAATTTATGGATACTAGATGTCTTTTTCCTCTGAGAGAAGAGGATTGGACAGTCAATGGCATCAACTCCTAACAAGGTAGAAGCAACAAATGACTCTCAATAGTGAGAATTGGGAATCTACTAACCATGTTAGGCTTGTACATAGATTCACAAGCACCATACAAAGATTCAGAAGCAGTACCGGACACGACAAAGTCTTTGGCAAGTTCTCTGCACATAAGAAAACAACCAGGTGAGCACATGAATGCAAGAAAATATCTGTACTAAGGTGAAAAAAGCAGAATATGCGAAGTGCTACAAGGTATGAAGATCATTAAGTTGACCAAGTTCAAAGCATTAATCTGAGACTAGGTTATCATATTTTCGCAAAAAATGATAGTAACACAATTCTGAACTTTGGGAGATTCTAAAATCATGGAATCAGATATTTGACAACCTAGAGAGTAACACCTAGACTTGTTAATATTTATAATCAACTTCAAATTCACATTTTTGTAGTCTAACATATAGAAATTTCAAACTTCAAAACAAGAATTTATGAAGGGAATCAGAAATAAATGTGATTCTGTGAACTAAAGCCCCTCATCATTAGTTAGGAAAAAGAACAGAATCCTTTACCTCAAACTGCTGAGTATTGTTATTACCCTATACATAAAATTCTTGAATTTCTAGGAACTAACTGGCCTACACTTTTTATGTCAGTGTCCTTAAAAAGTAGATCATGCATCACTGTTAGTGTCCCTAAGAAAAAGTAGATCACTCATTGTTATAGGTGGGTGATATCCAAGTATTAACAATGCAGTGATTTGACTGAAGTACTAATTTTAAAAACATGAAAGAACAAAAAATACTACTTTGAAACTATTTACCGATTTAACTCACATTTAAAAAGTAATTACAACAAAAGAGGAGAAGAATAGAAGAATCACATACTTGGCACCAAGGCAGTCCATGGTACAGATGAAGGGCACATCATCATCTCCTAATCCAGCTATTACCGGTTGACAAAAATATGGACCAAATCTATATGAGGAAAATGCACCAGAAGTTGCAAGTCAGTAATAATACTTCTATTTTATAATTTGGAATAAAGCAAAGATGAAATACGTTAGGGAACAAATCAAATAAAACCTTGATGATATAGAAAATAAATCACATAACACTACAATTAATTTCTATTTACATTTTCCAGTAATAATTTACATTAGAAGTATAGTTCAGATGAAATTCATCTAACACAAGAAAGATTTGAATGCAGTCTATTGCAAGAAAAGTGAAGCGACTAAATTGCAGTCTAGTGGACCCCACCAGTCAGTAATAATATTTTTTCTATAATTTGAAATAAACCAAAGATGTAATAATTTAGGGGACAAATCAAATAAAACCTTGAGGACATACCAAAAAAAAATTAGCAGATTACTACAATTAATTTCTATTTATATCTTCCAGTAATAATTTATATTGGAAGTATAATTGCAGATCAATTCAATGTAGTGCAAAAAAGACTTGAATCCAGGACATTTGCATGAACAGCGAAGGGGCTAAATCGCAGTCTAATGCACCGCACCAGCAACAATAAAAAAAAGGTGCTTGCGTGTATTTCTTTTTCTTTTTTTTCCTTCCCTTTGACCAACTTCTTGTTTTGCCTTTGACCAACTTCTTGTTTATCTCCTACCACCTCCCAGAGAATTGCAATGCAATGAAAAGATGCAGCAAAAAATGATGAAATCAAGTCAGACCACATGCAGGAGTTTGGTCCCTCAAACAAATTCTATGCTCTAATAGCAATGTTGTAAAAAGCGGTGAATAGCGGCACTATAGCGCCGCTATTCGCGGAAGCAGTGGTGAACAGCGGATTACCATGCTCGCGGGGTGTCAAGGCGGGGAAAACAACTTTTCACTCGAAAAGCGGCTGATAGCACGTAAATAGCGTTGTTTAGCGCTTAAAAGCGCTTTTAACCGCTAAACAAAGTTATTTATTTTTGTTAATTTTTCTACCCGAACCCGACCCGAACCTAAAACCGATCCGAATGCATAATAACCTCTCTCTCTCCTCTAAATCCCGACCCAAGCCCTAGCCGCCTCTTCTTATCTCTTTCGCCTCTCTCTCTCATCTCCGCCTCCACCTCCAGTCTTTGAAGCCGCCTCCGTCTCCGTCTCCAGTCTTCAAAGCTGCCTCTGTCTCCGTCTCCGCCTCCTCCTGCAGCTATCTCTATTGGGTTTGGCCCGCAACAGAGAAAAATATAATTTACTAATTTTGCAAGCTCGTGCTCACTATCTACACACACCTGGGACTTAATTTGTTTTGCTATCTAAATACTTGCAACATAAATGAACTACACTTCCTTTTCCACTCAAGACCATCCAAAAGTTCACATTTCCTTTTGTTGTCCTCTTTTCCGTTTCAACATAAATAGAGGATTTTCTAACTTAATTAACTATCATGATGCCCTCCTGATTAAGATAATATATTATCAATCAATTTTAATTAATAACATGATACAAATGAATCTAGTCTAGCTAGCTCATTTGGAGGTTAGTACTATCGTCTGGAATGTACATAACTTGGAATATATTAGATAGGAGAAGAAAGATTAGGGTTAAAATATAGGATAACTGGACCGGGATTGAACTAAGCCTGGGGCAAGACAGCAGCTCCAAGATCTACCACTCCACTCAGGGACAATGGTAGATCAATGGAGTAACCAAGATCTTGAAAATTTTATCTATAGTAGTAACTTATAGCAGGTTATGACTTATGATTTTGAACTCGTTATCTATAGTAGTAACTTATAGCAGGTTATGACTTATGATTTTGAACTCGAACTCATAAATATTCATTTATAGTTTATATGCTTAATTATGATTTTGAACTCGAACTCATAAATATTCATTTATAGTTTATATGCTTAATGAAAATGCTTGTGAATCAAAATGCTATATATGCTTTCTGTTTCAATTATTCATTTTCTAAAATTTCATCTCTCAGTTACATATATATTTCATGCTTAGGCATTAAATATGCATTTGCAAAATATTTTATTTTTTATAATTTTTCTTATTATTTAGAATATTTAAATATATTCATATTTGACTGCTATGACTTATGCACTATTTGCCGCTATTTTGTCGCAATAACCCTAAAAAGCCTTAGTGGTAGCTCACCGTAACGTGACGCTATCCGCTATCAGTAACCTTCCTCAACAGTTGTGGCTTTACTACATAACACCATGAGAATTTTATTCTGAGCCTGAGCATGTTTCTTCAATTCATTAAAGTCAAGGTGTGTAAAAGCACAGTCACACAATGCTGCACATAAAAGGCCGACATATGTTCCTTCTGTTAAAAGATTTGAATGATCCAAGGGATGTCTGTTAGAATCAGGCCTTCCACTCGTCTATTGTTCATGTCAAACCAAAACTGCCTAACAAGTCAAATACGCGATCTCCGAATGGTCTTATTGTTAATAAAAGGTCCAAAATTTAAATCTAATTTTCATGATTTTTGAGCTGAAAAAAATCCACCATCAAATTGTATAACTTTATTAGGGCCTCAAATTATGAATCTATTTTGTCCCTCCCTCATCAACAATTACTGCTATACTGCAAAAGAGATATGACATTGAGTGGACTGTGTTCCAGAAGTGCTTGACTAAACTTCCCAAAGTTTAGCCCAAGGAAATAATGTTTTATAGCTGTAACTCATATCTAAATATATTCAATCACTTCATATTTTTAATTTTCAATAATTTCATTTACACATAATTCAACCAACAACGAGGCCTTTATCCCAAATTTTTGGTGTCACCTACATGTCCCTATTCTTCCATTTGGTTCTATTTTGGGTCATCTCCTCCATTAAGTTGATTATAATAATATGCTTAATTGCTTGTACCAAGTTCTTTTAGGCCTATCTCTAGACCTCTTTGCCCCATTAACAATATTCTTTTTCACTTTTCCTTACTGGTGCACTAAGAGACCTTTGTTGTACATGAACCAACCACCTCAACTGATTCTCATTTTATTCTCTTATGAGAGACCTCCAATCTTTTATGGATACATTCATTTCTTATCTTATCTTTTAGTACATACTCACAAGATCATTATAACATTCTCAATTCTATTACACTCTGTTTTTTTGCTCATGTTGTTTTTTAATTACTCACTATTATAATCCATAAAGCATTGTTGGTCATAAAACCGTCCTTTGAAATTTTCTCTTCAATCTCATATACATTCTACGATCATATAAGAGTCCAGAAGCACTCCTTGCTTTTACCCATCTTGACTTGATTTGATGAACATCATTCTTAATCACACCACCATGAGGAATGATTGATCCTATATAAGTAATTATTTTAGGTAATTTTGACCATCAATATGTATATGTACTATAGAATATAGACCCCTTTCTCTTCACATTTTACTAAAATTGCACTCCATATATTTTGTTTTTGCTCTACTAACTCTAGATCCTTTACATTCAAGAGCTCGTCTCCACCTTTCTACTTTGGAAAGTTCAAATATTTTTAAGAGTTAGCTTGATCTTTGTTTCCTACATCTTCGATCACTTCACTTATAGATGTACACGGATCAAGAACTAATGTAACTAATCTATGAATACAATATCACAAATCGGGAAACCACACGCGCATTAAGATATATTCATAAGCCCCTGACCATGAATATATATAGTGATAAATACTTGGGTATTTGTATAAATTTCAAAATAGAGCTATAATTCTGAACTAATTTCCTCTCTTATTGCTCTTGATCATCCCATTATTCCTTCTTCTCTGGAAGCTCCCACTTTCTCCAAATACATTCCTCCTCATACACAGTAACAACAATAAAGCCTTTATAAGAATCCTTGTCATATAATAATCATCATCATCGTAATTCGATTTCCTCCCTCCTCCTTTTCAACATATAAATCTTCTAAGTTTCTACTTATTACCATTCTCCTTGTATGTAAGAACTAATAGTAGTTCCCTGTTAAGAATAAACAATCTTTTCATTTTAATAAACCAAACTTTTCCACAAACTACTCGAGTATTGCTTACTCCAAAATCAAAAGTCTGAACTTCCAATATTATGGTTCACCAGAAACTCTAGAACTGGTCCTGTATGTATCAGTCTTACAGAGAAAATTTCGACGTACTAACCTAGGGCTGTAAAACATAGAGCTTCATATCGTGCCAGGAAGAAAACAATGCCATAATTTCTTTAAACAAGCAGAAATTCATATGACTAACAAGATTTCTTAATATAATCTCTTAAAACTAGAATTTTATCGAAATGATAGTGCAAACTACTTAGAGACAAGACCAAAGTTCGAACCTCTTCTCATAAAGGATAGCCGAAACAAGACTGGCAAACGTCTCTGGCTTCATATTCCTCTCCTCTCTCAGCTGATACAACTTGTGCCGAAACACCAGCCGCTGGTACCTTCACCCCCTCATCAAAACCCCAACCAACTCAGACAAAGTAAAGCACCAAAGTATTTCAAAAAAAATGCGGCATTTTTTCCAGTTTCTTACAGCGTTTGGGCGTCGGTCCCGAGGCCAGAGAGGCCGATGAAGAGCTTATCGTGGATCTTGAAGATCCTTTGGAAATCAGTGGCGATCGTCTGGAGATTGACTCCGAGGCGGCGGTCGCTGGCGATCGCGAAGCAGTTTTTCCCCACCATCGCCACTAGGGCACTTCCGTTGTATTCAAAGATCTGCACGAAATCAAAGGAGTTCGAGAGGTTTGAAGTGAGATTTGTAAAACTAGGGTTAGGGTTTCTGGGAGATGCTTACCGACATGGCGACCGGAGAGAGAGGACGAGGTTGAAGACGCAGGAAAATGGAGAATGAGAAAGAGGGGAGGGAACGAGGGTCGTGGCTTGGGGAATACTTCGACTCGAAGGGGACGATGTAAAGAGGACTAAAGGGTCGGATCCAATCATCCAAACAACTTCCAAACCCGCTTTGGATTGATTGGAGCCCATGGGCTACGGAGAATTCTAATAAAGTCACTGACTTGTGCTATTGAATTCACGGTCGCAAAGGATTTGAATCATCCTCATGTTATTTATGGGATGATCTAGTTGTATTCACTACCTTGCAAATTGAAACAGTTCTATTAAAATATGTTGCTCACTTGCTCTAGTACATGTGTTTCAGTGTTTGGGTCCCGGGCAAAATGGGAAGAAAATTGGACGCGTCTACTCTTTTATACTCATATGAGGATCCAAAGAATCAATATTCATGCTATAGTAAATATTAGCATGACCAGTAAACCAAATCTGTCATCTACGCTTGAAGTCCTGTTAGTGTACAGTAAAATACTATAGCATAACATAAAATATTTTTACTACAGTGTTAACGTTTGGATTCTTCTCTAAATATAGATATAATTTTCTAAATCAAATGTATTAAAGCCTGGATTCTTTTTTTAAGTATAAAGGAGTAAATATGAATTCTACATCAAATGTATTAAAACTTACATCCTTCTTTAAGTATAGAAGAGTAGATATAATTTCTAATTTTAAGCATATAATAATCAAATCAAATACATTAAAACTTAAAGGGAAACAAGGTCAAAATGCAGTGCTTAAAAAAACAACGGGCCGTGCTTTGCACGGGGTGCACACTAGTGTTTACGAATAGGAGTCCTGTCGGAACTCCGCATCATGGTGAGTGTGTTTTTAAGTGTGAAATAGGAACACTGAAAAGTCTAAATTGTCCTCGTATTTGTTGAGATGCGTCGTTCAGAACACTTGACACGGCATGGGCATTCTAATAACCAGTAAGCACTTACCAGACATTATTTGTACCACTTTTGTCAAAACTGTTTTGTCATGTTTATTGAATACATATACTTGAAAATGATCCATAAATAATTTTATAGCATAGTACAAAATTTTAGTTTGATTTTTCATAAAAATAGATGTGTACTCCTCTGAAAACAATCACTCCTTTTTTAATTTAAATAACTGGGCATATTAATCCTCCCAACACTCGGTGTGTTGAAAAGTACTTCTAATGCTTTAGTTTCTGATGATATGCATAAAGGCTTATGCCTGACCAATTCTCTGAAAAGTGTACAGAGAACCAAAATACATGAGTATACAACAAATAAAAATACTGCTGTCATTCCAAATAATCAAGCTTCGAACATTTCTCGCATACTTTATTTGAGCAAATACCTGGTGCTATATCTCAATTTAACAGTATAAAACAGCTCAAAGGAAGAAAAAAAAGCATGATCTGAGCACACAAAAGCACCTCCTGATGCATGAAATAAGACAAAGAGGAAAGATTGCAGTCTTCAAGATTTTTATCTTAATGTAGATTTACGAGGGATGATCTCTGGTAACATTGACATATTCAAGTCCATACATGTCCTAATGTTACAGTCAGTATATTGCGCAAGAATGACAACTATTTCATCCAACATAGAAATCAAGATGATTCATCGCCAAGTGAAGGCAAACACTGGTTACGGTCCAGCTTAGTCCTCTTCTGCTAAATATTGGGAGGCATAACAACACTGGTATAACTCCAATAAGTAATATACGCTAGATAAGCTTCTTTACTGAATTCATCCCTGCGGATAATGGAAAACATTTGAATCTCACAATGGAGAAATGCTGATCTAAATATGGCAACGTGATCCCTTATCATCCTAATGTTTCGCTTTAGGGTCGCAAGTCATAACATAGCACATCAAGCTTTGCGAACAATGACGTGCCTTTCTCGCTTGTACTCCACTTCATCTCTCTGATGCATAATAAGTAGAGCTCTCCTTATCTGAAACATACATGTCAAAAGATTATTACAATCTAATTCAAAGAGAAGCAAAAATTAACTTAAAAGTGTAATTCAAAAAATCCTCACAATAGACTCATTTATTCCCATTCTGCTAAGGTCATCAATTAGACGACGTTCTGATATGTGACTACCGATGCCCATTCTTCTTTTTATGTGTGTTTCAGCTTGCTGACCAAAGGAGGGGAAAAAAACAAAAAGTCGATGAGACATTAAATTGACTGCAAAAGGAAAAAAAATCTGGCGTTAAGAGGACAAGAATCAGGCACAACCTTAATCTCATTTGCAATCTCAGGAGTCAAGTTCAGATGCTCATTGATTCCAGATCGAGCAGCATCCAATGTGGAAACATTGAACAATCTGAATGCCTCTTCAACATGTTCTTGAGTAGCAACAAGAGTCCTGAAACCCAATGCTTATCAATGGACATTTTAAATGATATTTTCTCTGATAGGTAACGTTTACAACATTAAATTCCAAAATTTTGTTCCTACAATCTATAATAAAATGGCAGATAATTTCAGTTGGGACCACAAACTTGGATATAAAAGTTCTAATACAAGTAACTTACAGCCTCATCTTTGCAAGAGACTCACTCAGCCTTATTATAGCTTCGAGCTGCCTCACCGTAATAGGAACTGCAGCAGATCTTCCAGTTTCGTGAGCCTGCTGCCTCATTCTCTACAAGACAAAAGAGGCAAACATACAGAACTGACTAGAATAAAAAATTCAAATCTTCAAGACTCAATTTGTACGTGTATTTTGAACTTGATATTAAGAATTAAAAGTACCTGTCTGATCTCCACATATTTATTCTGCAGCATTTCAGCAGCCTTTTCAGATAGCCTTGGGTGACAGCTACCCCGGCAGTATTTGATGTATCTGAAAACAAAAAGCTAGGAATTACATCCATGTTCCCACTAATTCAAGCCAGGGTGATTCAAGATCTAGAACTCTCTCATTTACCTTTTGAGCCAGTTTTCACTTTCCATACCATCTGAGTTTTTGGAAGCTGCAGCTCCACTGGCATGGACTTTTATAATATGGCTAGCAATTCTCTGCATGCAAAAGTGAGTGTTCATCTTCTGTGACGGCAAAGGAAAAAATCAGAAGAAATCGTTGGTTTATACCTTATCCTGATCGTACAATCGCATATCTTTCACAATGAAGATTAAATCAAATCTAGAAAGAATTGTAGTTTGCAAATCGATGTTATCCTGGGCAGTCTGGAAAAGGAAAGGTTTTTCTTAGCAATTCTTAACTAACATGCTCATGATAAACATGAGACCACACAAAATCACACCACAACTTTTGCTCTCAAACCTTGAGATCATCGTAGCGGCCAGATGGAGGATTAGCTGCTGCAAGCACAGACGTCCTTGAGTTGAGTACTGTAGTTATTCCTGCTTTCGCAATTGAAATAGTTTGCTGCTCCATAGCTTCATGGATGGCAACTCTACAGAAAAGTTGCTGATTACTATGTGTCAAATGGAGAAGGGTTCCAAGAAAACCAGAACAATTTACTATTCTTTACCTGTCTTCAGGTCTCATTTTATCAAATTCATCAATACAGACTACACCTCCATCAGCCAAAACCATGGCCCCACCTTCCAGATAAAATTCACGCTGAAATAAATGTGACCAATCTGACATTAATTTCATGATATACCCTTATAAAGTCTCAGATTTGACCCATAATAATAGACCTGTGGGCATAGTTTAAAGCTGAAAACGAAATAATATCACTAAATGAGATCAATCAAGTCCAGAAACTCACTGAACTGTTGTCACGAATCACAGAAGCAGTGAGACCAGCAGCAGATGAACCTTTGCCGGAAGTATAAACTGCAATAGGAGCTGTCATCTCCACAAACTTGAGGAACTTCAAAATTAAACAAGAAATACTTTATCAGACAATAACTTAACTAACATTTACAAATAAGGGTTTGGCTACATCTGCTGAACAAAGTTCAAAGTATCACTAGTCTGAATAAAGGGTTACATAAACAAGAACCTAAGATAGTTGTTAGGGTACACACCAACAATAACGTCTTAATACACAGAATAAAGGCACAATATTAAACACAGTACTTACAGATATACGTGGTTCACTCCTTCGGAGCTACTCCACGGTGCAACGACGACGTCAAATTCTTTTATATCCCAAAAGAATAGATCAAAGAAAACACCCTCTCTTGATCAGATACACTCCAAGAACTCTCACAAACTCTCTCTGTGTTTTCTCTCTTACTCTTCTATAAGAAGAGTTATTTCTGGGATGATATTTCCTTAAGAGTTTAGGGCCATATTTATAGTGTTTGAGAAAACACTATGCACAAATATAATATTATCAATGGGACCCACCACTAATAATATTTGTGGGACCCGTTAGGACCCGTCACCTTTTTCATTCTTCAAAGAAAACGGCACCGAAATCTCATTTTTCTTTGTGGGGCCCACCTTTGTGGGTCCCCACATTTTGTTTTGTTATACTCCTTTCGTTGGCTAACAATCTCTCACTTGAAGATTTGATTGAGTATCAATCATATCTTCACACCCTTACTCCTTTCGTTGGCTAACAATCTCTCACTTGAAGATTTGATTGAGTATCAATCATATCTTCACACCCTTCTTGGTTGCATCATCCGGATGTCTTGATTTGATTGAGTATCAATCATATCTTCACACCCTTCTTGGTTGCATCATCCGGATGTCTTGTATCTTTGACGTCTTGCACGACCCTTAACATTCTCAACGGAGGCCATATGAGGCTGCACACAGCCTCATCTTCTCGAACAAAACTAGCTTGGTCAACATATCAGCTGGATTGTACCTCGTATCAATTTTCACAAGATTGAACTTGTTCCTGCTTTGTCATCTCCGTATGGCATGATGCTTCACGTCAACATGCTTGGTCCGAGCATGAAATGCGTCGTTCTCTGACAAGTAAATGACACTCTGACTGTCGTAGTGGATGAAATATTTCTCAAAGCTTACTCCAAGCTCGAGAAGAAAAGCCTTCAATCATAACAACTTCTTTGCTGCTTCTGCTACAGACACGTACTCGGCTTCGGTTGTCGACAAAGTAACATTATCCTGTAACTTGGATCTCCAACTTATCGCTCCACCACCTAAGATGAAGATGTAGTCGATCGTGCTCCTTCTTGAGTCTATGTCCCTTGCGTAGTCTGCATCACAAAAGCCCTCTAGCTGTAAATCTGCCCCGCCATACTCAAGACAACGGTCGAACGAGCTTCTCAAGTAGCGTAGAAGCCACTTGACCGCACCCCAGTGTTGTTTCCCTGGATTGCTCATGAAACAGCTCACAACTCCCACTCCTTGTGCAATATCTGGCCTCATGCACACCATCGCATACATCAAACTCCCGACGACAGATGCATATGGTATATTTGCCATGAACTCATGCTCTTCAGCAGTCTCTGATGCTTGGGTTTTCGATAGCTTGAAATGGCTTGTAAACGGCGAGCCCATTGGTTTAGCTTTCTCTATGCCAAACTTTTTAAAAATCTTCTCAATGTAGGCCTTCTGAGACAACCTCAGCCTCTGTGCTGATCTGTCTCTGATGATCCTCATCCCCAGAATCTGATTTGCTGAACCCAAATCCTTCATCTTGAAGCACTCGGAGAGACGCCCCTTGAGTTCTTCAATGCGGGATAAGTCGGGTCATGCAATCAACATGTCAACATAAATCAAAAGTATCACATAAGATTCGTCATATCTCTTGATGAAGCAGCAATGGTTTGTATCGCATTTGAGAAAATCGTTCTCTATAAAATTCTCGAACTTCATGTACCACTGTCGTGGAGCTTACTTCAAGCCATACAAGCTCTTGCGCAGACGACACACGAGACCCTCCCTGCCTCGTTCCTCGAAACCCACTGGTTGATGCATATAGATCTCTTCATCCAAATCTCCATGAAGGAATGTCGTCTTCGCATCCATCTGCTCTAGATGGAGATCTCGAACTGCCACAATGCTCAGTACAGTCCGGATCGTGGTCAACTTGACGACGGGAGCGAAAACATCAGAATAGTCTATCCCTGTTTTCTGCTCATAACCATTCACTACAAGCCTCGCCTTATAGCGTCTCCGTCCATCAGCTTCATCCTTGACCCGATAAATCCACCGATTGTGAAGAGCTTTTCTCTCTCTTTAAAGCTTTACGAGTTCCCAAGTCTCATTCTTCATCAAGGACTTCATTTCTTCCTCCATGACAGACTCCCACTCGCCCCGAGTTTTGCCGGTCTGCTATATCTCCTCATAGCTCTCTGGCTCACCACAGTCAGTCAGGAGAAGATAATTCATGGTAGAAAGGTACCTCTCTAGCACCCTCGAATTTCTTGGAGCTTTACGAATTACGATCAGCAGCTCTGCTAGATCCTGCTGCTGTGTATCCCGCACGTTCTCTTGGTCTCCGTCTTCTATGTTGATTGGTATCTCACCGCCGTTCTCACTGTCAACAATATCTGGGAAAAAAGGGAGAGATAGATGACTCACACTCATCTCTTTGATCTTGTACACCGCATTCTCATGAAACACGACGTCACGACTGTGCACCACGTTACGCATCGTGATCCCAGAAACGATACCCATACTCATCTCTTCCATAGCCGATGAAAGAAAGCTTCTTTGACTTTGGATCAAGTTTTGACCGATTTGCAAGATTGGTCATGACATAGGCGTCACAACCAAATACTCATGCATGAGATTGACTGCACCGTCAGCCCGATCATCCCTTGCTGATGCTGAAACAGAAACTCTGTAGTCCCGTGTAAAGTGACCATTCTTTCCGCATCTGAAGCACTTCCCTTCACCGTAACCATTCGGGTTCGGCCCTTTAGACTTCCCTCTAGATTTCGATTGGTCTCATCATCCCCTACCATTCTTCTGTGCACGCCCTCGTGCCTCAACATGCAGAGCACTCCCACTGCTAGAGGCCTCAGCTCCTAAGACTTTGCGACGAGATTCTTCATCCAGAATTGTCCCAATCACTGTGTCGAGCTTCATCTTGTCATTGCCATTAGCGTTGCTCACCGCCATTACCATATTCTCCCATGAATCTGATAGACAAAAAAGTAGCAGAAAAGCTTGGATCTCATTTGTCGAACTTGAGACCTACTGCAACAAGCTGTTGCACCACAGCCTAAAATTCATTCAAGAAGTCCGCCACGCCAGCTCCTTATTGCATCTTTAGATTGAATAGCTTCTTCATCAGGTACACCTTATTTGAAGCAGACGGCTTCTCATACAACGCCTCCAATGCATCCATCAACTTCTTGGTGGTGGTCGCATGCGAGACGTTGCAAGTCACATGCTGATGAAGGTTGAGTCTGATGATGACAAGTGCTTTACGGTCGAGCACCTTCCAATTATCAACGTCCATCTTCTCAGGTTTTCCCGCCTCTCCTTGGAGGGGTAGGAAAAGATCCTTCTGATACAAATAATCTTCTATTTACATCATCCAATACCTAAAATTTTGGCCGTCGAACTTCTCAATTCGAAGACTGTTGTCTTCAACTGTAGATCTCATTGCGAAAGATTACGTCTTTCACGAAGCGTATTTATGAATAGTACCGTATTCGTGAATAGTATTGTGCGCGTGAATAGTGTCGTACACGTAAATAGTGCTCAATGCCTTAAAAGAGTAAATAATAATCTAACTTATTTTTTAATGTGAAGGATCCACTTTTAGTGACAGCCACACAAAGCATACGATAAGCAGATATATATACTCTAAATCAGGCTCTGATACCAGTTGTTAGGGTACACACCAATAATAACGTCTCGAACAGAGACGTAATACACAGAATAAAGGCATAATATTAAACACAATACTCACAGATATACGTGGCTCACTCCTTCGGAGCTACTCCATGATGCAACGACGACGCTAAATTCTTTTATATCCCAAAAGAATAGATCAAAAAGAACACTCTCTTGATCAGATACATTCCAAGAACTCTCACAAACTCTCTCTGTGTTTTCTCTTACTCTTCTATAAGAGGAATTATTTCTGGAATGAGATTTCCTTAAGAGTTTAGGGTTCTATTTATAGTGTTTGAGAAAACACTATGTACAAATATAATATTATCAGTGAGACCCGACACTAATAATAAAATATTTGTGGGACCCAGTGGGACCCGCCATCTTTTTCATTCTTCAAAGAAAACGGTACCAAAATCTCATTTTTCTTTGTGAGGCCCACTTTTGTGGGCCCCCACATTTTGTTTTGTTATGCTCCTTTCGTTGGCCAACAATAGTCAAATCTACTACAAGAAGTAGCATTATCGTCAAGAACTGAACTACAAGCCGTAATAACATAAGACAAGAACCGCAGATAATTGGAGTTAGATGGACATTGGACCTTTTTATAAAGACAAACGACTAATTTTTGTTTGATTGATATGGAAATGCATTAGGCCCAGTATCAATTTTCACTAAATCCACAAACTTATTTCTGAAACTAGTTGAAAATTTTCACTATATGCTCATTAAGAACAATTTCGACATGATGCCAATTGCCATACCTCTATTTGGACTTTCCATAAGATACATCACTCTTCTCCCTATGCATATCATATGTAGCTAGCAGTTTCCCAATAAATAAGACTCAATAACAATTAGAAATTACTGACCAACCTGTGATTTTGCCGTGGAAGGATCACCCAACAGCAAGACATGGATATCCCCTCTCAGTCTCACACCATCTGGTAAACTCTGTAAATGTGAAAGGGAACAAGTCACTATTATGAGCACTAATTTGGGCTCCAGTGTGAAATTTTGCACCAGTCAGCTGCATGCGTACCTTCTTTGACCCCCCAAATAACAGACAGGCTAAAGCTTTCTTGACATCAGCGTGACCATATATTGATGGTGCCATCATAGAACATATTTTATCATAAGCATCAGGTCTTTGAGCAAATTCTTTAAATTCCAACTCCTGCATAGGACACAAAAGATCAGTAATCTAACAGAATGATACAATATTATCCGTAGCATAATTTCTCCACAGAATGCAAGAACTGACCTCATCTAGTGTGAAGGTGGAAGGTCCACTGGAGTTTGTTTCGCGACCTTGCTCCATCCCTACAACTCTAATGTAAGGTTGTTTAACTCCAACTGCTCCTTTCTGGCTGCAAACAACCAGGATAAAAACTCAACTCCCAAGACAAACAGAATCACAACACAATAAAGGTATTTACTGTTAGTCTAAAGTGAAGACTCAAAGTTGAAGCCGAAGCTGGAATCAAAACGAGGGAGAAAAATCGAGAAAAACATGAGGTTGCTTGCACGGTCGACCGTGACAGTCGACCGCGAACGTGCACAAAAGCTGAGGGAGAAAAATCGAGAAAAACAGGAGGAGGCCTGCACGGTCAACCGTGACAGTCGACCGCGAACGTGCACAAAAGCTGACAAGAAGCTGGAGCTGAAAGCGGTCGACCGCGCCAACCCTGTAGGGATTTTTGGTCTCGGGAATCAGTTCAGTCGACCGTGGCGGTCGACCGCGTCAATACTGTAATGTTTTCTGCTCTCGAGAAAGTGGTTCGGTCGACCGTCGCGGTCGACCGCGATACCTGCGCGGTCGACAGCCACAGTCGACCGCGATGCAGTCAAACAGTTTCCTAAACTGTTTTGGATTCTGTTTCTTTCAGGACTATATATATACCTAAACGTTTTTAGGGCTTGAATACACACGAAAAAAGAGAGTTTTTGACAGCAGAAAAAGAGAGAATCTTAGAGAGATAAAACCCCAGTTTAAGAGCTTGTATTTCTTCTTTAATTAATCAAAAGAATTGTGTGGTGTGGCTCCCGAGGACGTAGGCACGTTGCCGAACCTCGTTAAATCTGTGTGTTCGTCTCCTTTATTATTTCTGCAAGTTTTTTTATTTTTATTTGAGGTGAATTTTCCTACTTTCCTACTTTCAACACAAGGTCCGGAAGGGCAAGGGTTCGATTTAAATTTTTTCGAATCCCCAACATTTACTGGGAAAAAAACAACGAAGATCTTATGAATCATGATTTTTACCATGTGCATAGAATGGAAGTTTAAGCTTTTAAACAGAGAATGTGTTGATTGGTATGTGGGAAACAAGTCTCATGCTAAAGTAATTTATTGTCACCACAAAATAATTCATTTCAACTAGAACCGAACAATTAAGACTAAAGAGAAATCCATAAACAAGGATATTCTTACGATGCAGAAGCTTGGAAAACACTATAAATCCCCATAACTGTCAATCTCGTGCCTGGAACAATAGTTTGAACCAAGTGTCGATCTACCGAGAGAAGAATATTCCTAGGTAACTCCCCAGTTGGAACATCCTGTAAACCAAATACACTATCTCAATTCTCTTATCAAAATAAATAAATAAACAAGTTCAGCATATGATTAAAAAATACCTCTGGATTTTCCTGCAATTTGAGTGTCTGGAGATCAACATACTTGCTCTTATCAGGAGCCACAATCCAAGGATCTAAAGGGCAAGACTCTTCACCAGCCTATAGAAACAAAACCAACATGGAAAAATTAAGAAACCCTATAACACTGGATAAGAAAACTTGGGAGAGAGAAATTCCAACAAATAAAACCTGAGGAACATGGTCACAAGATCTCGGAACAATTGCACCTCCAAGCCCAGGCCTGCAAGCTACCGTCTTGATGCTCTTACAATTCTTGCACATCAAAGTCACATAAGTTGCCTTTGCCTTGACTCTAGAAGCAGCAATAGTAATCCCAGCAATCTTTACAAGCTTTGACATATACTCTGCCTAAAAACCTCAAATTTCTAATCTCCATCAAGTAATGCAAAAAAAGACAACGAATTGAGAATTACAGAGATCTAGAGTACCAACCCCAATAGATCGCATAGAAACTGAATTCTCTTTAGAGGATAAAAAAATTTGCACATCTCCCGTGTCGGGTTCCTCCATTTCACCCGTCTCGTTGGCCACCTTCGATCTGAGACTTGCAAGAACCTCGGCTGCTGCAGTTTCAAACTATAAATGCAAAAAATGAGACGCAGGTTCTAAAAACCCTAAAGTTGTGAAAATTTGGGGGAAATGGTGCCTGATCAAACAATAGGTATCAAACAACCAGGAAATGAGGTAACGAAACGTCCATATCGGAAAAAGGAATTGCCTTTTGAAACCCTAAGATACAAAAACCCTAGATCCTTACCATGGGCAAGTAATCAGCAGGGAGCTTTCGGAGCTTATCAGAGAGATCGGCATCAAAGGCATCGAGATCTTCCATGGCTACAGTGAGATGCTCAGGATTGTGAACGAGACTCTCGCTACAAAAAATAAAAAGAAGAAATCGAAGCCATAGGAATTAGGGCAGAGAAAAAAGAGGAGGGGGAAGGAGGACGGAGGGTAAGGTTACCGACCGGTAAGGGAAATCTCCCTTGTGGCCGGAGAAGCTGCGGATGAACTCCTTGAACTTGCGGCTACCGGTGTCGGGATCTCCGCCGCCGCGGGGGAACTGGGCCTGATCGCTGTAGAACACCGCTCCCTCATCCCATCCTGACATTCTGAGCTTTTCTCTCTCTCTCTCTCTCTCTCTCTCTCTAGCTTCGTCTCCGTGGATCTCTGATGACGATCGATCGATGATGAAGAAAGATGAGACTTTTTGTTTTTGCCTCCTTAAGACGCGTTTTGGCGGGAAGGAAGATAGTTTTAGCGGGAAAACAGTGAGAGGGTCCGCCGTTGTGAACAGGCCCAATGCCAGAGGTTACGTCCGTTGTGAACAGGCCCAATTCCAGAACTTACGGTAGGCCCATGGGCATCAGTTCCACATCTCTCGCTTTTTTTATCCCTTTTGGAATAGCAGAAAATAAGAAGAAAACAAATTCAGAAAAAATACTTTCATAGCAAACATAAAGTATTGCGATTTGTGAATGAGAATATTCTGTTCCATAATACAGTAGACAAAAGAGAGGAAAGAAGCACGGGATGACCTGTAGTTAGTTGGACAGGTGGCAAATAATAATTGGTCGGAGTTGTAAATGACCTGAGAGTTTGATGGTAAGGGACTGTTTGGTTCATTTCTTAGAAACCCAAGTTTGAGAGATTACTCATGGGAAATAGGTTGTGTGACACATTTTCATATTTTCAAACGCATTTCATGACTTTTTGGGAGGAAATGAGTTTCCTTAGATTTAGGACCTATAACACTATTATCTTACTAGTGGGTAGGTCCTACATGTATATCATTTCTTTTTTTTTTCCTCTCAACCAAACAAAAGAAAAGAAAATCAAACACCTTCACATGGGTGTGTTGGATGTTTTGATATCCTTTTCTTAGTTTCTCAGCCAACCAAACAGCCCCAAACAAGAACCTTTTTTTATCGTACGGCTCAAACACAGCCGGAATCATATCAAAAGTCAAGCAGATCAACCATTTCAGAATCATATCAGATGATGGCCGAGCAGATCTGAATCATTTCAGAACTCTTTGTATGAGTGGGGAGTTCT
>NC_033801.1:15614439-15640784 GCF_001876935.1 Asparagus officinalis
TGCCAAACTGCCCCCCTACTATGCCCATGCAAGGCACCGATCACATGTCTTCATATATGGGTCGTCGTGATAAAATTAGAGCTCAAGCGGATTAACCACCTCAAAATCATATCAAGAGGATGGAATCACGTCTGCCGTATTAACTACGAACCCTCGAGGAATAAGATGAAGGCATGCAAGATTTTAATTTTCGCATTAACATTTTCATAATGGTGGTTAATCTCATCCCTCAAGATTGTGACGGAAAGTGAAGACTGGGGTATGTGGACCCACCTTCTCCAATTACCACCTAACTAGAAAGAATCCAAATCCCGTCTTCGCAATTTTGGGATGATATCCTACGATTCGTGTGTATATACTCGCTATCCATCGTGAGCATATTACGCACTATATACACACGATGAACATACAAATCATAAACTATCTACTATCAGGTTTAGTTGAGCGTGCTGATAATTGTCGTTCCAATTTAAGATAAGAAATGCGATAGCAAAAGCATATGCATATATTGTCCACATGTTTTTTTTTTTTTCCTGGTCGAATATATTCAGCAGCATCAGAATCTATTCCTTTCTGAATTACAAGTCCCTAAGCATAAAAGGAAGATATAATAGCCGTTAATATTTCATTTATAACTTTAGTCCCTTCATTGAATTAAGACAGGATTATAGCCTGAGATGCATCCCAGCAGCCGCTCAAAAGGATACTCATGTTTGTGTGCATTTTTGCCTGTAACCAAACATACCTTGATGATATTTCTAAGCTGCACGATGATATTGGCATCAAAAGTTGCACAAACGATATCCCATAAAGCACAGAGTATATATTATGCAGCATTTCCATGTCAAACATTGCCCCGTGGGCACAAAATGCATAATAACGCAAGAAAGTACGACCGGAATAAGTTGGAACACTTAATCCTGAGTATTGCGCATGATATCGCCTTCGATTTCAGTTCCCACCTACAACTTTTTGATCTAACTTATACCATATGGAAATTACCATATGAAAAAACAATATCCCATAGAGTAACTTTTAAAAACCGAACAAAAAGATTGCAGAAGGCTTTTTATGTTTTGGACGAATAACCAAGATGCTTAAGGTACCATATGGCCCCTTCTGCTGCATGCTCTTGTGCAGCTTTCTTCTGTTGTTTAGGCTCACTGTAACACTCCAGATGCGTAGAGCTGATCCCTTCCATCTGAACAATAACCTTGAAGGTGAACCTGCAAAAGTTTCGATAGCGATGCTTAATAAGATAAACTGCAACAAAAAAGCATGGATATTCAAGGCTAATATTAGACTTAAATAAGGGAATCAAAGGAAGGTAAAAGCTATAACCAGCATTCACTTTAGGTGCCACAAGATTGCTGAGACCTTCATTCAACTAAACCAAGTAAATTAATAATGAACACTTGCTTGGAAGCAATGCTAGAATTCAATGGCTTAATTAAGCGTAGCTTCCCACAAATGTAGAGGAATTGTCTCCCTTCAAGGAAAGAGTTGAGGTATTCATCTTATTCTTGAGAAGAGGGGTAAATTTCACAGATTCCCCTAAACTTTGGGAGTCTCATATTAACCCCCTAAGCTTTCAAAACTTCCAACCAGACCCCCTAACTCGTAAGTGGCAAATAACGAAAATGTATTAAGACAGGGAAAAAAACCAATTTTTTTTGTTTTGTTTTGTTTTGTGTGTGTGTGTGTGTGTGTTGAATGAAAAATTTGTGGTTTTTTTCTCCTGAAAGCATTTTAGTTATTTTCTATTTACAGGTAGCGTGGTCCCATCAGGTAAACTTTAAATTTTAGGGGGGTTTCATCAGAAACCCCCAAAGTTCAAGGGCTTTGTGAAATTTACCCAAGTTTATCACAACTGAAACTTAGGGAACTGTAAAATAGATGATCAGTTATTCTTGATAGCATGCAAGAATGTCAAACCATTCACGATATCTGTTGCCAAACTCAATGAAGTTATTGTTGAGCAAACCCAGAAAAAATCAAAAGCAATTACAGCTATATTATGCACAGTAAGGCAGATAAATATTGCAAGTATTAATCAACAGGTAGCTTACATCCTTTTAGACAAATGAAGGACGCTCCCAATGTTTGGCAGCACATAATTCATAAAGCTGCATCCTTGCTGTAGGTGACCCCTCGACCTTTGTATTGATACTCAACACTGAAGTAGACTTTTCTTGGTCTTGTGGCAGCTCGGAAGAAGTCTTTTCTAGTTCTTGTGGCAACTTGGAAGGGGTCACCTCTGGTTCTTGTGATAACTTGGAAGAAATCCTTTCTGGTTCTTGAAACGATTCCCTTGACGACGAATCACCATTGGATATTGGAATTGGCTCTTCATTGAAACCTATAAGTTCTGCTGCCTCCTTCCTAGTTGACTGCACAATTTGCTGCAGTGACCTCCTTTTATGCTTGAAACCAAGAGCCTGAGTGAAAAAGAAGCTTTATAAGTTTATAACTGATGTCGCATTAAAATAAAAGGTAGTATCAACTATGCAATCTTAAGAACAAAAGTCCGGTCACAAGCAAACTGAGTTGAGTTGTGCACAAAAAATAAAATAAAAATAAAAATAGAAATAAAATAAAAACACCTACTAAACTTTTAGCTCTTTTCAAAGTTGAGGAATCAATCCCAGTATTTATCCTGATCATAAATGTCTTACTTTCAAGTCAAATTAAGTCTAGTTATGCAAGAACAATATATTCCTTCTTAATACTACCATGACTTAAGCAGTTCAAACATTTCAACATATTCAAAAATCTTATCAAACTAGAAAAAATGAAGATTAAATCAGCTAGACTGATACAAAATTGGGAGAATGGAGTGTTAAACATAAAATCATATTTTTCATTAGTTAAAAACATAACGGTTGAATCTAAAAGAGAATGAAGACAATACAAAACTAATGCTTCATTTGCACAAAATTTTACTTATAACGAAATGAGCAATAAAAATAGATTAAGAAATTTAGTAAAGGATAAAATAAAGAGAAATATTCAAGAGCGCTACCTTCTTCTTCCACCGATTTTGGCCTTTGAGTATTTTAGCTTAAAATATAACTATTTCATTTCATTATTTTGGTCATCCCAGAATCTTTGCTTCCTGTGATCACTAACTTGGCCTACGTGGCAGCTCATTGGGTGGCAGATGAGGAGTCTATTTGTTCTCCTTCTTCATAATTGACACATGCATCCATATTTATGAGACCCAAGGCGAAGATGAAACCATATTAGACTAACTTCTGGTGTCCACTGGGATTTTACATATGACCTCTAATACAGGCTTCAGCAACCAAATATTTTTTCCATTTTTCAAAGAAAAACCATTTTTATTTCCTCATCGAAGTAAAATTTGAAGAGTTTTGCTTTGGTGCCATATTCAAAAAAGAGAAGTTGCTAAGGGAAAACCATAGTCACTTAACCCAGTAAACAAGTTATGATGACGCAAAAAGTTCTATCCCTCTCATGATAGCAACTCTCTCCTAGTTGGCAAATATCTCATAGAACAGAAGCTGTGTATGGCAGTACGCTATATATAAATAAACTTCTTCCATTATACCACTGCGCTGCTTATGAAGGCAATAAAAGCATCTTCTCAAGTGTCTTTATCTTAAAGATGTAAACGAATCCGATATGGGTCAAATATAGGTTTAACATATCCACATTGAAAAGCGTTTATCGAAACCAATTTGGATACTAATATTCTTTCAAAAATAAAAATAGTGTTTATAGTTGCTAAAAACGAACGAGGATACATATTGTGTTCGGGTATCGACCCAGCAAATAAAATTATAACTCTTCGCCCTCATTATAACTTTGAAGTTTAATCTAATGGTGTTTCAGATGGTAAGAATGCAATCCAGGTTCACATCCTACCAAGCACGCGTTCATAGTGATTGGCACACGCAAAGGGTGGACCTATCTTTTCTTTATGGAATTAAAGCTCATACAACTAAAAAGAGAAGACCTCCCACTTCTGCTAGATAAATTCCACTGTGATCTCACAGGAGCGCAGATGAAGAGGTATGTTGATATGCTACACATGTGGACCCCAATAGACCGTGAACATAAATAAAGACTTAACACAATAATTCATGAGCATGCTGATGCCTGAAAAATAACATGCGCGTGAGCACACGCAGCCTGGATATCCATACATAATGAGGATAATTGGATATCCATACTTACCTTCACCTGCATCACTCTCTCTATTTCTCCAAGATCAGACAATGGACTTCTGGGACATTATTAGGTGTTTTCCTTTTCTGAAGGAACTCACGGTTATCATTCTCATTAAGAACTTAATTAGGAACTTATGGTTATCGATCCAGTTATGAACCTATAAGATTCAGGAAATTATGGATATCACTCACAGTGTGAGGTGATAACATATACTGTCAACATTTGTGTGTAAATGTTGAGAGACGAGTAGACATCAAGGAGTATATAACAAATCTCACATAACTTTAACAACAGATATCAGTCATATAACTCGCATGGATGAAAATATAATGAAATAGAAGTTCCATAATATTAATGGGGAAAAAAATTTAACACCCATAGCTTAGTTATACCTTCAGCTTCAAAAGAGCTTCTTGTGCGGCCATTTTTTGAGCAGTTTTTGAATTGTGATTCACTGCACTGAAAGTTAATTTGTTACCTTTCACATCAATTTCCACACTCACAAGGTAGCCTTCCTTTCTTTTCAATGGTTTAGGAAGTTCGAATGTAAGATCGACAGATTGACAAAGCTCTCTAAGTTCACGAACATGGTTCAACTGCAAGCTAGAAAACTCCAAGGTTGGCTTCAAAAGTCCAAGAATGATTTTCCAGACAACTTTCAGGTTGAATCCTGTGTCTACAAGTATAGCACCAACGCAAGATTCGACTATGTCACCGAGTATCTGGTGGTAAACAAAGTATTGCTCATAACTACAAAAGATATGTGAAAAGAACTAGTTTCCAAAATTTATGAGCTACCGTGAAAACAGAAATAAATATACAAAGAATTATATAGAATAAATAAGAATAAAACATCCATAAGTCGGAAGCTATGTTACTTGAGTACTTCTATCGTGAAGCTGTACCCATATCTGGCACGTGACTCACACCGACACTTCTCAGACACATCTATCATGTACTGTATATGCACTGAACACCAACACTCCTTGAATATACACATAGACTCCTTGAATATACACATAGGTTTATTCATACATATATTCAGTTATATAATAGATGCTCTAAATTTCTAATTTATAATGCTCATCATCCACTTAGTGAAAGTCTAACATATACTTCACATTCCCTTTCTAATACTACTTGGACATTGGTCGGGTTCATCCCTGTCTCATAACTTGTGACAGAAAAATATAGTGATCTTACGTAAATTATTAATTTTAATATATATAGCCGTGTCATCATACCCTATTTTACAAAACATTGTAATGTCCCGTACTTGAACTCCCACCCGCACCCGCGCCCATGTCCGTACCAGTATCCGTGTCTATGCGACATATGTTGCAAATCAGCCCGCTATGACATTCTTTTTGTAGCCCAAATAACAACAGATCCAGGAGAAGGATGACCAAATATATTAATAGAAAAAAGGGGTTTGTTCATAATAGACCCAAACATCATATTACACACTCAAAATGTTCATATTTCTAAATTTGACCCCCAAGTCATCATACTTTTTCAAAATAGGTGTCTTAGTTAAAGCAGCTTACTAGATTTTGGGGTCTTATTTAATACTAATTAATAGATTTGGGGATCTTATTACAAAGTACTTAATAAATTTGGGATCTCAATTAAAACAACTTAATGGTTTGGAGGTCAATTTTAGAAGCATGAAGATTTGTAGGTCCTTATAGAATTAACAAAGATTTCAGGGTCTAATATAACAAAAACACAGAAAAACATATATCTGAAGTACCTTTGGACATGCTGGCTCCTCAAGAAAATCCCTTTCCAAGTCGGGTAACTGCACATATCTTGAAAACTTGTTGATTGTTTCAGCAAGACCACAAGAATTATGTTTAAGGTACAAATAGAAGGATCTGCCAACTGCTATGTATGCAAAAGATTTATTATTGACAACAGCTGATCTCAAGTCTGTTATTTGACCCGGATTAAGTTCTGGATAAACTGAGTAGAGGTATGATGTTATCAAGTATTCTAATGCAGCATCTCCAAGAAACTCCAACCTCTGTTTATAATATAAATGTCAGAAATGAAACACTAATAAAAAAATTATATTCTAATATAATTTTCTAAACACAAGTCTTAACCTGGTAGCATCCTCCGGAGTGATTGTGACAAGATGGATGCACAAATGCCTGCAGAAGAAGGCCTCGGTATTGAAATTTATATCCTATCAATGTTTCAAGTGCATCGAGATCTATATTGTCAGCCAGAGACATGTTGTTCTTGGTTTCTTCACAAAATCTCCCGACATCTGAAGTGTCAAAATCTACTTCGATGCCGATCCATCTGAGAAATGAAATCGCAGCTGTGAATCCAATCTCAACTAGAAACGCTCCGGCAAGCGACTCCACAACATCTGCAATAGTCTTCCTACTCAGCCACCGATGGGATTTTGTGCATTTTACGTCATTAACTTCTACGCCATTTACCACAGTTTGTTTTTTATTGTGATGGTGAACAGTTGTTTCTGTATCCACATTACAAATAACCTTACAGGGTCGACCAAAGGCATAGAATTGGGATGGGTGGAACAATTCATCACGTATGTACACCTGAAAATGGGGAAGAAACAGGTTGATGCTTATAAATACAAATTATCATCAGCTTCTGTATGAATTATAAGTGTATGATAAATAACTTCCCAGGTTAAATGGCTAGCTTGTCCCAACACCAAAAATCAGCAACTAAGTCCAGGGCTTTTTATCCATGTAAAATGTTTACTAGTATAAGTTAGATGTTTCTCCCGTCAGTACCCTTCTAGGATAATTTCTTCAGATTGGAAATAAACTTGAAAACTGTTTTTTATTAATGAACAAAACTTGGTGAACCTTTACATGATTCTCCTGGTAATATAGCTTTATATAATTCGAAAAAAATCTTAATCCATCTGTTCCAATAGAAAATTTTAATTCGACTAGAATCAGCTTGTGAGAATAGCTATGAAATCAATTACCACATGTATCTCACCATAAAAAGGGAAAAGGATATGCAAACTAAAATTCAAGAGAAGGATTTTCACCTGTAAATTATTCTTAATTGCTAGCTCATATAGATTTGAATTGTTTACAATGCCAGCACGCCTTATGGTTAACTGCCCTTCATCTAGGGATGGATATGAAAGGAAACTATGGCGCCCAACTATGTATTTCAAAAAAGCATCACCAAGCACTTCAAATCTCTCAAGAGAATGACGGGCAGAACATTTCTGTGTAGTGAGTGCTTGTAGGACCTGAAATAAACAAATTCTCTTTGTTAGGTAACCACTTTATGCAAAGTTTTAACGTGAAATATCAACCAAAAATAATTAAAAATTCTCATGTATGGACAGTCGAGCCATGTGAAAGGTTTCTAGCATAAACATGACTTACTTGAAAAGAGAGATTCAATAGCAATAAACAAAACATATTTTAAATTGATCTCAAAACCTCTTGAAAACTAGTGTACAATTATCATGTAGGCTAACCATCTGCATCAAGCAAATTCAACACTTAGCACTATGGAGAAGTATATTAATTGACTTGAAAGGCTGGTGCCTTCAGTTAACTAATTAGATTTTTAATATGCTTTGTTTAATATGTAATAGATAATACAAATAATTACAGTAGCAAATAGTAGATGGATCGTACTGTATCAGCCCTTATTTCTGAAATCTCTGGGATGCTTGTTGACAACATATCCTTTAGCTCAATAGCGACGAGAAGATTTTCCACATGATGAATTAGAGAAGGCAATAAAACCAAGGAACTTCCAATATCTTTGGAGAACCCCATTACTTTTAAAACACAAATTTCAGGAGGAAACTCTTCAAAGTACTCCTTAAAATCTTGGACCTCTGCTTTCCAAGAGCAAAAAATAAATTAGTGCAGAAACATTACACTAATACATTACATGCATTTATGGCTGACAGAGTTTACAGGATTCTGATGAGTTCTTCACTAATGAAAATAGAATATAACATATTACCAAAAAACTCAAATAAGAACTACCCAGCTTCGTCCAACTAAACTGGACCACTGGAACCATAGAGAATTAACTACATTTGATCCAAAATAGTTGAGAAGTATGCCACTTTTATTGCTAGAGTCAGCAAAGCATCATTCATGGAAACAAGGATTGCAGACAAAAAAATGTCAATGTTGTCAATAAAGTAATCATTAATCAAAGAGTACAGGTATTTTGACGAATGTCTGCCAATAGTATCCTAATTTCAAGAATTTCTGTAATTCCATGATCATATATTAGAATATTGCTTTACTTGTATCCATGAATCATACTCCATAATTCTAGTGATTGACGAGTACAGTCATGAGATCAAAATTGCAGTAAAGATGACCAATTTCCAAGCATTAAATACATCACCATCCATTATCCTTGAGATCATATGAATTATATAGTCAAGATCATTGCGACGAATTACTACTTATTAACTGGGGAATCTAAGTTGAAACAGATAAATGATTACGATATATTAAGTCTAGTCAGGTCAGCGAAGGTGTTAGATTCTTCATATACAACCATAAGAGATTCAAATGCACCATAGGAAATAAGTCCACTGCAGTCTCACTCAACAAGCTTAATAATCATCACAAATTTTAAATTCTAGCTGTTCCCCATGCCAACAAAGTGAACAAACATTAGCTGACCATACAACTTTTGATTCAAGGACATTTCTCCAAACATTTTTAGCTTCATCTTACTGTTCTTTTTTTATTTTATAAAAAGAATAGGTCCTTCATCTAGTGATATACTAAACTATTTTCATCTGCCAGACTGTCATTTAATTGATCAACCATTGATGCTATAGTATTCCATATCACTTGTCACCAGTTACCTGTGATATATGAGATCTCATATTAATATTTGCAGGTTTATGATTTTCTCAGGCCATACTTGTGCAGAATTAGTCTCAGGCATTTGTTGATCTCCTTATATTTTTTCTACCATAGAAAACAGTTGTTCCTCCAAATCCACGAAGGTCAACTTATTGAGTTGATGGAATTCCTAAGGTCCTTTGGGATACAAGTACTTGTATATGTACATCTTTTCCATCCTTTTGCAAGGAAGACTTCTTCGACTTTGTCTTTCTAAGAATAAGTAGATGTGTCACAACCAGAAATTCACACTCTTAAGGTAGACAAAATTTTCTTCCAAGTCATCATTTTATCCTTTTGTTTTAAGTCAGCATTTATATCAAAGAATAAAGGACCTGTATCTTATGGAGCCCACCCATTATCTCTATGTAATTGAACAGTATAACATTGTTATTTTTTCTACATGATTTTAATGTTACTCGCACTTATGTCCATTAACTTATTTAGCATCTATCTCAATAAGTATATATTTCTTTCCTAATGCCTAGCAGAGAGAGAAGTCCCATCACCTTGACATTAAACAAGAAACCATCACATAGATATACAATGCTGTAGATATTCTTCCAAAATAATTTAGGATCCAAACCAGTACCAGAGGCATCAACAAGGAATAATCCAAGTATCATTTAATGAAAATGTAAGTCACGAACAAAATTTTAACACCATAAGATACAGTATACTCATTATGCAAATACTCACCTTTGTTTGTCTGCACCCGACCACATAGCAAGTTGTGCATGTTAGCAAGTCGTTTAGCAACCAAAAATGGTTGTTCCGGATATAAAAGTTCAACACCCCTGATTTGAACAATGATAAAAGGTATAAATCTAAAGTACAACATTTTGAAGCATATTGAGCCTTCTTAAACAAAACCATAATTTTCAATTGTTGCAGAACACTGTCTGTAGGTAAAGCAGGGAATATGCTTCAATGACATGAAGGAAGCCAATTACAAAAGAAGTCAAGTAGATTACCTAGAAAAATAAAAAATTATCAATTCACTTAAGATTTTTAATGATTTGTCAAAATAGCATATCTGCTTAGATAGAGACGTTTTTCTTTGTCAAACCATGATATGAGTATCCATTCAGATGCCAAAAGATTTCAGATCTTAATTAGGGGTGCTAAACCGTATCCGTATCCTAGGAAATATCTATAACCATATATGTTAGGATACATATATATTTACTCAAATCTATACCCGATAGGATATGGTTACAGATATGATTTTGTAGTGAAATATCCAGAATCGTATTCGAAATATCTGAATACATATTAGTCATATTGTTACAATGGTTTTTTAGTTTTTAGATTATGAATATGAGGTTAATTTTGACGATCAAGATATCTAATCTTAGCTTTTTAGATATAATGAACATATTAATGAACTCTTTTGTATCGCATGAACTATATTTTTTTCAACAGTATCTAGTTTTCACTTATCCGTTTTATATCAACATGCATATCCGCTTATATATCCACATGTATATCCGTATCTGTATCCGATTTTAGCTAATATAGATATGAATTTTTCTTACCGATGTATATCCATATCCGTATCTGTATCCCAAATGAGTAAGCGGATATGGATATGGTAAGCATCATATCTGAGCTGTATCCGGACCGAATGCACCCTAATCTTAACTAACAAGACAACCTCGAGGAGACAATTGCAACGAAAATAGTACTGGTCCTACTGGATCTAACTGAGATGCAAGAATACAAGAAGTCATAATGAATACCAACTGGAAATAAAATAATGATCAATTTCTTTCATGAAGAGTAGATATTTAGGCATGCCACACTGAAAGTCGACTGATAAAACTGTTAGTTGGTTCATCAATTGATGTAGGCTATACACTTGTATAGTGAATTGATAATTAGTGCAAGGGGTGAAAACATGGTTCTGAAATGTATAATAGAAAAATACAAGATAACACAGCAACTCCCAGTTATCCTGATATAGCATGCCTGCACTGTAGTTTGGTGCACAAACAAGTGACATGCTATGATGCAATAAGAAATATATTGGAGATAGATATTTATAATTACTAGTCAAGAATGTATTGGTGAAAATATTTCTAATTACATTTTCTTCAAAGGCACAAAGAAAGATAAAGCGCAAATTAAATATGTGAACGTTGTAAATGAAAATTGCATCTTAATCATTTACCTTTCTTTGTAGTAAGCTTCGTAAGTTGCATACTTGTCATTCTTATGGCTGTTCACATTTTTTTCTTGATTGATGTCATCAATAAAGAAAAACTTTTTGTTATGAGGAGTGAAAACTAAGCTGTTCATGATGTCACTTTTCTTGAAGGTGCCATTATGAAGTTCTAAAGTATCATTAACTGGATCAAGACAATCAAGAGAATCTATTGAATATCCAAAAGCCGGTGAATTTATACATCGTCCCACAGTTTCCCAGTCAACAAGCTTGTCATCACTGTAGTCTTGCATCTTAACTGGAAGCAAAAGATAAAATGTTGATGAAGTAGTATGAGGTTCATTTATATCCCCAAGAAGGACAATGTCAGAAAAGAATAATGATCTTTCGAGAATGATCTTCAGAGCAATCTCCTGAAATTTCTCTGCAAGCATAATCTGAAAAAGAATGAACCGTTGTAATGTCAGGTTAGATTAATAGTTAATTGCAGATAGGACCCATCTACTATTGCCCAATTGCAGATAGGCCCCCTGTAATTCTATTGTTACATAAGAACCCTCTGTACTATCGCCCAAGTGTGGATAGACACTTGAGGTGAACTTTTTTGACTCTTATACCCTTAGGAGGTGTTCTTTGTCAGAAAAGAATTTTCTCATATGAACGACTCCAGTACTCCAAAAATTAATTTTGGAGTACTGATTCACCTTCTGAGGGTAAAAGAGTCAAAACATGTCACTAGGGGGGTCTATCCACAACAATAAAACGGAAGGTGGTCTATCCAAAAAGTGGTGATAGTACAGGGGGCCTATCCGCAACTAACCCTAGAATCAAATTCTGAAACATATGCTAATGTTCTTTAGATGGGCAACATGACTATGTGTATATACTGATAAACAATATTAATTAGTTCACCTGATCTTTGTCAAATTTTATCACTCCAGAAGGTACCAGTGCTGTTTTAACAATTCTACTATGATGAAGATGGAGATCTATTTCCAATGTTTCAGCTTCTCTTGGAAGACGGTTTTTGAGAAAAAGACCAAACATCCTGTATTTTCTGTCAGCTGGGACAGGAACAAATCTTATATAATAGAAATGTAGATGTATTGGAAATTCAGAATCTGCCCATGGTACTCTAAGTGCGGAGGGAACTAAACTTTCATGGAGCTCTTTACTTAAATTTTCATCTGAGACACAAATTATGCACAAAAATTAGATGACACGCTGTAATAAAGAGTAGAGTAACAAATAGAACAATTAGTACTAGAGATCAGTGAATAAACCTTCAGTGCTTCTACTCTCGGAACTTTGTGAAGTTCCATTACTTGGACTTGAAAAAATGTAGTCTGACAAAGCATCCAGCATATTCAGCCCCATTGCATTCAAACCCCCAGAGCTTTGTCTTCAATTGAAAAATCTACTATTAACCTTGTGAAATGGTAGGAAGAAAAATGTTGGATATCATGTCCCATGATATAGTTTTGATGATAACAATTTATTCACTATGTGTATTATTGTGCACTAACATATCAATACAGATATCAACTTCAAATAAGCTCAAGATATGTGAACAAAAGTGCAAGATGAGCTCAAGGCATATGAAGTAAAGAAGATGAAGTGCTTAAACATATACAATGTAAATTTTATATTTTCTTTACTTAGAATTATTGTACAAGCCTTGATCACTCACAACACATACACACACATAGTGTTTAGAACAACTAACACATGCTTAGTGTGTTGGTTAACAATAGAAATCCCCTATGGTAACCATAAGAGTTTATAGTTAAAAAATGAGTCTCAAAATACTTCATTCATATCATTTTTACCCTTTAGTAGTCGACCAATAAGAATTGTAGTCGACTACATGTACACTGATCAATATATTAAGTTTCTGTCATTTGACAGTGTAGTCGACTAATGACAATAGTAGTCGACTACTCATACCTTAGATTTAATTTCAAGTTTCTGTCACATAACAGTGTAGTCGACTAATCTACAGTATAGCCGACTACTTAAGACTTAGATTTTCAAGTTTCTGTATTTTAATACAGTGTAGTCGACTAGTGACTAGTGACTATATGTAGTCGACTACTAAAGTTAAATTGAATTTTTAAAATTCTATCAAATTACAGTGTAGTCGACTACTAGACAGTATAGTCGACTAATAAGGTTTGAATCTGAATTCCTGACTTTCAGTCTTTACAGTATAGTCGACTAATGACCAGTGTAGTCGACTACTAAGAAAAATCCTGACTTCACAAAGTCTGTTTGAACTCAGTGTAGTCGACTACAAAGATAGTTTTTCTGACATTTCAAGTTTAAATTTGTGACTGTTTATAGCCGTTTTTGATCCGTTAATTGGCTTTAAAAACTTATCTTTTTAATGGCTATAAAGAGGTTAGAAGTTCAGAAATTTGCACCATTCATTCCTATCCATAAGCTTTAATCTTTGTGCATTCTCAAGAGTTCTAAAATTCAGATTTTTGCCTAAGTGTTGAGAAAACTGAAATCTGAAATAGCCTTTGATCTTCATCCCATGTACAAAGTATTAAGGCATTTTTCAGAGATTAAAAAGTTCCTAAAGCCACTGCTACACATCACTACACAATCAAGGCTTATAGGAATTGTGTTGTTGATTCAAAAAAAGTTCTCTCGGATGTGAGAGTTGTGAGCTCTTGGTGAAGAGATTGTGTGCAATTTGCATGGTCTTGTAAATTGGTCAGGTTTGTTTTTTAATTTTGTAATAGTTTTCAAAATCATAGTGGAACTCTCAAGCGGGATTTGCTTGAGGACTGGATGTACACCGGAAAGGTGGAACCAGTATAAAAGTTTGTGTTTGTGATTGCAAATTTCTGTGATTGTTGCTATCTTTCTTGCAACTTATAATCTACTTTGCATAAATTTTAAAAGATTACTATTCACCCCCCCTAGTGCTTTAGTGTGTATTAGATCAGATCTTACAATAAAAACACTGGAGATAAAATGGATATACAGCTCACATTCAGAGAACAAAAAATGCAGTGGAAAGAATACTAGATAACCTTTGTGTTAAACAATAAATGGTTTTAAAATTCCAACTGTGATTTGTCAATAATATTAATTTCGAGAAGGCAAAATGTAACTGATTTCTAGTGACATGCTAAATGTTCAATATCTTCTCAAATGCTTATTTAAATTCTAGTGTATTTGAAAGTGTAAAATTGAAGGTAACTGCATAAATTCTCACTGAATATGATCTGCCAACTAATTTAACTGACTCAGGTAGGACAGCATGAAAGGTTCTGCATCAATTTGGGCAAATACTATAAATGATGAAATGTTACAAGAAGGATTTTTTGTCAATGTGCATGAGCACCATATTTATGATAGGAAGCAATGATGCATGCATAGAGATGCTGGTACATATATCTGAATCTTCATAAAATATAAGGTTTATAAATTGGTAAAACTTCTGAAAACAACCAACTCAAACTAGTCTTACACTAAGCTAGAAAAACACCTCACAAGTTGTGTTTTTATCTCAAGTTTGTATGCATGAATTTATGTCCATATCCATGTTTTTACAGAGAATTCAAAGGCATACTATAGTTTAAGCAAGATAAGGCGCCTCTCTAGAATACATGCAAGTAAGTCTTTTCACCTGAGAAATTGGTGCCCCACGTGATGCTAAACAGAAGAAAAACAAATTTTAAAAAAAAAGAAAAGAAAAGAAAAATCCTTTTTACCCGTAATTGATCGCCAAAGAAAAATCATTTTTCGCCTGCCTCTGAGTTGGTTTACCAAAATCTCGTAACTGTATGTTCATTACAGCAAACTTCTGATTTATGGAGAAACATCTAAGTACACTAAAAGATTACATTGTACATTTGCTCTAAGATTCAGAGAGTTCCATAGTACAATGGGATTGTGGATATAATTTCTGCATGTACAAACATTTTCCCTTCCATGAAAGTTGTTATTCTTCTCTTAATGGACATAAATTCCACATATGTCTTCTATGAAGAGACCCGGTCTCCTTGATGTAGATAATATGGAGCCATATAATCCTGCTTAACTCCATTTTAGTTTCTTTGAATTGAGACATTGACAGAACCCACCAGATTGTTTCTTCTCAATTGGCAATGAGCTCATTTTCCACAATGAGACCAGGCTCACAATCACTAGAATAACTATAAAATGCTAATGCAAATGCCGCATTCTGCTATGTTTCTCTACATAAGTTACCAGTTCATGAATAGATATAACGAGTATCTAGAACCGGGCATGTCCATGAGCTTGCAAACTGTTATAGGAGTAGATAACGAAAACAAAGCATATATTACTAGGTATTTTAGTATTCCTTTCTCATTTCCCAAGGTTATGAGCTAATCCAAAATTATTTTGAGCTGTGATTTTGCTCTACCTGCTAGTCTGCCAATTGCGGATTCACATATCATACTATCACATTATCCCAGTCATAATTCATATAGAAGTTTTGCTAACTTTGGAAATGGACTAAAATCCTCAGATGCCTGAACCCAAATAACCAATACCCCCACAAAAAGAGATTAATCCTAACCCTTAATTGCAAAGGCACCAGCTTTTACAGCAAAATACGCTATTCTAAAGAATTGAAGAGTACCCAAATGTGAAATCGACGAGATAATGCATTTATTGCAACTGCATTGACATCTGACAAAATAACATCATCAATATTGCACAAAAAAAACTAACAAAGATCAAGAGCAGTGAGCTTTACCCCCAGCCGGCGGCTCTTTTGCCACAGAGAGGAAGACCCTATTCTAAAGATTCGATTTTGATCGGTAAAAATGTAATCTTTCTAAGCAAGAGCCATGGCGTTGCCTTTCCCGTTAAGAAAAGGTGAAGATTCTGAAGGTGAAAAGGTTGGAAGGAAAATCTAAAAATGACTTCGCCGAGCGGGGGAAAAGTTGACGCCCTCCTAATTAGAGCTCGTGGTGGTGAGCCCACACGCAGTGATGGGTCATTAGAGCACGTTTGCGGACTGTGCTCACTACCCTCCGGCATGAAATCCCAGAAAAACATTCTAATAAATAAGGATAAATTTTAAAAACCATCCCTTTTTAAAATTTATTTATAAAAAACGACTCATTTTAATTTTAATTACAAAAACAGACTCAGTTGGATGAAACTGGGTCTGTTTTGTTATGAGAAAAAACTTCACGGGAGTTCAACTCCCGTGAAGTTTGAATTTTTTTTTTTTTAAATACACCCAGTTTCATCCAAATGGGTCTGTTTTTGTAATTAAAGTTAAAAAATGTCTTTTTTTTGGAATAAATTTTAAAACCGGATGGTTTTGAAAATTTGTCCTAATAAATAAGTTCTGGCTTAAAAGTCCCTTTGAGTGAGTAATTTACAAAGGACCAACTTTTTCCCTTGTTATGTCACGCTGTACCTTGGCTACAATTTGACTTATAAGTGAAAAAGTACAATCAGTCGTGAAATATTTTTTTGGGGGATCATAAAACCCCTTTTAACTTTTGCTGCTTATCAGACAACCCCTCTTAACTTTCCAAAATATCAGGAAAAAAAAAACCTTAAGTTTAGGGGTTATTAGAACACTCCCCTTAATTTTAAGATTTTATCAGAAATCCATGTAAATTTAGGGGGATTTTCTGATGAAATCTCAAAGTTAAAGGGGATCTTCTTTTAAAATATGAAAGATAAAGTGGGCTTTCTACTAAAATCTGAAAGTTAAAGGAGGTTTTTGTGATTCCACTAACGGTGATTTTTTTTTATATTTTGAAAGTTAAAACGATTTTGCTGATGATCATCTAGAGATTTTTTTTTTTTTTTCCCTTAGCTGTGTGTGTGTGTGTGTGGTGGGGGGTAACTCTTTTTTTGTCAGTCATGAAAGATTAATTTTATACTTACAACTATATTGCTTTCGCTACGTACAAAATGTAATACTAGACGAAAGGCAATCGAAAGAGTGCGGCGTGTCGAGGAGTTTTGACCTATGATTCGTGGCCAGCAGGCAGCACGATGCCTGAAGACTTGGAGAACCAATCAATAGCTTGGAAGAGCCAATGCCAAGCTCAGACAGAATCGAAGAGCTTGATGCATGAAACGATGATTTGGACTCAACCCTTCTCTGCCGTCCCTAATATGGCTCTCGGCTCAGGCGCCTACCCGCCCCTTTTTAAGGTGTTAAAGGTTTACCCTCGACCATGTGTCTAGCGAGAGCAAGCCGCCATATCGCCACTCTCTAGTTAAATGCACCCTCCTTTCATTCAACACTCTCCTTAAATCATCGACGGAAGGTACACTGAAGCATACTCGTCGTATGAGCGTTCGACACGTGCACTCGGCTGAGTCAACCCACTCGTATGATGACACGTGTCACGCCTTTAGATCCATCCACACAGTGATCTATATAAAGGAACTCTGATGATAATAACTTCCTCAACCTAATCTAGACATTTGCTTTTGTTTTTCGTATTTTGTATTTTGTATTTTGTATTTTGTATTTTGTTTCTTGTTTTTTTGGGTCTTGCATTAAATACATTTCAAGAGAAATCATGCCCTGATCCACTAGATGATCCATCAGAGATCCATCTCCGGCTCCTTCTAACCATCTTGTTATCTGAGCAGATCGACCGACATTAAAAGGAAAATATATTTCCATGTCAGCAATGTGCCTGGAACCTCTTTTCCGATCATTTTCCACATCGGCAGGCAACTTGTAACAATTCTAAAGTTCTCAAACAACTTTTTATTAATAAAAAAAATCTAGACATACGGTCGCAACTAGCATAAATTTAAAATATTACTATAAAACGTTAATACATATTTAGTGATATTTTTTTATAGTAGGCCATAAATTTGTATATTATGTATACAAGATGTACATACTTTCTCTTCACAGCAAAATTAAGTGAGAAATGGCAGGTCATGTTAGATGGCAAAATTAAGTAAGGAAGTCTCATTTCAACATGGATAAATTGTTGTGTGTAAAGGATAATTGAGATTAGCTATTGACAAGCATTAAAATAGAAAGATTACGTGTATTAATTTATGGATATTTAAGGGACTATTATTGTATACTTTTTTCTATGATTTAAAAATCTTAAATCTTATTTATTTATCTAATTTCTTATTAAAGTTCTTTATTTCTATATTTGACACGCGTGTGTTGGTAATTCTAAGCAAAGTCTCCAATTCATTTAAGGGGCAGTTTGGTTCGTTTCCATAAAATAATGGAAATGGATTCCAAGGCAAATAACCATTTCTAAAAAAGTTTGTGGATCTCAAAGGAATTCATAACTTATGTTTGGTATGAAATGATGAAGTGAAGAATATGAAAGCATATCCACAACTTATGTTTGTTTCATTGCCAAATAATTTAGGGAGTTGTGAGAGTAAATGATGAGTTGTACGTTAACGAGTTGTCAGATTTTTAGCCCATTTCCGAGCTTAAAAAAAGGATTTGAGCTTTCCATAAAGTAGGCTATCATGTCAGCTTTTAAGGAAGGTATTTGTAGAACCCCGTATTTTGTTAGAATTATATATGAATTATTAGTGTATAAATAATTCTATTTGTGATAAATGACTTAAGGTCATAGATATACTTGGTAACAAGTTGTTAGACATGTATGAGTGTGGTTTCATAGAGTTTCGTGCATTGGTTTTGGCCGAATAACAAAACATGCACGAAATCTGGATTTAGTGTCTGCTCAGTCGACTTATGAGTCGACTCATGAGTCGACTGATGAGTCGACCTATGAGTCGACTGACGAGCTATTTTCGGGTTTTTTTTTTAGTTGCGGGTTTGGTTGGATGGCTTGTCGGGTTTAAGCCGTCCATATATATATAATATATATATATAGTATTATATAGTATATATATATATACTATATAATATAGTAATATATATATAATATATAGTATATATACCTATATATATATATATATATTCAGATTTTACACGAACCGAACCAAAAACCTCCATCAAGCATGCCAAGAGAAACGCCTACGCCACCTCTCATCAAACCTAGTTCGTTTGGGGTGATTTGGAGGAGTTTTCCGGAGTGTTTAGTCTCAGGGCAGGATTTTTGTTGGTGCTTGTCAAGGGGGATCATGCCTCTCGATCAGATTCAGGGAGTTTACGCACAATCAGAGGACGAGTAACTATCTCGTCAAATCCTACAGACCATGCTGTATTGCTAAGCTTTCTTGAGTTTTTATTTCCGATTTGATTGAGTGCCTAAAACGTATTTTTATTGATATAATAGTATAAATATATATAGCACATATTAATACATACTATAAGTGTGTGTGTATTATATATAGTATATATATTATATATAATATATTATATATATATACTATATACTATATATATAATATATTAATATAGACAACAGCACACACACATCACACACATATATAAACATAAACTTATATGTAAACCATATATAAGTATATTTATATAATAGTATAAATAATATACAGAGTATAATAGTATATTTAATATATCTATTAGGCATATATATAACATAAACTTATAATGTACATTATATAATTATTATTTATATAAGAGTATACATACTATAGTTATACATATATAAGAGAGAGTATACTTATATAAGAGAGAGTATACTTTATATATCCTTATATAGCTAATGAGAGAGTATTATATATTATATGATATATATATAGTAATATATAGTATATATATATATATATATATATATATATATATATATATATAAGAGTACACACTGTATACTTATATATACATATATATACTGTATATAGCTATAGAGAGAGAGAGGTATATATATATAGTATATATACTATATATATATATATATATATATATAATATATATATATATTATATATATTATATATAGCCTAATATATATATATATATAGAGAGTATACACGTACACATATATAAGAGAGAGGCAATACTTATGCATATATATAATTATATAAGAGATATGATACATATAGTAAGAGAGATATACTTATATTTATATATACTGTATTACTAAAGCTTAGCCGCAGTATTCATGTCATTCATATATGTATATGTATATATATTAGCCACAGTCACACTATAGCATATATTAATAGCCATAAACAAATTGTAAATACTTATAGTAAATTACATAAACTAAAGTGTATTATACATAAACATATATATATATATATATATATATATATAATATATATATATATATATATATATATATATATATATATATATATAAGTATAACATTATTTCCGGACGCCGGGTCTGGCAGCCGGGTTTCCCGGGCCAAGCCGCGAGCATACATACTATAAAAGTGTGTGTGTATTATATATATATATATATTATATATAATATATTATATATATATATATATATATATATATATATGACACACACACACACACACACACACATATATAAACATAAACTTATATGTACATATATAAGTATATTTATATAATAGTATAAAATAATTACAGAGTATAATAGTATATTTAATATATCTATACATATATATAAACATAAACTTATATGTACATATATAATTATATTTATATAAGAGTATACATATATATTATACATATATAAGAGAGAGTATACTTATATAAGAGAGATATACTTTATATATCCTTATATACTAAGAGAGAGTATTATATATTATATATATATATATATATATATATATATATATATATATATATATATATATATATATATATATATAAGAGTACACACTGTATACTTATATATACATATATATACTTATATAGCTAAGAGAGAGAGAGTATATATATATATATATATATATATATATATATATATATATATATATATATATATATATATTATATATATATATATATATAATATATATATATATATAGAGAGTATACACTGTACACATATATAAGAGAGAGCATACTTATCATATATATAATTATATAAGAGATATATACATATATAAGAGAGATATACTTATATTTATATATACTGTATTACTAAGTTAGCCCAAAGTATTCATGTCATTCAATATATGTATATGTATATATATATACACACACACATATACATATATTAATACATAAACAAATTGTAAATACTTTATAGTAATTACATAAACAAAGTGTATTATACATAAACATATATATATATATATATATATATATATAATATATATATATATATATATATATATATATATATATATATATATAATATAACATTATTTCCGGACGCCGGGTCTGGCGCCGGGTTTCCCGGGCCAAGCCGCGAGCCGGACATGCTTTTTGGACACTCTTAGGCTGCCCCACTTATCAATTCTAACAGTGCCAAATTTTCGAATGAAAGGAGGATAATAAGCCTTTCAGATTGAGGAGTTGAGAAATCATGGCTTCGATGATCTCCCTTGGCCTCACTTTGCCAGTGTCTGTTCTTGGAGAGAATCCCGAGGTTCAACTTTTTCTTGTTCTTTTATTTATTTATTATTCCTTTCGGTTTTAGTTTTGTATTTGGATCATAATTTGGTGTTGGAAGTGATGAGAGTTTTGTAATTTTAAAAGCAGATTGGGCTTGGGAGGAAAACGACCGGCGGGCTCTTTCCAAAGGGGAAGGTAAAAGTCGGTTTCTTTACGAGTCGTTGTTCAGTTATCTGTTTGTTCTTCTTCCTTCATTTGTGATGTCAATCATAAAAGCTTCTTTTTGTGTGTAAGTTACTTGTAATCTGTCGAATTTTTTTATTAAAATTTTAGTTACTCCCAAACATAAAGTTACTTTCTTTTCTTTATTTTACTGGGGGAATGAAAATGAAGTAATTTCATATGGTTAGGCGCTGTGTGTGAGGGTTGTCAAAAAAGCCCGCGGTCCGTACCCGAATTGTTTTGACATGGTTGAAGCCTAGAAATCTTGGCCAGGCTGGCTCCTGACCCCGGCTCGACTCTGCTCTAGGTGCACATATATTTTTTATTATAAAAATATTGTAAAAATTGGAGTTTGAGATATGAATACCGGCCATCTCTATGGAAGATTAAAGCCTACAAAATAACCAAACTAGTGTTATATTTGATGTCGTGTATACACACACATGTATTTGTATATACTTATTACTATATTGTATGTAAGCATTTATCTATTAGACTTACTTACACTACACACACAAACTTGACATGTACAACCAATGGATTATAAACATTTTGTGGAGAATTATAAATGCTTGACTCATAACATGTTGCATATCAGTTAGAATATAAACAGAGAAGCTTGGCCGATCTTGAACCCTCATAATAACCACCCAATATTCCTTCCTAAAACAATGCATACCAGTCGCTTGAGGTCTGGACCTCTCATCTCCTACTCTTGCACTCTTTTCAAAGTTCCTATAAAATCTAAGCTAGTGTAAATGTCTCTCAATATGTCTGAGCCCCATCGAAACTATGGAGGGTGTGGACCACTATCACCCTTTAAGACATTGCATAAGAGCACTTGATATTAAAAAAAAAAATCTTATTGGACCCTTAGTTGGAAGCCAACTTGACTTGTTAGTAGCAAGAGTTGCTACACACACAAAAATATACTTATATAATATAATACAAGTAGATAAAAACACATATATAACTATGTAATGTGTGTGTGCGCGTATGTGTGTGTAAGTAAACACATATAAGTACACTTATATAATATAATACAAGTATATAAAAATACATTTATAACTATGTAATGCGTATATATAAATAAGTATATTTATATATATTTATATACTTATAAGTGTATACTTTAAGTATATACATATATACCACGTAAGTATATACGTATATATTTATAACTATATATTTATAACTATACACATATAAGCATAAATATATATACGTACTTATAAGTATATAATTAATAATTATACATTATTAGTATACTCATATATACTTATAGTATATGTATAATACATGTGAATATGTGATACTTGTACATATAATATATAATTATATACATATATGTAAGTATATACTTATAATACTTATAAGTTACATATTTTTTGCAAAAGTTCTTAGTGATTTTTTTACAAAAAATTACAATTTTTTTAAGAAAAAAAGTAAAAAACTAGGTAGGCGTAGAACTGCTGAGACACGCCCAAGTCTTGGTCTGGGTAGGGCCTTTTGCCTAGCCTGGAAACAAATCTTCAGGCCAGGCCAGCTTGGATGGACACCCCTTGCGTTCATTAGATGAAAGATGTTGTTGAAAATATGAGAGTGAATTTAACTGAAGTCACAACGAAGCTGAAAAGTGTAGGACCAAACTTTAATTGAACAAATTTTTAAAATAAACCCATTTATATTTTTAATTGCCAAAATAGACCCACTTCGGTTTTATTTATTAAAACCGACCCATTTTGTGGCCACGTCAGCAGCGTGGCCACGAAATGAGTCGGTTTTTTTAATGTCGCCTCTAAATAGTCGGGGTTGTCAACCCCGACTATTTAGCTATGTACAAGCTAAATTAGTCGGGGTTGGCAACCCCGACTAATTTAGGACAATATATAATTGACCGGGATTGGTAACCCTAGAGAAAAAATTTCCTACAACAAAAATGGTCGGGGTTAGCAACCCCTACCATTTAGTAGAGGAAAAATTTTAAGTAACTGCCCGGATTTTTTGTCCAGGAAATAACTTGCCTGTGATGTTGTTATTGGTGTAGCGCCAGGATGGTCAATGAAGAACTGCTTATCATCGCGTAAATCTGCACCAACATTTTAACCAGTTTTGTATATGCTAAAATATAAAATCAAAATCTACAACATACGGAGCAAATTAAATATCTACTAGCAAAGGTTAAATGTAACACTGTTTAGTTTCATTTGTAATGTACTTACCGAGCTTAGTTCCTATGAGCACGATAGGTACATTTGGTGCATAATGCCTCAATTCAGGAACCCACTGAAATTTGAAGCAAGCAAGAAAAGAGAAAATATTCAGATTATGTTAGTGTAGTCTGTATAGAATCAAAATGCAATGCTAAATAGAAAAGGAAACTTGGATAACAGCAAAACCTTCTTGGATCGTTTTCAAAAAACCTTCTTAGATAAAAAATGGTAGGGGTTGCCAACCCCGACCATTTTTGTCGTAGAAAATTTTTCCTCTACTAAATGGTCGGGGTTGCCAACCCCGACCAATTAGATATGACCATAAATTAGTCGGGGTTGCCAACCCCGACTAATTTAGCTTGTACATAGCTAAATAGTCGGGGTTATCAACCTCGACTATTTAGAGGCGACATTAAAAAAAACCGACCCATTTCGTGGCCACGCTGCTGACGTGGCCACAAAATGGGTCGGTTTTGATAAATAAAACTGAAGTGGGTCTATTTTGACAATTAAAAATATAAACGAGCTTATTTTAAAAATTTGTTCAACTTTAATTTTCAAGTGAAAACATATTATTACTTATATTATTGTAATTTTAAAAATTGTTCTATACTTAAAAGATAATTTATAAAATTAAGTATTTAATAAACACACCTACGTCTTTAAGCATAAAAGCAAAATCTTAAAATTCAATGTTCATGAGACATTAAATCACTGTTAAAACTACAGTAAAATTCCAGATCTCCAAAATACTATTTGTGCCGTAGTAAAATTTGAATCTTTAAAATAGTGTTTAGCTACAATAAAAAATGTGGAACTTACAAGCACTTTTCACTCTATAGTGAAATTGGATGGAAGTCGTATCTTGTTATTTGATTGTTTTAAACTTATTTAAACACTAGAACGTGCTTAGCACAAGATTAATACTAGTTATCTAAATTGATTAATCAAGTAGACGAAAATGTTACCATTTTAGCTATATCTTATTTTCACATATATCTTTTTTTTTAATTGCAAAATTAATTCCTAGTCTTTATCTAAGACCCATCGACTTTAATTGCGCTCAATATTCTCCCCAACATTAATGAACTGTCGTAGCTCCAAATTATGTCATTAGCAATTTCTCAACTTTAAGAGCTTTGCTACACAGACCCAAAATATAGGACCAATAAGGGGGACAAGTGAGGTGTCCCCATCCTATTGGATAATGAGTTGGTCATCATTAATGATGATCAACTCATTATCCAATAGAAGAAGGACACATCACTTGTCCCCTCTATTGATCCCATATTTTGGGTCCTTGAAGAATTTTTCCAACTTTAAAGTAGGGAACCGTGTAGGATTTTGATCAAGCGGTATCACGATATAATTAATCATGGTCCTATCTAAAGTCTGCATTCGCAATTTCACAATTTTAAAGTGGGGAATCCAATGGAATCCTATTGACCCCACCGGACATTATGTAGCTCATATAAGACTATCTCCAACAGGAGATATTTGGGGGGGTTTTTTGCTCCAGCGGGTGGCTTTTAATGTGGTGAAATGAAAAACCGGAGCCCAAGGGGTGAAAATTTCACCTCCGGTTTTTCTCTCCGTGTGGGTCCCGCAACAGTAGATCAACACATGCATCAAGCCATGTGTCAAGGCTTGATTGGTTGGCTTTTTTTGTTTTACTCTTAATTTTTAAATGATATTTTGGGAGATAAATACTAGGAATTAAATTATAATTTTTATATCAATAATTTTTATTTTTTCACCTCTATAAATAGAGATTAGTCTTGTGTAATTTGGAGACCAAAAAAAATCTGAGTTTTCAACACCTCTATAATTTTTATGTTTATATTTTTTTGTTAATATAAAAATATTATCAAAAATTAAATTAATAATATATATTATTTATGTAAATATTAAAAAATTATAATTATAAATAAATGAGTTATATTAGTAATAATAGTAGTAGTAGTAATATATATGAAATAAGAAAAAGAAATGAATAAATAAGGTGAGGTATATATGTTGGAGTGATGGGGTTATAGTGGGTCCCAAATAAAGTAAAAATCTTTTGAAAAAACTCCTGCTGTAGAGATGATAGAAAATGGAGATTGTTGAATTATGTGGAGGGGGAATAAAGTGATGTGGCAGGAGAGAGAAGGTTAAAATTTCTACTCCTGATGGAGATAGTCTAATGAGTTTACCTATTCTTGTCTCAGACTTTTGGTAGAGCATGTATGGCTG
>NC_033801.1:15640794-15644078 GCF_001876935.1 Asparagus officinalis
GGATTGACTTTGGCTCCACCTGAACCAATTGTTCCGATTACTGAAGCATTTGATGCAGACCCAGATGAAAGAAAGATCAATCTTGCATTGAGAGCTTACAGAACCGAAGAACTCGAGCCTTATGTGCTGAATGTTGTTATGAAGGTACATAACACATCACGTACTCCCACAAGAGGTTTAAGTGTGGATATATAGACCCCCTATGTGAATTTTTTCGCCTCTTTTACCCTTAGAGAAAGAGAATCGTTTCTTTTGACAAATAGACCCCTTGAGGATAAAAGAGCCAAAAATTAATTCGCTCAAGTGTCTATCCGCAATTAACCCTACATCATTATGTTAAGAAGACAAGAAGAAATTTTGAATATTGACTATTAAAGTAGGTGGATAATTCATGATTACTTTCATGCAGGCAGAAAATCTTATATTGAAGAAAGGAGAAAATAAAGAGGTTCTTCAAAAAGACTGGCTTGATTTTGTGAGTTATGCCTGCTTGTGATACCTCTTCTAACTTAAGAAATCATACTCTGTTTCGTAGTATCTACCTATCGAAGGGTTGTATGCATTTAATAAGGTTACGGCAGAGTTTTTGTTAGGTGCAGACAATGTAGCACTGCAACAAGGAAGAGTGAGAAATACTTTCCTTTGATTTACTTTGCAAGTTTATTATTTATACAGTGCTAATACAAGCAAAATCAGGTTTTGTTCCTTCTGCTTAGTTAAGTATGTTCCTATTATTAGGTAGCTACTATTCAGAGTCTTTCCGGGACTGGGGCTCTTTACCTTGGGGCAACATTTATAAAGAGATTTGTACCTGATGCAAATCTTTTGATTTCATCCCCCACTTGGGGTAAGCATGTAAATTGCTTGAACTTTTATTGGCCAAACTACCACTTTGCAAGAGATTTTGAATTCTCGTGACCAAAGTTTTTTCCACATTTTCAACAGGTAATCACAAGAACATTTTCAATGATGTTAGGTTGCCTTGGTCTGAGTATCGATACTTTGGTCCAAAAACTATTGGTTTGGATTTCGATGGAATGATAGCAGATATAAAGGTTTGGATTTTGATGTTGCACCTCTTGTAGTCCATCCTACATTTATCTTACTACAAGCTCTCAGGGCTTTTAGTAAGAGTACAAATGATTAGAAATTAGCCAACTTTCCTGTTGTTCAAGAAAGTAATGAAATTTTCTTTTGATCTTTAAAGTTTTAACCCCATATAAGTCATCAACATTTCCGACAGACATTTAACCGCATCAGATTCTTCTATAACCGGGTCGTATTTTTTACTTGCTCTACCCCACATTACTTTTAATTAAGATTTTACAACTAAGCTAACTTTAATTGGGAAGGAGATGAGTTGCCCCTTAAATAATAGTATTTTTAAATAAGCAAATGCATTCCTTTAGGCTGCACCAAAAGGATCGTTTGTTCTTTTACAAGGCTGTGCACATAATCCAACCGGCATAGACCCAACTCCTGAACAGTGGGAGAATATTGCGGATGTTATTGAAGAACAGAAGCACGTTCCTTTCTTCGACGTGGCGTACCAGGTAACAGGATTTTGAACGACGTCGCTTCTTGTTTTCCACCGCCTTTTTCTCGCTCTAATGTGAAACAAACACTAGGGATTTGGTAGTGGAAGCCTTGACGACGATGCGTCCTCCGTTAGAGCGTTCGTCGCTCGTGGTATCCAGCTTCTTGTCGCCCAAACATACAGTAAAAACATGGGGTTGCAGGCTGAAAGGATCGGAGCCCTCAATGTCATTTGCTCATCCTCAGATGCTGCAATGAGGTAAACGTTGTGCTTGAAAGTTCACTTGTTTTTTTTTTTCTTTCAGACTATCCTTTTCCAAGGGTTAGTTGATGAAAAGGGACTATCCGCAATAGTACAGGGGTCTGTCCGCAATTAACCTTTTTATTGAAAATACTTTCGGTAAGGGGTTGTTTGTTTCCTTTTTTTTTGAGAGGAAAATGTGGGGAAAGCCTGCCAAAAGTCTGTCAAAAGTGCAGCTTTTGGCAGGCTTTCCACCTAAATCGCTTTTTTTAGAGGCGATTTGGGTGGAAAGTCTGCCAAAAGCTACACTTTTGGCAGGTTTTCCCCACATTTCCCTCTAAAAAAAAAAGGAAACAAACTCTGCCAAAAGCTACACTTTTGGCAGGTTTTCCCCACATTTCCCTCTAAAAAAAAAAGGAAACAAACAGCCCCTAATACTTTCGGTTACTCAGGGTCAAGAGCCAACTGAAAAGGCTTGCCCGAGCGATGTACTCGAACCCCCCTGTTCATGGCGCTAGGATAGTCGCTAATGTTGCGGGAGACCCCATTCTTTTAAAAGAATGGGAAGAAGAAGTGAAAGTAATGGCAGGGCGTGAATATATTTGAACGGACGCTCTTCGACGGCCTCTGCTGAGAAAAGACAAGAGCGCGAAAGGATTGGTCTTTTCTCACCAAACAGATTGGCCTCTTCTCTTACACGGGCTTGAACGAGGCGCAGGTAACTAGCGCGACTCGTTGTCTTTTGGAATTGGATTAATTTTAGAAAACCCCCTCAGCTTATGGTTGAAGTCAAATAACCTCCCCCAATTTTTTCAATTCATCACTAAACCCCCTATAACTATAATTTTTTAGTAGTGTATATGGCAATCTTTTAAGCTAGTAATAGGCAAGTGGAACTTTCTTTTCTAGTTCTTACTCCATTTTTTTTTTCAGATTGGCTTACAAAATTTGTGCAAGGAGGAGAACTTGTTTTTCTCCTTTTCATCATCTTATTCATCCTTATTGTGATCATCTCATTGATCAACAGGCATGTTTATTTGGATCAATTAATTTCGGAAGTAGCAGCTTCATGATCATTTTTTTTTTCTTTTTCTTTACTGCATATAGAAGCTTGTGGCAGATGATTGCGTTATATTTTCGATCAAGTAATATATACAAGTACTATGTATGCCAATCTGACACGCCATGATGATTAGAACTTTGTATGCTTCATAATCGATTCATCTCCATGTAGCGGCTTCGTAATTAAACATGATACAGCCAAAATAAGGAAAAAGAAAAAAAAAAGGGGCAAAAAAGAACATCTAGCATGCAAAATAAGAAATCAATTAATATCCATACAGAAAGGTTCATGATCACAAATTAGAGGAGAAAGACGGTGATAACTAGAGAATTAATAGGATTTAGGTTTTAGTAATTTTGCTCTAATTTGTGATGGGGCAAAAGAATCATTAGAATGTTTGCAATTAACACTGTTAATCACTTGCCAGCCCTATAAATAGGTATT
>NC_033801.1:15644097-15660562 GCF_001876935.1 Asparagus officinalis
TAAAATGATGAATTAGAAAACTTGGGGAGGTTATTTGACTTTAATCATTAGTTGAGGGTGGTTTACTGAAATTAACCCTTTAGAATTTAAAATTGTGTACATTTCACAAAGTTCCCCTATAAGTTTGGACATTTTCCACTTAACCCCAATTTTTTTTTGAAAATCCAGAAAACCCGCAAAATGTTTAATTTTTTTTTACTCCCCCTAACACCCCGACATCACGTTATTTGCATGTAACACAATAGAACTAACAACTATAGTTTCGGGGGTCTTCTGACAAAACTCATTGGGGATAAGGTAAAAAATCTAACTTGTTTAGAAGTAAAGTGAAAAGCAGCCAAACTTACCGGTGGAGTTTGTGAAATATATGCTTACAGATTTGTCCAGTATCACTTTGATGCGTGTGCACTATTTTTCACTCAGAACAATTTTTCACTTCACCCCCATTCCAATTTTTTATTATTGAAATCGATCCTTTTTTTTATTTATCAAAACCGACCCGATTTCGTGATTACAAGCTTAATCACCTTCCTAATTAGTCGGGGTTGCCAACCCCGACTAATTAGGAAGGTGATTAAGCTGATAATCAAGAAATCGGGTCGGTTTTGGTAAATTAAAAAAAGTATTGATTTCAATAAAAAAAAATTAAATGGGACTGAAGTGAAAAATTGTTCAATTCCTTGGCTCCGTTTGGATACTATGGTGTTTTACTTGTTTACATGATGTTTTTACCAAAAACAAAATACCATACGTTTGAAAACCATGGTGTTTTTAAAGCTAAATCATTCTCAAACCAAAAATACAACACTTATCAAAACACCTTTTAGGTGTTTTAAGTTTGGTGTTTTGGTTTTGAGTCTGAGAAGGTGTTAATATAATATCTAACATAATATATTAAATATAATTAATATAGAGTTATTATCAACATGCTTATTATATTATACTATACTATACTATACTATAGTTAATTTAATATACTAGTAATATTCATTAAATAATATAATAAATAAAATAAATAAAATATCTTATATAATAATATTATAACATATTAAATACCAATATTTAATATGTTAATAATGTATTATATAATAAATAAATAATAATAAAATATAAATAAACTAATAGAAAAAGTTATTGATAATTAATAATAATATAATAATGATATAATAATATACTATACAATAGTATAATCACTATAATATATTATATAATATTAAAATATTTATAATATATTAATTTATTAATAACATACTAGTAATAACATAATATTAACAGTATTAATAATATTATATTATATGAATAATAGTATAATATTAAATTATATTATTAATAGTATAATATTATATTAATAATAAAATAACATTATTATAAAAATATTAATATAATATACAACAATAACAAATTGATATACCAAAATAATTAAATATATAATTATTTGAAAATAATATGTAATAATTATAATATAATAATTATTATAATATAATAAAACTTATTAAATTATAATATAATATTATAACACATTATACAATATTATATTGCATTACATTTAATACTTATAATGCTATAATAATGTAAACTAAATATTATTTACAATATATTTTATTATAATTAATATATAATATATTAATAATTTGTTTAATACTAATGGTATAATGATTCAAACTAGTGTTGACCAAAAATACTTAACATGGTGTTTTGAAAACATTTTAAGGGAAAAACACAACACCATGATGTTTTTAAAAAAAACAAAACAAGGGAAACACCATGGTATCCAAAGGAAGCTATTTTCATGAGTTTTGTGACTCACGTTTGTTTGTTGCATCACCAGAGTGGGAACATGACGAAGAAATGGCACGTGTACATGACCAAGGACGGCAGGTTCTCTTTGCCTGGGCTGACTCTGGCCAAGTGCGACTACCTCGCTGATGCCATCATCGATTCTTTTCACAATGTCAAATAAGCGACATGCAACTTAACCCGCAAACTCTTCAAACTTATATAGAATCCCTTATCATAAACATACATTCTAGTTTTTTTTCCGAGTGGAGCTCGCTTGGAATGTAATATATTACTCTATCAACTATCATGCAACAATAATAGCAAAATAAAGAATTGACAAGAAATCTGAAATTGTAAATAGGTAAAGCAGTTTTTATTTTATTTTATTTTTTAAAGAAATATCATAATCCTTTCACATAATAAACTTACAATTTCTTCTAGGTGAAGCTCTTCTTTGTGTGTAATGTATTCCTCTATACATCCGCAACAATAATAGATTAAGAGAGGAAGACGGGAATCAGTGTGAGGAGTTTGATAGAGAAAGAGAGTGGGGAAGAAGAATACGATCCATTTAGATGGGTTAAATCTAAATGTTGATGTTGGTATCAATAAACGCATAATGTGTTGGCCTTCTTGTTTTGATGATATTTAACAAACAATTTATCTCTAATGTTGTTTGTCTAGTATTTGTGTTTTCTTATTATAGACAAACAACGTAGTTGGAGGATTGATGGAATAGAGCTTCAACGATCATATCCAAAGGAGGTTAGCGGAATGTCGGTGAAGCTATGCAAATTCAAGTTAAAGATCAAGTTCAAGCTTCATCCGCAAAGTGTACCAAGTCAAGCTTATTGAAGATCAAGATCAGCTTGGGTAATCTAGTTTAGATTTTATATTATGTGTGTTAGATACTCTAAGGTCAATATCATATACACACAATTATATGGCTTGGGTAATTTAGTTTAGGATTTGTATTATGTGTGTTAAGTACGTTAAGCTCAATATCATATACACACACAATTATTGGTTTCTTCGTATATATATAGGTATATATATATATACACATAAGTTTTGTTTTCTATGTATATATATAGTTATATATATACATGCATGGTTTTGGGTTCTCATGTTTATAATATGAAATCACATATTTCATATTTACTATTGTGTTTTTGAAAACATTGCATAGAATATGCAATTTTGTGAAAATTCTATATTCTTAGTTTTTGGACTTAACAATAATCATATACATATTTTATTAAGTCTGTATAATCATTGTGCAAAGTTTTAAAACATAGTTTAGCCAAAATATCAAAATTCACATGTTTACTTTTTCGTGTTTTGAACTATTTTGCAAAATGATGATTTTTCACAAATGGGAAATGCAATTTGGAAAATTCTTTTTGTAACATGTTCATTTACATGTTTATATACATTTTCCAAAGTTTCATTATTTTTGGACTTCATTTGTTATTTTTAATATATTTTCCAAAGTCTCAAAAATCAGCTCTAAAAACTGTTTATCTGAAATGTATCAGAATGCGGTCGACCGCACCGGTCGACCGCTCATATGATCATTCGTCAGTGGGCAGCAGAGAGTTTGTCGGTCGACCGATGCGGTCAACCGAGAGCTCGATTTTTCTGTCGGTCGACCGCACCGGTCGACCGATGAAGTCTCTGTTTGTTTTTCTCGTTTTCGATCTGGATCGCGGTTGATCGGAAATTTCGTCGGTCGACCGAATGATCTCGTCGGTCGACCAAAAATTTCGTCGGTCGACCGTCGAACTCCCAACGGTAATATTGTACAGAAATATGTTTCCTGATTTTCTGGGATTTTTGTTGATTTGGTTTTGGGTTTCAGCTGTTGTTTCTTTTTCTATATAAACTCCCAAACCCCCTTCTATTTTACAACCCATTAAAGAGTTTTGAAGAAGTTTTAAAGAGTTTTTGAAAAGGGTTTTAGTTGGGTTCAAAGTCTGTTTGGTTTGTAGATTGTTTTACAAGTGGAGAAGATCATTCACAGTGTCTGAACTTCATTTCAATCTCCATCTTGTTATCAATTGAGAAGTTTTCTAAACTCAAACTCTAGCTTTACATTTATATACTTGTTTATCATTGTTCTTAAGCTAGATCTTATATTTGAGTTGATTTGATTTGATTTTATTTACTCATTGTTACACACACCCACTTGAGCTTTTAGTATTTTCATACATAATATATTTGGGGTTGTGAGCGATTGTAATATTAAGTTGTGTTTAATTGAGTTCTCGTCTTGTATGAGAGAACAAACCATTTATTGTTACATTGAGAATGTTGTAAGGTTTTTGGTGAGCTAGAAAACCGAGTGGTGTGAGGAGTGAACGTTGTTCGGTGAGCGTTGAAAATCGACATAGTGTGGTTGTAAACGTTATTCGAAGAGTGTGAGTTGTAGAGTTTTCGGTTAGCTAGAAAACCGAGTGTGTAGAAGAAGTTCCGGCTTCCAAACCGGATTGTGTTAGTGGATTTCTCCCCGGGAGTGGGGAGCGGAGACGTAGGACGGAAGGTCCGAACTCCGTGATCATATAGTGTGTTTGAGTGTGGTTTGGCGTTCATTTATATTTATGTTCATATCTTATATCGCCATTGTGCATTGCTCATTTCTATATCATCCACTATCTTGTTTAGATTGTTTACCCCTTGTGTTAGTTTACATATCCTATACATATATCATATTGTATATCTCTTTGATAGGATATATCATTTTGTGTTAGTTTATATATCCTTGCATATATATATTCATCATATAGGATATATCTCATTGTTAATATTGCTTATCCTAGCTCATATATCTTGTGGTATTTCATACTTGCTAGGATAACTTGTTAATTAATTTTAATTGGCATATAATCGGATTTGATTAGCATAAGACCCTAATCACCCCCCCTCTAGGGTCTAACAATTGGTATCAGAGCTTGGTGCTCTTTGATTTAAGGTCTAATCGCCTTGAGTTAAAGATCCAAGTTAGCTTATTGTGCTAATCTATTTTTAAGCTTTATTTGTATCTTGCTTGCCTTTTATATTATGGATATACATGGTTTAGGTTATGCCATCAATATTGCTCCTAGATTAGATAATTTCCCCTATGCCTAATGGTGTGTTAGATTTAAACTTTTTGTTCAATCTAAACACTTTGATTTATGAGAAATTATAGATGATGCTTATATTGTGCCCACTATGGAGAAATCCAAGTGGAATAAGAATGATCATCGTATGTTTACAATGAACAATATTTTGTTAGAATATTTGCTAAATGCTTTTAATTCATCTATGTCTAACAAATTTGTTCATTTTGATAGTGCTTACAAACTTTGGAAATTTATAGAAGCACATCAAGGGGATTTGGAGGCGATCCGACAAGCTTTGGAGGATCCCGCTTCAAGTTCATATGGAGCTTCATGCACACGGTCACTAGGCGATAGCCCTAGTGAGGTTTGCGAGTTTGAAACCATTAATGATTTACCTAATGATGAACTTGCTTGTGCTAGTAAAAATTTGTTGCATGCCTTTAACAAATTGCATAAAGATTTTGTTGATTTACAATGCAAGCATGATAATTTAAAATCCGATCATGAGAAGCTAGTATCCAAATTTGATGTCATTGAAAATAAAAATACTATGCTTAAAGAAAGCAATGACTTATTAAATTTGGAAAATAAAAATTTGATCTCATCTATTGCTAGCCTATCTCATGCTAAGATTGATGCCATGTTAGAAGTAGAGAACATAAAGAATGATACAGCTTCTTTTATAAATAACTATTTATGTTCTACTTCTAAAAGTACATATGTGCAAAGAAAACACCCTCAAAATTTTAGAGTTGCAAAAAACTTACCACCAACACATGAAACATAAAAATTGTAAGCACCGAACTTAAAATTAAAATATTTCATAAAACTCTCTCAAAGTTTTAAAATTTACAAAACACACCTCAAAAATTTTAAATAAAAAAGACTAAAATTTCAAAACGTAGCAAAGAAAAGAATAGTTATTGATAATCTTTCTCTAAGATATATAAATTTAACCTTTAATTTAAGATTTATTATCCTTTTTCAACATCTAAATGTAGTCTAATTTTATCAAAAAAGATAAAGTGGAGAAAGATTGATGTCGGCTCAATAAAAAATGGAATAGAAGGAATGAAAGAAATGTTTTCTGGATATTTTACAGAATAGTCTACTTTTATAAGTAAATTAGGAATCTTCATGAGCTTATTTTAATACTTTTTTTAAAAACTATGTGGATGCTATTTATTAGGAATAAACATCATAATTCTCTTTTGTGTTGTTTTAGCTCACTTTTAACCAATCATCTTGTCTTATTAGCTTTAATTATTCATCTTCCTTTTATAACACTATTTTTCAAGTGTTTTTCACTTTTACAATACTATACCTTCTAAGATGCAGCTTGATTACATGTCGGTCCAAATAATACGATAATTTAAATTGGCCTAAGATTACATTTTTCCTATCAATTCAATTATCAACAAGAAAATTTAAATTGAGTGTAGCTCATTTAAACGAACATTAAAGAAAATAAATACTCACAATGCTAAAGTTTACATACATAAGTAAGCGAAAGCCATCAAAGTAGAACAGATGAGCAAATTTTTGGTAAGGAAATAAACTAAAAATACTTAATTATGGTATTTAACCAGGCGCATTGTATGTGTGTAAAAACTAGTAAGTAAAAATACATGAGTAACTTATAAGGTTGAAAAAATATATATATATAAGCCAAATATGCCCTTAATTAACGAGACTCTTAAATTAGCCTCACTTTTACATGATATTTTCAAATCATAACATTTAGAAGTTAAATATCTAAATCTTGCAGAGAAATAAGAGGTTAAACAAATGAAATCTAGGTTCACATATCTTTCAATTGGCATTAGTTTGGTTCAATTTGGATTTCATTTGTTATTTCAGATTTCTAGTTAAACAGCAAGAAAAACATGTAGATCTAACATTTGTTTAAGATCTAACAACAAAAAAATCTATTCTTTTTCACATTAGATTAAGATCTAAGCATGTAAACAAAATTTAAACTTCTAAACTAGTTATTTAACTATGGGGATGTGTTTGGATGTAAGTAATCTTGCCTTAATATCATGTGCAAGCCTCTGAAACAAATAGCAAGCAATCCACAAGTATAAACAACCTGTTCTCCCTCACTACACGTCGATGATCCCGCCCTCGTGTCGGTGTTTTGCTTCACAAAGCTCTCTAAACTCATAAGAAAAAGATCTAGGGTTTCCTTGTTTGGATTATTTCGCTCAACATACTATGTCTCGTCTTGTAGATGTTTAAATATTAACTCTATTAGATACGAAAAAAATGATATAGGTAGACTATGCTTAATAGATAGAACATCCACTTCATCTAATAGCCCTTTTTCCGTGGGCGGATGAAGGTGATCTTGCTGTAGCGCTCTGACGCTCTTATTGTTGATTTTTTTGTTTAAATTGTATCTTTCAAGTAGTTTAGAGTTTCGGAGAGCCGCAGGATGATGGAGTTCTAGCATAGTCACCGTCGCACAGTTTTAGCAGTTGAAGCTCTACTATATATAGTTATGTTTATTGCTTAGACTTTAGAGTTGTATTCATTTTGTAGAGGCTAAGTGTCTTAGTTAGATTTCATTTGACTCATTGTGTTAAGATGTATTTCAGACTTAGAGATATTTTTATTTTATTTTAGTTGAGCTCATTTGTTGGTATACTTCTTCTATGCATATTTGATTTTGTACTACTTTTATTATTTGCCTGTTTTGTACCTTTATCTATTTGTTATTTCTACTAGAGAGATAGTGACTGTGATGGTAAAACATGTCGTAGCATGGTGTTTGGTGCTTGGCAGGTTTGACAATTCGGGTTTTACCTTGGACTACAGTCTTGTATAAATCCTGGGGCGTCACAGAAATAAGAGGAATGGGTAAGAAGAGAAGTTAGGAAAAAACATTCATCTTATTTGGAAATCTTTTATAGAGCGTGAGTGTTCCCCCTAGTTCCCCTACGTTTAGTACAATACAAAATTTGTTCCCTTTGAATTGAGATGAAACTTTAGAGGAAGAAAATTTCCTTAACTTCTTTTCTTTTCTCTTTCCTATTTTTCCATAACTTTCTCTACCCCTAATGAAATCCAAACATACTTGTGAAAATTGTGAAAATTTTTCTCATAAAATCAATTTATACAATCTAGGCTAGCCAAATGATATCGGGTCTTGATGGGAAAATTGTAAAGTCTGAAATTTCTATGCACATGAAAAGTTATTTAGTGGATGATTGTTTAAAACTACAAGCAATGTGCAGTTAGCATATGTTCTATGTGAATAATGTATTTAATAAATAATTGTAAATTTAGTGAGTGAAAAATAACTTAGCCTTCAAATATTTAAACTATTGTAGTTTCTTAATATGCATCACGTGCAACGCACATATAGCATACTAGTGAAATCCAAACATACTTGTAAAATATTTGAAACGTGGTTTTTACTTCAACTAGTCAAATGTGACTTGAACAATTTGAGGTCTAATTAAAAATTATCAAATTTAGAGAATCTAATATTCAATTATGGCTAACTCGGAGGATTTTTTTAACTAGCAAAACTAGCAAATAATATGAAGAACTTTTCAAATCAAAGTATATAAATAACTTCCATGATACAACTTAATAATTTGATAATACGTTCTTTATGCATAATCTAATGACAAACAAAATATGCAATTTGATTACAAATTGCAAGCTTCCCAAAAGTTAGTAGTAAGCATTAAAGTAGAAAGAAATAGGAGTCTAGATTCTTTCATAACCATTCTTATGGTTTTTCTGTAGAGATTTTTTACATCTCGTAAAAACCCTAAAAAACCACCAAACGTAACAAATAAAATTACACAAAATTTAACGTGGAAAACCCTCAACAGGGAAAAACCATTGGATCAAAATCAATCCACTATTATCTCTAAATTATAATCTTTTGCACGAACAAAGACTGCCAACCCCTCTCTCTCTCTCTCTCTCTTTCTCTCTGCACTTCTTCTTCTTCTTAGTTTTTTCTCTAACAATAGAATGACATATATAGGGAAACTAAAACCCTATCTCTAGCCTAACTTCCTAATTAGAATAAGATTCAAACTCTTAATCATGATAGATTTCTAACCCTATCTAATTCTCATAAAGTTCTGCAAAGAATTAAAAGCACTATACTAATTTGGAGTTTGAGTTGATACCCAACATATCCTCCCTCGTCGAAAAAACTCTAAGTGTCTCAACGGTTTTAGAAAAACTCACTCTCTTCTTCTTGTTCTTCACCTCTCCCTTGTGAACAAGAGTTTGAGAAGAGTAATCTATACTATTAACGGATCGCCCATCTAAATAGCAAATATGATTGCCATTCTTCCTCCCTCGCAAAATCAAATCACCATCTCTATACACATTGCATCACTCTCCTTCACTCACATACTTGTACCCACGTGATGCCATTTCATCCAATAAAATTAAATTAGCACCACATGATGACACATATCTCACATGATGAAGAATTCTGACCTTCCCAGTGTGAAGCTTGAGGCGAATACTTCTAACACCTTCAACATTCATCTTCTTATTGTTTCCAACAATGATGTCGTCAAATTCTTCATCTGTCTTTAATGTGTTAAAATAATTTTTGTTGTTACAAACATGCATAGAGGCTATAGCATCTAACACCCAAATATTACTCGTATTAGTATATGTACTCTGCATTAATAAAACCATATCTTCATCACACACAACCACCGAGGAGTCTGTCTTCTTCCCATTTTCTTGAAGCTTCATCCGTCTAATACTCTTCAAATCATCACGCATCTGGGAACATCTGAACTGAATGTAACTCTTCTCTCCACAATAATAGCACTCTTTTTCGCTGTCGTCTCGGGCCTGAGATTTTAACATTTCTCGATAACTGTCACATCTTCCCTTACTCCTCCCTCGATTAGAACCTTCAAAAGCAAGTGTACTCTCACCACTATTAGATGTGCTATCCTTTCCCATCATCCTTTCATTCTCACGTAGGAGTGTTATCACATCGTCAAACTTTAAAGTCTGTTTCGCTGCAATTATCATCTGAACTAACGACTTGTATAATTTCGACAATGAAGACAATAGGAGTAGCGCCTGCTCTTCTTTTTTAATCTCCTCATCAATATTCATAAGTTGGCAAACTAGCTGATTAAAGGCATTGATGTGGTCTTAAATTGTTGTACCTTCTTCCATCTTCAACGAATAAAGCTCTATCCCCAAACACAATCGGTTGGTCATCGACTTCGACGCATAAATCCCCTCAAGCCTTTCCCACAGTCCTCTTGGTGTGGTCTCTTGCATAACATTGTACTTGATCTCGGGGGAGAATGCTAAATGAATTGTGCTAACCGCCCTCTTTTGCATAGAACTCCATTCAACATCCTTTAATCCTTCATGTTTCTTATCCTCTAAAGCTTGATCAACACCTTGATGCACAAGAATATCTTGAACCGTGCACTGCCATACTGTAAAATTTATCTTGCCATTGAATAGCGGAATATCAAACTTTGGACCCGAAGAAGTCATCATCCTCTAACCATAATCAAAATTCAAATTAGTCACTATAAAGATTGAATTTGATAAAACCGACATAAAAAACGAACTCAACATGTCGAAAAACCCTAGGAACGAACTCCCGTATCACCAAAATCCATCTCCAAATCCTCGATCAAAAGACAAATCAACCTCAACCGTCGGATATGCGTGAACAGTGCCTGCTAGTATTCCTGCTACAGTGTCGTCGCTACAGTAACTTTTTCTTATCAATGTCGATCACCGCGCTTCGACCGCTAACGCCTTCACGAATCACACACCGATCAAATCTCTACGAACCGTCGAACCCCGCTCTGATATCACTTGTAGGGATTTTTTTAGATCTCATAAAAACCAAAAAAAAAAAAACACTAAACACAACAAATAAAATTACACAAGATTTAATGTGAAAAACTCTCAACAGAAAAAAATCACGGGATCAAAATCAAACCACTATCACCTCCAAATTATAATCTTTTTGCACGAACAAAGACTGCCAAACCCTCTCTCTCTCTCTCTTTTTATACACTTCTTCTTCTTCTTAGTTTTTTCTCTAACAATAGAAGGACATATATAGGGAAACCAAAACCCTATCTCTAGCCTAATTTCCTAATTAGAATAAGATTCAAACTCCTAATCATGATGGAATCCAAACTCCTAATCATGATAGATCTCTAACCCTATCTAATTCTCATGAAATTCTATAAAGAATTAAAAACACTATACTAACTTAGAGTTTGAGTTGATACCCAACATTTTCTACGTGGTATATCTAAACATCTGTCACGGAAAACATCATAGGATTAATTCTGTTTGGCAAACACTCAAAAAATGAGGGTTCGATCTTGACACAATTTTAGTCTAAAAAGGGTTGGTCTAGCTTTCAAGTTGCTTAACACTTTTTTCCCCCTAAACTAATGCTGTGTTTGGGAGCTCACTAAGGGAAGAGAAGGAAAGGAAAAGAAAGAAAGAGAACTTGCCAATTCTGCCTTCCCGTCCTTTACCCCACAATTTTGGTGTAAGATTTTAGTGTAAAATTTTCCCTCATTTTCCTCCTCTACCCTCCCAATAAAACTTTCTATCCCTTTCTTTATGTTTTGTTTGGGAGTTTACTAATGGGAGGACGAAAAGTTAAATAATAGAAAGGAAATGTAGGGAATGAAAGTGAAAAGATAAAATGTTGTTTGGTAGTTTAGTAAAAGGAACAGAAGTAAATTTGTTTTATCTTGTTTGAGAGTTCTAATAAAGAGGTGAGAAGTGAAGTGAATATGTATAAGGTTACATAAATACCCTTACATATTGGATGTTGTAGGCGTCTAAAAATGCCTATGGGTGCCCGCACACAGCTCAAGACAAAGAGAAGGTGATGAACGTCGTTATCCGAATCAAAGAGGATTATCCAACGCCGACAAGCGCATGAAGCGAATAGGCAAACTGTTGATGACACGACAACGAACCACCACAATATCCAACGCCGACAAGCGCATGAAGCGAATAGGCAAACTGTTGATGACACGACAACGAACCACCACAACGGAAAACGCCAAGTGGGCCGCACGCGTTAATCAACTCAAAGCGTACAAATGCACCCAACAGTCAGTTAACACGCACGCATCATTCAGTCGTGCCCATGTCAATCAGTGCGCGCGCTCAGTCAGTTCACGATGGCCGTTAATCAACGTACGATTAATCAACTCAGTGTGGAGATACAGTCAAACACGACGGATGAGTAAACAAAACGGCCGAGAAATACAAGTCCCGGAAGAATACGCGAAAAGTCGTTAAAAACACAAGAAATCAGCGAAACTAGCGCTGCCGCGCGGAGACGACCAAACCGACCCGCGCCCACGCGCGTTGGCCAAGTCCGACCCGCGGGCGGCGCGGGTCGGACAAAGCGCCGACCCTGCGCCCACGCGCGGGTCGAGCAAGTCCGACCCGCGGCAGCGCGGGGTCGGCCAAGTCCGACCCGCGGCGGCGCGGCGTCGGCCAAGTCGACGCGCTCGCGCGGTCGGACGCGCCGACCCGCCAAGCGCGCGGTCAGACTTTTTTTTTTTTTTTTTTTTCTTCCTGCACGCGCTGTTTTTGGACCCGCGTTCGGTTTTGATGGTTTTCTCAGAGATTTGTTGGTTTCCTGAGCCATTCAACTAACTTGATATCATCTACAAACATGGTTAGGCTGTTATTGACTAAAGATTAAGGCCAAATCACTTGTTCTCTCCAAATAACCGCTTCCAGCCCTATAAATAAAGCATAGGGCTCCTCCTTTTCAGCGGTGGTGCGATTGATTATCAAGACGAGGAGGGCTGCCGGATTGTGGGAGTCAAAGCGAGCACGAATTTCAGCGAGTTTGACAGACTGGCGAGCTTTTCGGCATAAAAGAAGAGTTTCGAGGAGATCGACACCCGTTCCCGTCCGTCCCTTGAGATTAGGTTTGTCTTAACTCGAGAGAAGCCCTGATTTTCGCTTGGTCGATTCAGCGCTTCAAAAATCAAATACTTCCCATCGGCGAAGGCGAAGCTCTGCGGAATTTTCATCAAACCGGATCCAAGATCTAGGCTGCGTCCACCGGATAAACCCCTGCACAGGCAAAGATCCCACGCAGCAGAAACGATAAAACGATCTCTGCGTTTGTTTGACGAGAGGTTGTAACTTTTGTTTTCATTGTGCATAAAAATCTTTATTAAAAAGATTTAATCTTTTTTTGTTTTCATTGTAACGACTAAAGTTGTAATGCATACGCAATGAATACAAAATTTTCGACGCAAACAAACTGGCCGACCACACGTGGGACTCAACATTTGTCGCAACTTGGATCTCATTCCCGGTTGAAGAAGTGGTCGATGTACGAGCTTCGACCAACTGAAGTTCGAGCGAATATCTGTCGCTTCCTCCTCCTTCCAGCATCCTCCGCCTCTCGAAGCCGAAGGAAGATCAACGCCCGTTGTTTTTTTTTTTTTTTTATTGCGGTAGTTGAACTTGCAACGCTCCTTCTGGCTCCAATTTGCAGTCCGGGGTCTGTAGATTTCTTGAACTCCTTTCCTCAATCAAGGAGTTTGAGTACAGAAGGCCGCAGCCCTTTATCGAGAGAGCTCGTCAAAGAACAGCCGCCAAACGGCTGCTCAGCGCGCCAACTCGCTAGCAGCCTTGGAGTCAATTGACGGGTATTCGTTACGAGGCGGATCTGAAAAATTAAGGCAACGCAAGCGCCCCAACAGCGAACACATGCCCTCCCCCAAATCACCAAACAAGTGAATGGGGTACAGTCGAAGGACCCGGTTCAACTCTTGAAGAGCGGATCAAAAAAGCATCGCGTACTGCTTGCTATTGCACAGCGCCTGCGAATTTCTTGGCGAAGAGGTAAATAGATTGCAGGAGGGAAGAAGTGGAAAAAGAATGCCACCAAAACTGCACAAAGTTTAGGGAGGCCAAACGTCCAAGACGGCGGTATGTGGGGACATCGAACCCGCCGCGGTCTGCGGGTCACTCTCAATCCGGACCGCCGAATCGCCGGGGTCACTCAAATCACGCACCCGCCGAGTCCGCGGGTCAACTCAAAATCCGACCCGTCAATCTGCAGGTCACCAAATCCGACCGCCAATCTGCAGGTCACCAAAATCCGACCCGGCAATCTGCACGGTCGCCCAAATCCGACCTTTCCAAATCACGGGTCATTGGGTCCGACCCGCCAAATTGCAGGTCAACCAAAATCCGACCGCCCAATCTGCACCCGGTCATCAAAATCTGACCCGCCAATCTGCCCAGGTCGCCCCAAATCCGACCCTCCCAAATCGCGGCGTCACTTGGGTTCGACCCTCCACTTTACGGGTCACCCAAATCCGACCCTCCCATTTTGGGGTCACTTGAATCCGACCCTCCAACCCGTCAGCTCACTTAATTCTTGACCCGCAGCCAGAGTTCAAGGCAGAAGATGTTTCTACACCTGTTTTCGTCGATCCCTGTGAGTTCCGCACCTCCGACGGAACGGCACCAGTGACAGTGGTGGACGTCATCTCAAGGTGAGCGATAGAATCGATCGCCTGGGTCCTTTGCACCCGAGGATCGCAGGCAAAGTTCTGATCGAAGAATTGCTTGGGTCCCGTGACTGAAACCCCGGATGCGATTCGTCGAGCTGGGGGTCGCACAACGCCCTTCGTAACAATTTCAAGCCTTACTCATAAAAGGGAAAACTCCAATTTCTACCCGCCTGGGGGTGGTTTATCCAAAACCAAGGCCTGTTGAGCATCCTTGTGTCCCAAAGCGTAGCTAACACGTGACTCTTAAGAATGCTAATAAAGCGGCAAATCCCTAAAGAAAACGTATTCATCTGCGCATTTGATAACGTTATACCAGGGGGAGTTCATGTCAACACACGATAGGTTGCTCCGGTCATTGTCGATGAGTTCTACTATCGGGCTGGTGGGAATGAACGAGTCTCGAAGAGATATGCCGAGAACCAAATCCCACTACCCGTGCGCCGAATAATCAGGCAGTATTATCAGCGTTGCAGTTGCCCTAAATCCCTCTGCAGAGGGTCTCCATATTTCCGGAGGATTTCCAATGGAATGACTTAAGTCCAAACCAAGCGTTCTCTGTAAAAAAGAGATTCGGTTGTTCAAGTGACGAACTCCGGAAGTCAACAATAAATATGACTGATAGGGAAGTCGCCATTCGACCCCTTTCTAGCTTCTTTGAACCCTCTCGTTATCGCACCGTCTAAACCGGTTGCCATCAGGAAAATATTAGGACAAGGGATTTATCACGAGAATCATAGAGCGGTTATCCTCAAGAAGACAACGCTAACTCGGCAACGTTCTGATACATAGCGTATCCTAGGCCGACTAATCCCGTGAAGCATGATCAATACCGCAGCAAATCGCCAAAATTCTTTGAGGATGCTCTAACACAAACAGAAAGCAGGCATTCAAGATCTGAAATGGAAATGGGCTATGCTTACGGATTAAAGGGAAGAGCATGACCCAACAAATTCGGCTCTATCCAATCCAGTTCGCGTGAATTCGTTAGCCATCGCAACCGTTACTGATCAAGCAGGCAGCGACTTTCAGATGTGGATGCACGTCTCAATCGCCTGTGGATTTTTATTTTTCAAATTGTCAGCACCGTCTTTTTCGCTCGCTCTAATTTGTCATGCAAACCTTCGATTTTGTGATTAGCATGAGCTAACTCTCGATTGACCAAAACGCTGGGGGTGGCCCCACTAAAGATAACAACATGTGGCGGTGGTGTTTCACGAAGATTGACAATGTCGGGGGTGGCCTGTATTTCCTCTTTTAAATCCGTCCGAGGGTCCGACACAAGTGATGATGAAAAATGAAAGATCTCGAGAGTAAAATCAACGCCTCTAATGTCTGATCGAGAGGTAAAGAGGACTGCGCATTCCATGTCCATATCAGGAGTGGGACTCAATAGCAGGTATCCGGCGAAGTTTCAACTTGATTAACTTCACGCCATTTGAGGGAATGCGTTCACCACTCAACACCTTGATCTACTTCAAGTCTCACTTGGTCGGTATGATCTCCGCGGTAATGAAGCCTTGATGGGTGTCGGTTCATTCGTTGGCACCCTTCGCGTGCCTGCCGGCCTTCGATTGTCTACCGCCGTTCTCAAGCCGGAAGTATTAAACAACTGGGACGATATGGAGAACTCATTCCCTTGGTACTTCTTGATGACGACGATTGAGGTATCCATCAGCGACACTTTTCGATGAGAAACAAGAGATGAACGAACAGCTCGACGACTTTGTCAAGAGCTTTTTGAATAAAGGCAATGAACTGCCCGCCAGATCCGATTCACGGAGCGACTTCATCCTCCAGACATGTCATTTTAACAACCTATCTATTTGAGATAATTTAGAAGTTATGGGAAGTCGCACCGTCCAAACTTGGAAAGAATTTGAAGACGCGCGGAGGAGCGAGGCGAACGCTTTCCTCCGAGGAAGAAAGATCCGAGAGCGGAGCCAACCGACGAGCGGAATTTCCTTTCGAACTCAAACTTTTGCCTTCCTGTGGTAAAGAAGAATGCCAGCGGTTGTAGACGTTAACCAGACA
>NC_033801.1:15661562-15716186 GCF_001876935.1 Asparagus officinalis
CCACTCGATAAGCAGAGATCGAGTCATCCTCGACGGTGGCGGAAGTAGACTTCCTTCTAACATGATTTAATTTGTACCGTAAATTGTCCGAAAAACCGGATACATTCCAAATCAAAGAATCGCTGAATACTCTTCGGGCTTCATGGAGACGGTAGCATAGCTTCAACGGAAAAGGAATCCAAGGCGGCAGCTCGGGAGTCATCCTCGACGTCCCTTCGCCAGTTTCAGACGGCGGACCATAAAATACGAGCACAGCGGTCATGACAGTACTCAGAAACATGCAAGGCAGGCCAGCCTCAGCGGCCATTTAATTTGGACATCCAAGCCTTGAATTATCCATTCAGGTTCTGGAGTGGTTTGTTGTATGAATCAGCCAAAGGGTTGTTCGAGAGAGTCGAGGGCTTTCTTGCGGTAAGGGACCTCTTCTGGCGGGAAATCTGAAGTGGCCTCAGCATCCGCGGGTAGGCCGGGGACTTGATATATGTTTGTGATTTGTGACTTTGTGTATAAATTGGTGGTTCGACCTTTGTCACTAAACTTTCTACAAGGTTCTGAGAATCACACACTGGGGCAGTGAAATGACCATATGCTTTAAGCATGTTTAGTTGATAGTATGTATTAGAAGTAAGAAGTAAATCAAATCTATTACTTCTGAAATTATGAATTACGAAGTAGCGGAAGTTTTTTTTTTTTTTTAGTCTGTTTCGTAAACTTTTGAAAGTAGAGGAAATAATGTTTCTTCCACTTCATTAACTTTTTTTTTTGTTTGGTAGCAATAATAAATATTGTTAGGAAGAGAAAGATGATTTTTAGGGATTTTATTTAGAGTATGAAAATATCCATATAATAACAAAAATGATTTTATTCCTAAATTGACTCAATTTCATCTACTTCTGAGGTACTTTGGAGCCTTGAGGGGAGGAAAAAGATTCAAGAAGTAGAGATGTCATGTAAGTGTCACGCCAACTTCTAAGGAAGTATTGGAAGTAGCGTTTTCAAAGAAACAAACATATTTTCCTTCTCGAAAGTGACAGAAATGACGTCTATTTCATTTACTTCACATACTTTATATCTAGGATGAGAACTCAACCTTGGTGATCTTCTGTTCACAAATTGATACACCACTACAAAAAGATGGGCAGCTAACTACACTTATCGACCGACGTTCATTGAAACATTGGCAATCAGCAATGTTTTCTGCGTAGACGTTGGGCCTTAAACAAAGCCAAACAGTGGAACTTTAATCCCTTGGCCGTTTGCCCATCCCGCTTAGACTCGGGGATTTTCTTTCGCTGTTGTCGCTCTTTCATCGAACCGTTCGCCATTTGCATCCCAAATTAAAACCATTCGTCATCCTCGAGATCTCTCTGGCAGATTGATTAAGGGGCTGTTTGGTTCCTTTTTTTTTGGGTGGTAAAAGTGGGGAAAGCTGCCAAAAATGTCAGCTTTTTGGCAGCTTTCCCCCAAAATCACCCCTTAAAAAGGTGATTTTAGGGGAAAGCTGCCAAAAAAGCTGACATTTTTGGTAGCTTTCTCCTCTTTTACCACCCAAAAAAACCTATCCAAACAGCCCCTAACTGCATCTTCTACACCTCGATGTTTGCGACCTTAGCAGCTCCCTTTACGGTTTTTTTTTTTACCCTCGCCAATGATCGATGATCCTCCGCCATCACCATGTGAGCTCCTCATCGAGAACAGCGAAGCGATCTCAACGAGATTCCCCTCTTTCTCCCTCTTCCCACTTGTAAGCAAACCTTAACCCCCCCTAGTTTGCTCATCAATTTTACTGCTTTTGAGGTCAAATTAAGTTTACTTATTGTTCTACGATGATCTTTCATCCTCTGGCCAGTCGTCCCCAATCGGTGGTGAAATTCGCCTCAGGATTCAACGTGTGTCGATCTAGGGCTTGCCTTTTGTTCCTGTGAAATATTTGCATTTTTTTTCTTAAGGATTTTAAGATTTAATTTAGAAATTGGAGAATGAAAAAGGAGAAATTGAGGAGAAAAGGAAGAATTTTGTTGGCACCAAGACAAAACCCTAATTTTTAGACTTTGTTGAGGCTTCTCTGATCTGCTCAAGTTTATGCTTCATTTTGAGATCAAACATTAAAATTTTGTTGAATTTATAGCTTGTTTGGATAGAGGGTAGAGAAGGGAAGGGGAAGGGAAATTTTGGTTTACCTTTTCTTTGGGAGTTCCATTTAGGAGGGTAGACGAGGGGAATAAGGGGGGAAATGAAACTAAAATCTTAGCCTCTAAATTGGGAGGAACGAAAAAAAATATCCCTTCCTTCCCTTCCATCAGTCATCTCCCAAACACACCATAATTAGTAAAATCTGTGTAGTTTATATAGTTTTTGTAAGTTTTAAAGTGTGAAATTGGAGAAGGAAGAGGAGAAAATCCTTCTGATTGGGCCTTTTTTCTCCAACTCGAAGACGTGGCCTTAATCAGCAGCAGATATCTTCTTTTGTATGCACATCTTATTTTGGTTATCAGTAATCTATTGATAGGGAAATCCCTATTTTCACTCAAAAAAAAGAGGAGAAAATGAAGGGAAAAAGAGTAATTTTGTTGAAAATCAAACAGAATCCTAGCTGAGATCAATTTTGTTAATGTCTCATTCCATGGTCAAATTTTTTTAATTTAACTGATTTTTGGCTTAGTTTTATCGTAGGATGTTTGAGGGAGAGAATTATGTCAATCTAAAGAATGGGTTGTGCTTCCTTCATCCCGAGGAAACTCTCTTCGGGAGGTAGAATGAAGAAAGAGAACTGAAAAATAGCGTTGATAAGGTCGTGGTTTTTATCTCGATGCGTCAAATTTCAACGCTTGTTGATTTTCTTCATTCCCTAACAGGATTACCATCTCGTGAGCTTATTTGATAAACTGTCTTCCTTCAAATTTTGTATTGTGTCATTGTCAAAAGAAAATAGTGTATAGTTGATAGACCTTAAGTATTACCTTTTCTACTCTAATATGAAATCGTATTAGATCTTGTAGATATAAACGATGCTGCTAAACTCCAACAAGCTCTTGATGAGTACTTGCTTTCTCATCTTGGTTTGACTATGACAAGTATTATCCTTACACTTTGGGCTTTTTGTTGGCAATTTAGTAAGGTCACGTAACCTATATAAATTTGTGTTTCATAGAGTATAATCTCAAATCATTGGTGGACTTGAAGTGTAGAGTTCTCTGTGAAGATGAAGAAGTAAGGATGTAACTTATGATATATGCTAGTTTTTATGTTTTTTTTTTTTTTTTTTTTTTTGGTTGTTTTTTTTTTTTTTCCTTTTTTGGTTGTGGAATTGACAATAAATAGTGTGTGTGAAACTAGCATAGAAAGCGCGTGTTATGAAGTGCTATCTGTGGTTCACTTGATGTCCAAATTGTCTGTTGCAAGCTAACCTTATGGTGGTAATGAATGCGAAAGGGTGAGTGATATATGAAGGTAAGTTTATTTTGATGAAAATGACGATGTACGAAATCAATAAAACTAAGTTGCAACCTCCTTATTACTCTATTCAGAATATTGCTATATTATGAAGCTTATAGATGATTAAAGTTGCATATTTTATTAGATTCAAAAGGAGTTTCCTGTTGATTTATTGCTGAAGGCATCTGGGATGCCTTGATCATTGTATTCGCAGTGTTATGGTCAATTTACCCTGCACATCAAGTGATGTTCAATGTTTAGGAGATTGATTTTGCCTTGTAAGTAATTGAAAAAATATCAATTAATAAAATTCAAAACATAAATTAAACTTATCTATGATCTTCGATCCCTCTTAATTTAAATATTCAAAATCCAATATTATTTCTATCTTTAAATTAATATATTTTAAATTTAAAATACAAGCTGACAATACTAACTCAAATCCGAATCTTAATGTTTCACAGATGATTATAATCAAACAACATGCCGGTAGTCTATGCTCTAATGCCAGTTTGTATAAAAGTAAACGGTAAATAAACGAGATAAGTGCAATCTGATGTTAACCCATCACAGATTGATTGTGGAGTGATAAAATATAGCACACGGAATTTTGCATCGTGGTTCGGTCAATATAGGCTTATGTCCATTAGCCCATAGCGAAGATAATATTAAAGAATTGCATTGTGATGGCATCCTTCCAGAGATGTCGAGATGCAATCAGTTCCTTCGTCTTGGCTGTGCTTCTTCTCCAAGTATTACATAAGCCAGTTACTTTCGAATGTTAAATAATTCTTTTGAAGGACTTTTTCTCAGACATATGGACTTTTTCTTCCAGTGAATTGCAAATTATGTCCCATGTCAACTAAACATCTTATTGTTTTGATCATAGTAAAAAAGTATAGTCTAGTGCTAGTATTTCTCTCCTCAAAAAGAATCAAAAAGAATCAAGAAGAAGAGCCAGGAAAACCTAATCACTATCAGTAGACTAAACGCAGAGTTCGCTTTCTATCAAAACAGACCACATGCGAGTGTTCAGTTCCGAACTTGCTTCTGACCGCCTGCATGCGGTCCGTTTTGATAACCTAGCTCTAAATGCATACTCGTTTATGAGCATTTTTTGGGGGAAATTTACAAAATAGACCATTTTTATGAAATTATAGCGAAATAGACTATTTTTATGAAATATATAGCGAAATAGACCACTTTAAAAAATAATTAGCAAAATAGACCTCTTTTGAAAGAAAAAAAATGTCGATTTTGAAAAACAAGGCTCAGAAAACATACGGGACTACTAGTCCCGTATGTTTAGAGCCAACTAATCACGGATTAGTGACTCAGAAAACATACGGGACTACTAGAAAATTTCACTAATCCGTGATTAAAACATACGGAACTACTAATCCCGTATGTTTTCTTAGCGGTTTTGCAAAATAGACCTCTTTTTGACCCGTTGGCCAAAAAAAGGTATATTTTGCTAATTATTTAGCAAAACGGACTATTTTGCTAAATAATTAGTAAAAACGATCTATTTTGCAATTTTTCCTTTTTTTTTTTACCTACTCCCGGCGGGAAACCCAAATGCAAATGGACAATTTCTGGTAATAATATAAAATGAATTGTGGATTTACAGTCAAAACTCACAAATATTAGCATTCAATTTATTTTCCAGACGTCGTTATCCTAGGCTGAGATCCCATAGATCTTTCCAGACGGCTCTTGCGACTTTTGATGCGTCTATTTGGATTTACACTCAAAACTCACAAACATGTAGCATTAATTTACTTGACCAACGTTGTTATCTTACTAAGCTGATCTCATTGGATCTTTCCGGCCGCCACGCTGAGACGAGCAACTACAATAAAATATCTGTTCCGGCACTTCGTCTTCATCCAACCCCGCGTTTTTTGGGTTTTTTTAGGAAATATCCGAACAGGCCCTCGAGTCCCACATTAAATTCACCACTCGCTACCGTGTCCTTCGTCAAACACCTCAATCCACGAAACAAGCAATGGCGCCCAAAGAAAGTAGTAATCTCCACATAGTAGTCTTCCCATGGCTAGCCTTCGGCCACATGCTCCCATTCCTCGAGCTCTCCAAAGCCTTGGCCAGAAAAGGCCACAGAATCTCCTTCATCTCCACCCCGAGAAACCTCCAGAGACTCCCCAGGCTCCCCTCACGAATCTCAGGCCTCATCGACCTCGTCCCTCTCCGTCTCTCGCCCACGGATGGCCTACGCGAGGCCGCCGAGGCCACCACCGACCTCCCGCCCGAGGAAGTCCCTTACCTCAAGAAAGCCTTCGACTCTCTTGAGCAGCCCTTTCGCCAATTCATCGAACAAGCCTCCCCGAAGCCCGACTGGATCGTTCAAGACTTCATCCAGCACTGGGTGCCGAAAATAGGTGATGAGCTCGACGTACCCCGTGTTTTCTACTTCGGGGTCCCCGCTCCCCGCCGCCGATCTGGTCTTCTATGGTCCGAGGACCGAGTTGCCGTCGAGGGAAACGCCGGAATCGTTCACGGTGGCCCCACCGTGGGTCCCGTTCCCGACGAAGATGGCGTATAAATTGCACGAGGTGCGAAGGCTCTTAGAGATGGCGAGGTTACCGAACCCTTCGGGCGTTACCGATATGCATCGTTTCAAGATGGCGCTTGAAGGATGCAGAGCAATCGCTCTGCGGAGCTGCGAGGAATTGGAGTCCGAGTGGCTGATTCTGCTCGAAGAAATCATCAAGAAACCGATTGTTCCGGTCGGCCTGCTGCCGCCATCGGTGGACGAACGAAACGAGAATGCGAATGAATCTGAAGTTGAAATAATGGAATGGCTCGGCAAGCAGAGGTCGAAGTCCGTGGTTTACGTCGCTCTCGGGACCGAGGTGGCTATGAACACCGAGTCGCTGCACGAGCTGGCGCTAGGACTTGAAACGGCGGAACTGCCCTTTGTTTGGGGGCTCAGAAAGCCTTTCGGCTTGAGTCCAGATGGTGAGATTCTACCAGAAGGGTTTGAAGATAGGACCAAGGACTTTGGGCTAGTTGTTAAGGGTTGGGCGCCACAAGTGAAGATATTGGCTCATGAGTCGGTCGGAGGATTCTTGACGCATTGCGGGTGGAGTTCGATCATCGAAGGTCTTCAGTCTGGACACCCGCTTGTTCTGCTGCCCGTGGATTTGGACCAAGGTTTGAATGCGAGGTTGATGGAGGAGAAAGGATTTGGGGTCGAGGTTGAGAGGAACGAAGAAGATGGATGTTTCAATAAAGAAGATGTGGCCAAGGCCCTCAGGTTGGTGATGGTGGATGAAGAGGGAGAGAGTTACAGGAAGAGAGCTCAAAAGATGATGGAGGTTGTTCGGGACAAGGAACGGCAAGACAAGAACGTGGATGGCTTCATTCAGTTTCTTGCAACCAATCGTAGCTTGGAAGCCTGAGTTGTAGAGAGCCTCCATAATTTATTACCAACCACATCTCTTCACTCGATAAACCCCATGAATGATATTGTTTGTTTTTCTGTGAAATTTCATGGTTCATCATATCCATAGCGTATTTAATTACAAGACCTCGACCTTTTTTTTTCTCAAAAAAAAAACAATTTGAAATTTCTGTTTTTTTTATAGGAACAGTTTGAGAAAATCTAATTCATGAAAACATTTATCAAATTAACAATATCTTCTTCAATTTTAGCATGCAAGATGTTCACAACATGTTTCTCCTATAATCAAATGTTAATTCAACAATTTTTTTCCCCTGTTACATTTTCCACTAATTGTTGCCTCGGGAATCATGTTTGTAAGATAACTCAAAACCACGAGAACAAAAATACGCAAAACCAAGGGTGAAACATATATTTCTTCAAACTATAAGAAAAAGATAAATAAAAAACCCCTTTATCTCATAGGACAGCTAGTATCTTTACTTTGTCCCAGGTAATGAGTCACGTCTTCAATTTTCTTAAGGATGAAACTAAGTATGAAGAACAAAAGTCTTCAAAAGAACCAAAGAATATAAAAATAACAAAGAAATCGAAGACTCGTTTTCATAAATTACACACTTGAGACGTCGAACTGATGGTAATCTTGAGTTTCCACATTCAAATCTAATTGAATGCGAGAACTCCGTTTATTAGCAAATCTCGGCTTTTCACAATTTAAATCTAATTGAATGATGAAAACTCCCTCATGACATTGTTGGTACTAAGCTAGAAGAGGCGTGTTTAGTGACTTGGAATCATACTCAGAGAGCTTCATTGAACATGTCACTGCGAGAGAAAGGAGAGCACAAATTGCAGGGATGAGCCCTGAACCGTACCTGATGACAGAATGGCAACCTCGAATGTCATGGCAACCTGTGATATCTGATGAATCTGCAATAAAAAAAAATTCCAAGATGTACTAGTTAATCCCTATGATTTGTGCTCAAACACATGATAATTTGAGAAAAGCTCAGTCAACTGTTTAATATCATAGATCGGTTGTATTTCAGTGAAATGAGAGATTTTCAAGTAATTTGGGAGCTTTTGTGACAATATTCGTGTACTTTTAAACTGTATGACATGAACATCTTAGGTATTTAATGCATAATCCAATAAAGGGTTAATTGCACATGGACCCCCTGTAGTATTGCTGCGCTTTAGAACTCTTACTGCCCATGCATGCAGTTTCAGTTGGCAGATAGACCCCTGGGTGATTTTTTTGACTATTTTACCTTAGAGGAAAAGAAAATTGTTTCCTGGCAGATAGATCCCTGAGGGTAAAAGAGTCAAAAATCACCCTTAGGGTCCGTCTGCCAAAATATAACAACAGGCATAATAAGTTCCAAAGTGCGATACTGAGGGGGTCTACGAGTGCAACTAACCCTGAAATAAATCATGCCAATAAAACTCCATTATATCTTAGTCATCTAACGTTTAGAACATAATCAACAATGACGGTTACATAATATAAATTTACAAATAAATGCGCTACAGGTAGTCTTGATTTCTACACTACGTGAAACAATTACTAGCGGCAGTACATGAGTATTCCAAATTCTAAGTTGATCAGAGGGAATACCACAAATTATCAGTCCACTAATAAAATTTTGATGAATTATGTGGAGTAATTAAATTTGAAATTCATATACCTTGATATGACTCCAAAGCATACAGAGCAATCCCACATGAAAATTTGTCCAAGAAACTCAACGAACCATATACGAACGCACAACCATTCAAATCTTCACCAACCAGTGAGCTCTCCATACCAACAACAGTCACCTGGGACATACAAATCAAATGGAAATTTGGAAATATTTTTTAATTAATGAATCAATTAGTAATTCTGACATATTTCTTAATTCCAAATACTAGCATCATCAAGTTATAAGGGCTTTCTATATGTTAATATTAATTTGTCTCAGAGACACACATATTCAGAAAAATCAACCAAGAGTCATTTGCTATTTCTCTCAAAAATATAGCTTCCAAGTGTTTCACTTCAATACTGACAGAGCAAGTCTTGAAACTCAAGAAAGGAATATGTATCCTTGCCATTTTTTAGGTTATAACATGCATCAATAATTGAACTTAAAAATTTACGAAGTATGCCAAAAAAACTAAGAACTCATTTACTGGCTAACAAATTTACAACAGAAGCAATCTAGATAGAATTAAAGCATACACCTATGCAATATGTGGCAAGTGAAACAACAGATACTTGACATAATTACAATTTAGGGCAATTTATAATGTGCTTATATTGATGTAAGGTGATGTATCATTTATATACAATCAGTCAGCCATTCTTACGAATCTTGTAGGTATAATACTGAACTAGCTAACTATAAAATATTAAGAGGAAGTGAGCATCAACATTATGACACGTCGTATTTATGGAGGGATGTCAATAGTCCTAAGTATTCTTAAAAAATGGAAATTGTAAAATTACAAGACAACATTTCAAGTTTATTTCATTGCAATTAAGCTATATACAGAGATATCAGACGCCAGGATATAATTAAAATTATAATGAGAACAATAAAGTTACATCTATGGATTTGTTCACATACCATCATTAAAGCATTAGAAATACCGACGATTATTGATAAAAGATACATAAAATTATGCATAGTGCTTGGAAGAACAAAGATTCCCGCTCCAGAGAGCATCCACAGGACAGCGCCTGCTGAGAAGAAAGCCTTCAGGCGCCAGCTAGTCCATTTAATTTCCTGCATTGAGGCATTAAGTTTTAGTGGGAACTGTAAGAAAATTGGTACCCATTGTTTCCATAATTTTGGTAACAAGTTAAGGTAGCACCTGCAGAGCAATGGATACCACGAAGCTGCAAATGTATATTATTGCAGGCACCTTCCGAAACAACTCAACTGTAAGTTTCTTTTCTGAGAAAAATACTTAATTTCTGAAGAAAACAAGTATGCAAGTAAACTAGGCTTATAGTTTACCAGCGCCTTGGAAGATTGAGTCATTTCCAAATCATTGATGACGTAGAACGCAAGAAGTGACTGTCAAGAAAACAAGAAAGCAAGAAAGTACGCATTGTAATTTCTCTACATAGTTGGTTGTTGTGACTGAAAAATAATAGTCTAAGAAGAAAATTAATAGGATATTAGACCTATTTTCTTACCTAACAACATATCAATATATGAATAACACAATATTAGCATGGATCTTCAAAGTATGAGTTCTATATGGAGTCAAAAGTCTGACCTGTGAAACATTTGTTATCAGCCTGGTGAGCATATAAACACAAGCAACTTGATAGTACAACGCCTTCTTAAACCAGTGTGCCCATGAAATCCTAAGAGGATTTTTACACTGAATCTGCTGCTTCAATCTATCGAATAACATATAATTTAAGAATTCATGACAAAATTGAATGATTGTGTGAAGTCCAAATTTAATTGCACAACAGATAATAAATAGCGTCATAGAAATATCGCGTACTTTGGTTCGTTCGTTCCAAAGAGAAACATACCAACAAAACAACATCCCATGAAAATTGAAATGTACGCTATCCATCGGTACTAATTGAATTCAAAGGAGTGTAAGAATTGGACCCAAAGAAGGATTTACAAATACAAGAACACGTCGTTCGTGAAAATACATGGATGTATATACCTGATTTTCAATATCTAATGAAGTTTTGACATCATATAAGCTGAACACAGCTAAAGCAACTGCAAACAGGCTCAAGTTTGCTACCTTCAATAACCAAAAGAATATCAAAATTTTCAGGACTTTCAGTATGAAACCAAGAATTAACAGGCAAAAGAAATAATGACACTGCTCACCATTGTGAAGGCATTACGACAACTTGCAAGTGCAACTCTGCTTGTTGAATTTAATGTCATGCAATTAACCATTGACCTTTAACACATAAACTAGCTCAAGTTAGTGTAATAGTGAAGAAGCGAATGACAGCAAGAGGAATGCTAAAAAAGAGGTATTACATATGGGAGACTTGGGTAGCAGCCCAACCCGCATTGAAGATTCCAGCAAATATGCTGTATCCAATTGTTTGCATCATGGATGAGTCAGTGCCCAATATTTCACACAGCACGCAGCCACCAAAGACAGATGAAAATGAAATGGCAACAAGAACTGATCCGCCTACATGCCATAATTTGAATTTCCCGAATCTGTCAATCTGATAGAAAGATGAGTTTCAGAATGAATTTGATAAGAAATACTTTAAACCTCAAGTAAAAGAGACCACAATCGAGAGGAATTAACATATTAAAGATTAAATCATAACAGCTTTGGGTAAACCATCTGTATACTGATAAATTATGGTGCTTATGTAGATTTTCACCTTGTCAATCATAGCCTAGTATTGAGATATATTTTAGAGTCATTACAAGCTGAACATAGGTCAATATAGTGAACTGGCATATCAATATATGGCAGAGGAAAAGGAGTGATCAACCGCATCAAGGCTTAGGACATAGCAAGCAAAATTCAACTCTGAAACCAAGGGACTGACTAGCTGAGAACTGCCAAATTGGCGAATATAGCTTAAACAAAATCCTCAACAGGTTACTTTAGCCAAGTCTTACGGATTTCCTCTAACTTGTTGACTTCCCAGTCTACTAAAATGTACATACTCAGTTTTGTTCTATTTTTAACAAATAGTTTTTAGGCATCAAATCTGAAATAAATCAGTGAGTAAATAAGTGAACCCTTCATACAGATCTAATAGAAGTCATATTCACAGGAAAAAAAATTATATATACCGGAAACGTTTATAAAGTAACAACTCATATGTGTTCTTGCTCCATACTACAACCATTTCTCTGTTTCTGGCCTTAACTTTGATGACTGGAGGTAAACATCAAGTATGCTTTAAGTTATAAACAGGAATGATATGCCTCTCCATATAATGGCATTTGAGCTGAGAATAATAATAATAATAAACCAACTAAGGGTACTTGCAACTCCCCGATACCATTGCAAAAGTCATGTGCAGCATGACTTGACAGGAAACCAATATTGAAAATAAAATAGTATTTACATGAACAACAACATGATAGATTAAATTTACAGTCCATACCAGCTCCCCAGCAAATACTGTCATCAATGCATCTGCAATCTGACCAGAAAGCATGACAATAGCTGCATCCCTGTCACAATTTAATCATGGTAGATACATTCAGTGGATAAGCATATTCCTGATAATTCATAGGAATTGTTATAATTTGCAAGCCGTCTGTGTGATGGTAAAAGAATCTCTGTTGGAAGATGCTACTATTGGGTAAACAAATTATACACTCAAAATCACCTCTGGATAAGCTTCATGAGCATGACTTCCTACGGTAAAAGACATTTGGCTATAAGCTTGTTCTTCCTTGCATATAATTATACAATATTAAAGTATGTTTTCATGACACAAAATATTGAGCGCAAGCCTCTCCTTTATAAGGACCAAGGTATTTTAATGTAGGTGGTGTAAGCAGGAAGCTTGAGTTTCACGATATATTTATCAAACAAAGTTCTATATTACAAAAATAAAGAAAGAAAGCACAAAAACAAGTTAATGGGGACACAATGGTACTATTAAGTATAGCACAACTGAAAATGATAGGTAGGATACCTGGGACTGAGTCCTATATCAGTGAGGAATAACAACAAATAAGTGAACCAACAAGCTGATGTTATGTCATTTAGCATGTGGCCAGCACCATAGGAAAGAATTGAACAGCGTCCTAAAGGCTGATAAGGATTTGCTTCATGCATTGCATCTTGACAAGTTTCATCAGCCATTGTGACGAGATTTGCTACCCACTGAAACAAAGTGTCCTTTGTTGCTCAATACCTTGAGAGAAACACAAATGTTATTACATTGATTTGAAAATGAATGGTAATCAATGAGGTAGATAAAAGAGTTGCACGCTCTGGAGTAAATTGGATAGGATTGTTTTGGAGACAAACTAACAAATGTCCTAGCGTCATACATTTTATGATCCTGAACTTCATTAGTAAGTACTCATGAGCAGTATTCAGCTAAAGCTAACCTCACGCTTATAGATGAAAAATTAGCTTCAAACAGTGGAATAAAGAAATTATCTTACCCAGTTGGTATTCTGCCTCCTCAGATCTCATGAAAAGTACTGATTTTGGTAACGAGTTTAAACGCAAACTAATGTACTCAGCATTATATTGCACTAGCTCCATAAGATAGCCAATAAAAAATGAGCTTAAAATAGAGAATCAAACAAGAAGAATCGGTGTCTGTGTGTGTAATGTAATGTAGCAGACCCTTGAATACCCTAGAGTAAATGACCAAATGATAACTTTGATTCCCATTTCAACATCTCAATTTAGTCAAGAAAATCATAAGAAGTAACTATGTCCTGAATTTTTTGACATAGAAGCAGTAACAATTGATCATACCACATTTAAGACCAAATGCATGCTACAACGGATTTAAGAGTAATTTGGTGCGGCGAACAATATACGCAATAACAAAATTAGCGAGCATTTTATATCGGAAAACAATGGCGAAAAGGCTAATTAAGAACCGTAGAAGCCCCAACGATGAGCACTTCACCTAGTAATTTCAAAATCCAAAATAAGTGCTTGTTTGCAAAATATGGGTAGTTGCAATCTAACAGGACTAACCAATAGATAACAATCACCAATATGAGTTACAACAAATAACATGATATTAATAAGGGTTTTTTTTTTCCATTACACAGCAAAAATACCTAAATCTAAAAAAAGAATTCTATATCAAAGTAATATCAACTAACAAATCGCAAGAAAGTACACAGACTTGTGAAAGAAGGGCAGCAGTAAGGCAGCAATGTTGTGATTGGAATTGTGAGGACTTAGAATAATAATAAGAAGAATGAATAAAACAGGATTGAGAGATATTTATAGTAACTGATAGAGAGAGAGAAAAATGAGGTGTGGGTTATTCTTAAAAGAGGCAAAAATGGGAATGCAGCAGGAAATACTGGAGAAGATTTTGTTGGATGATGAAACAGATAGGTTTTTTCCCCCTCCTTCCCTTCTTGATATCTTCCTGATTTTCCCCCTAATGAGATTAAAATATACAAAAAGAAAGTATATGAACTCTAGAATAATAGAGGGCTTCTAAAATTGACCTTATCTTTTCTAGCTTGCGTTGCCTTTTTTTTTTTTTTTTTTTTTTAAATCTGCTAGCAACACCTTTGACTTATTGGTTTACCAGAAAGAGAAAGCTCTCATTTCCGCAAAAATAAACTTTGGGAATTGCAATTTCTCTTTCCTAAATTATAAAGAGAGTCAAGTGAAACTTTATTTAATGCATAATTCCTCATACAATGATCAACAGTTGTTTTCCTAAATTTAGAAAGAATATGAGATCATGAAAGTGCGTTCTAGAAAGCAACGCAAGTAAAAGTGAAATATAGTGTTTATTTACAAAACTAGATTATCGTTCATTTTCATTCAAATTAACGCTGTAAGTATCTTTTGGATTGGGATCCTCTAGTTAGGTAGTAATTGGAGAATGTCCAATTACCTTAATCTTTACTTGTACTCCAGCGCACACAATGTGCACTTTACAAAAAAAATGTGAGGGCATTTCGGAATGTTTTTTGTGAGAATGAGAGCATTTGTGTTGATTCTCAAGTGTTAGGTGTTTTAGTTATCTTTTTGCAAATGCGAATGTGTCTCTTTTGATTTTTTTAAGTGTGAGATTATTTTTGGTATTTCTAAAAAAATTGACACTCAAACAAAAAAGGTGGTTTTTTCTTAAATATATAGTATAGATTCTTTATTCCAATTTCAAGTGCTGAGATGAAATCACGTAATGTTTCCTTTAAAACCACAAATGTGAAAAATCGGTATTGTAATAGTGGAAATCCTACATGATTTAATCTCAACAATCGGAATTGAAATTGAAGGATAGAATTGAGGTAATTGGACACACTCCAAATACCACTTAATTAAAGAGAATCTGAATCTGAATCTTTTTATTTTAATTTCAAAATCTTGTCCATTATACGGGGATGGAGAGATTTCTACGAACAACTTTCTACTAATTTTATATATGCTCTCTTTGCTATATTTGGTCTGAATTATGAGGAAACATATTACAGTCAATGGATTATATGGAAACAGTGAGCATTTGTTAATTATCCTAATATTCATCGTGTTTTCCGATCTCACAGGTGGATAAGATAAAGGCTATACAAAATTTCCAGTTTTATATCAGTGGTTTTCAACATATAGCGGTTTTTAAGATAATAGTGCAAATTTTATGGGAGTGTTTAGAAGTTCGAAAGTGAATTGAAATGCACAAGTTTTTTTTTTTTTTTTTTTTTTTTTTTTTTTTTTTTTTTTAAAAATTTGTTTTTTTTTTTTTTTTTTTTTTTTTTTTTTTTTTTTTTTTTGCAAATGACTTACACATCCGCGTAGGTATGCAAGTGAAATATAGTGCTTGTTTGAAAAAAGAAATTATTGTTTAAAGAGAAATTATGATGATGATGTGGCAAAATAGGATTAGTTAATAAAATTTAGTTAAAATCATTTAATTAAAATTGGTTACTATTTTTGTCACTTTTGTGCAACTTCGCCATTTTTTAGGGGAAGCTAAATTTGAATTAAACTCTATATGATGACTTTTCTTACATTTCACTTTTATAATCACTAGTATAGTGTACGTACGTTACACATGGACATATTTGTTTTATATTCTAATACTTTACACAATTTATTATTTAATTATTGGAAGAGTTTCATTTTGAATGTAATTATAACAATATTTGAGGACTTATTTGTAATTTTCTTACAATTTAGATCATATACTTTCAATTTTCTTAAGATTTAAGTTTTGAACTATATAGGGGTTTATCTGTAAAAAATTATGAAGTTTCAGTATTTTTGGAGGAATTTCCAAAACATCCCGTTTACAATAGTAATCGCAAAAAAAATTGAACTATGAAACTTCACGGGAGTTGAACTCCCGTGAAATTTAGTAAAACTTACTAAACTTCACAGGAGTTCAACTCCCGTGAAGTTTTGTAAATTTTTTTCAGCAACCGACCTGGTTTCAGCGCTGAGGCTGAAACCAGGTCGGTTTCTGAAAATAAGTTAAAAATGGGTTTTTTGGGATTAAAAGTACAAAGATGGCTGTTTTGAAACTTTGTCCCAATATTTTTCTATAAATATTTGAATTTTTAATGGTCTTTGTGAAAATTATGAAGATCCATGGTTGTTTGTAAAAAAATTCAGGGTTATTTTGTGAACATTGGCAAATCATGGAATACCCAAAAGATACAATTTTTTTATATTTTAAAAGACATAGTTCTATTTACTTTATAATTTAAGATAATGAATGGTATTTAATAACTACTGGTAGTTTTATGTGCAAATTTAGAATATAGTTTTAACATTAGGGAGGTTATAATATACTTATTATATAAAAAAATTTACCCAAAAGACAAAAATTTCAAGTTTGTTCTTTACTTTTTATGTTAAGTGTGTCATGTTATTCCAGTTTATATTAATTATCTTTATTTTTGCTAATCCATTATAACAAAATAAAATTCTCACTTTCACCTTATCTCTCTTCTATTATCATATAATTAGTAACATGCTACAAAAAAATATATCTACTAAGTTCATGGATAATATAATATTTCTCTCAAATCATAATTAAGTACATAGTAATAATTATAGAAATAGAAAAAAGTTTATTAAAACCCCCCAAAATTAGACCTCAAACTTTAGCCTCAATCCGAATTCTCCATATTTCCTTGTATCAATTGTATCCTCAATCCGCATATAGCCGTCAGTCTAATAATCACATCAGTATAAAGTATAATCCGAGTAAAGCTCAGTAGTTCCTCAATACAACTTCAATCGTCTTCAGCCCCCTTTGTCGTTATCTCTTCTGAAGGGATAATGTTTTCACTGGTGAGCTTGTATCATCCAAATAATATTATAGTAAAGCCATGTGGTGAGTATAGGATGTTGTTAGAGTTGTAAGAGGTAAATGTAAATCTAAATCATCAAATGAGTGAATTGATATAGGTTGCAAGTAAGGGCTATTATGATAAATAAATAAAAAGCAGGCTCTTTGGATTCCGTAACAGTCAAATATAATTGCCACTTAAATAAAAACTACAATTAAAAATGTTACTCTCATTTCAAGTATGTATGAATGCATTCACTAATGATATTTTAAGTTGACACTTTGTTTACAAATTGAAACGTATATTATTAGTTTGTTGCGTTTTAAGTGGAGGGATTATAAAAAATAGAAGTTAATATTAGTGAACAATTAATAGGAGAGTTATGCCATTATTAAAAATATATGCATATAAGCATTTTAAGTTGACACTTTGTTTAAAAATTAAAACGTATATTATTAGTTTGCCATATATGTGTGGGGTTACAAAAAATAGAAGTTAATATTAGTGATCAAATATAATTTACAATCTTAAATTTTTTTTTATGATAATATTAATATTGGATTAGTGGAGGGGTTAAAAAAATAAAAGTTAATATTAGTGGTCATAATATTGGATTAGTGGAGGGGTTACAAAAAATAGAAGTTAATATTAGTGGTCAAATACAACTTACAATCTTAAAAAAAATTATGATAACATTAAAATTGGATTAGTGGAGGGGTTACAAAAAAAAGTGCTGCTACGGGGACCCAAAATATGGGACCAAGGGAGGGGACATGTGAGTTGTCCCCTCCCTATTGCATAATGAGTTAGCCATGCCAACTCATGGCCAACTCATTATGCAATAAGGAGGGGACACCTCACCTGTCCCCTCCCTTGGTCCCATATTTTGGGTCCTTAGATCATTTTCCTACAAAAAATAGAAGTTAATATTAGTAGATAATTAATAGGAGAGTTATGCCATTATTAAGAATGTATGCATGTAAGCATTTTAAGTTGACACTTTGTTTGGAGAGTTATGCCATTATTAAGAATGTATGCATGTAAGCATTTTAAGTTGACACTTTGTTTGCAAATTGAAACGTATATTATTGTAAGCATTTTAAGTTGACACTTTGTTTGCAAATTGAAACGTATATTATTAGTTTGTCATATGTGTGTACATTCCATTCTCAGCTATTATGTCAAATACAACTTACAATCTTAAAAAAAAAATTATGATAACATTAATACTGGATTAGTGGAGAGGTTACAAAAATTAGAAGTTAATATTAGGGGTCAAATACAATTTACAATCTTAAAAAAAATTATGATAACATTAATATTGGATTAGTGGACGGGTTATAAAGAATAGAAGTTAATATTAGTGGATAATTAATAGGAGAGTTATGCCATTATTAAGAATGTATGCATATAAGTATTTTAAGTTGACACTTTGTTTGCAAATTGAAACGTATATTATTAGTTTGTCATATGTGTGTGCATTCAATTCTCAGCTATTATGTCAAATACAACTTACAATCTTAAAAATATTTATGATAACATTAATATTAGATTAGTGGAGGGGTTACAAAAAATAGAAGTTAATATTAGTGGATAATTAATGATAACATTAATATTGTATTAGTATAGGGGTTATAAAAAACTGAAGTTAATATTAGTGATCAAATACAACTTGCAATCTTAAATTTTTTTTATGATAACATTAATATTGGATTAGTGGAGGGGTTACAAAAAATAGAAGTTAATATTAGTGGTCAAATAAAACTTACAATCTTAAAAAAAAGTTATGATAACATTAATATTGGATTAGTGGAGGGGTTACAAAAAATAAAAATTAATATTAATGGACAATTAATAGGAGAGTTATGCCATTATTAAGAATGTATGCATGTAAGCATGTTAAGTTAACACTTTGTTTACAAATTGAAACGTATATTATTAATTTTTCATATGTGTGTGCATTCAATTCTCAGCTATTATGTCAAATACAACTTACAATCTTAAAAAAATTTATGATAACATTAATATTGGATTAGTGGAGGGGTTACAAAAAATAGAAGTTAATATTAGTGGTCAAATACAACTTACAATCTTTAAAAAAAATTATGATAACATTAATATTGGATTAGTGGAGGGGTTATAAAAAATAGAAGTTAATATTAGTGGACAATTAACAGGAGAGTTACACTATTATTAAGAATGTATGCATGTAAGCATTTTAAGTTAACACTTTGTTTGCAAATTGAAACGTATATTATTAGTTTGTCATATGTGTGAGCATTCAATTCTTAGCTATTATGTCAAATACAACTTACAATCTTAAAAAATTTATGATAACATAAATATTGTATTAGTGGAGGGGTTATAAAAAAAGAGAAGTTATTATTAGTGGACAGTTAATAGGAGAGTTATGTCATTATTAAGAATGCATGCATGTATATGTATGTGTTTATATGAATGGATGCATGTGTTTTATGTATGCATGTATGTGTTTTAAATGGTATTTTGGGTAGAAATGTTTTAACATGGCAACACACTTTTATAATAGTATTAGATTTGCATACAAACAAACATCTAAAATATTTAAATAAAATCGTTTTCTCACTTTCATCTTTCACTTCATGCAAAATGACACCCTCTATATGCGGGGAGGAGTTCTAGCAACATTTGCGAGAAGGTACTGTAGCTGTCACTCACATTGTGAGAGGAACACTTGTCCCTAAAAAAAATCTCATCCCTAAATACATATTCAAACTCTAAACCCAACCCTGTACCTAAGCCCACCTAGCCAATTGAGGGCCCGTTTAGATGGGGTATTTTGCCCCGAAAATTAGAAGGAAAGCTGTCAAAATGATAGCTTTTTGGCAGCTTTCTCCCAAAATTACCTCTTTAAGATGCGATTTTGGGGGAAAGCTGCCAAAAAGCTACCATTTTGACAGCTTTCCTCTCAATTTTCAGGGCAAAATACCTCATCCAAACGGGCCCTCTAAGGACAGTCACTTTTAGCGACGGCTCTTAGACTTTTTCTACATGCGCCTAATATTGTGAATTAAGATTGGAGTGAAGAATAAAAATTAGAATAATTGAACCTTTTATAATTGCCAACTAATTATAAAAGATCCGAGATAAGATGTAGGTTGAACTTCTGTTATTCTTGTCTACCAACGGCAAAGATAGCGGACGAAAGGAAATTTTGGCTATTTGTGAAGACGAGCGCATGGCTTTCGGTAGAACGAATCCGCGATGACCAATCAATGGAAACATCCTAAAAAGGAAATAAAAGATATTTCTTGTTTCATCAGAAAATTCAAGGTGTTATCTAGGTAGGCATGATAAGTTTTCTGAAAAAATTAATGAAATATTAAAATGAAAAGCAACGTTTAGTAATAGTAATCTATTCTTTCGTCCTGAAAGTTCCAAAGTTTAATAGTTAAAAATTTTTCTAAAATTAAAAAGACAAATAGGGTTATCTAGATACTTGTCCCCCAAACCTTTGAAATTGTGTATTAGTCCCTCAATACTTAGGGGTCTTGCGATAGGGTCCCTCAATGATCAACAAACATCTCATTTATGTTTTCCCTCTCAAAACCAATCTTGTTCAAAAAATAGTTATTTGTACTTTCATATCCTGATCCTTATGCCTTTCTTAGTATCTACAAGTTTAATCTGAACTTTAATAGCCTAAAGTTTACACTAATTTTAAACTTAATGCGTTGAAAGATCTTTCTACTCTGTTACAAAAAAATTCATATTTTTTAAAAATTTAATATCCAAAATTTTGATTTTGACACTTTGATACTCTAAACTTAGTTTAGCAAAGTTTAAAAAAATGTGTAAATTTTGATCAATTAAAGTTTAAAATGTGTTATTAAAAAAAGTTTGCGATGTGGAAACTTTGAATATGAAAGTTTAAAATCTTTAAATTTTGGGTTATTAAAAGTGTCAAAAGAAAACTTTGTATATCAAAGTTAAAATGGTGTAAACTTCATTCAACAATGGGCCAAAAAAATTAGGGTATTAATATTAAATAAGTATAAACCTTAGCATGTCAAATGGCAAACAACTATGAGTGCATATGGTCCAGAAAGGACTTGAATATGATACTTACCATATTTGTATCCACTTTCCAACCATAGATATGGATACGGATATGTCTCGATAAGAAAATTTTATATCCATGTCCGCTAAAACGGAATACTAATAGGGAAATGCATTCGAATATACATATGGATACAAAACAAATATGAGAAAAGTAGATAATATTAAGAAAAGTATAATTCATATGATACAAGAGAGTTCATCAATATGTTCGTTATATATAAAAAACTAAGATTAGAAATCATCAAAAGTAACCTCAAATCCATCAATTTAGGGATAAAAATTATTGCAACAATATGGTCAATATTTATTTAGATATTTTGGATACTAATCCAGATATAAATTTTAGTAATCACATTTGAATTATGATAGATAAAGATATGGACATGAATAGTTTCTCAAACACGGATTTTTTTTTGTGCACCCTTCACAAAAAAGTTTAGATGAGAGTATTTTGATCATAAGGGGGCAAATTTCAAGAACTTTTAGATGACTAATGATAATATGGAACTATCGAAGTTGAGGGCGTGAATCGCGTGATATCTAAATAACCCAAACAAATGCGCTGTCCATGGAAAAGAAAATCCCATAAAATAAACCCACGATTCATAGCCCATTTTCCCAAAGCCTGGTGGAATTGTAGTAGGGGTGGCAGTTTTTGACCCGACCCGATCTGATCCGTTTATATTAAGTATGGATCAAGTTATATAGATTGGGTCATAAACGGGTCAACCCGAACTGACCCGTTTATTAGATGGGTAAGTTAGGTTGACCCGCCTGACCCGTGTAACACAAAGAGCTCACCCGTATAAGTGCATAACACCGCGATTGAAAATTCGGGCCGTCACGCTCCTTTGTCTAGCAACCCGTCCTCTCTTCGTCTCTCATAAACGAAACCCTAGATTTCCCATCTGTGTGCGGCGGCGAGCGGCGAGCGGCGCGTTTCATCAAAAGTGACGACGAGTGACGGCGAGCGACGAGCGGCGACAAACGGCGAGCTCGATCCTCTATGTAAGTTCTCTCTTTCTCTCTTTAAGCTTCATCAAAATTAGGTTTCTTTCATTTTGCTCAAGTTTTTTTAAATTAATTTGATTCAAGCTCAAATGTTCCGTTTCCAGAATTGATCATTGGATTTCATGTAAATTAATTTGATCATAGATAATCTATTCCTCTTTCTAAGGTTTCATTCATGCTCATTTATTACCCAATTTGTGATCTGTTGAATTTTGGGGAGTCTATGATCTAGTGATTTTTTTCGTACCATATATTGTTCTTTTTGTACCATATATTGTTCTTTTCGTATTTTTAATTTTCAGAAACAGCCTACGAAACAAGCACAAGGTACTAATTTTTCAGTTAGTTAAGACAATTTGACATGATTAATGGCTGAGTTGAGGGAAAACTATATTAATTTTTCAGTTAGTTAAGACAATTTGACATGATTAATGGCTGAGTTGAGGGAAAACTATATTTATTCCTTAGATAAGTATGTTGTGGGCAAGTATGGTTATTGGTTTGGATTTTACGGTACAAGAAAAAATCTTACCCGACCCAATAACCTACCAAAACCCAAATCTAAACCCTGCCTGCCTCTTGACCTTCTCCCCAAACCCAAACCCTAACCCTAATCTATCTCCGGCCCTCCCCATTCGGCTGCGCCTCTTCGTCTTCACGGCCGCCGCCTCCTTATTGTCGTCTCCTCCTCTATCGAGCACCGCAAGCCATCCTCAACCACTCCGGCCACTCCTCCTCCTCTTCTTTTAAAGTCTTCTTCTTCAAGGTAAAATTTTCAATTTTATCGTTGTTTTTTCAATGTTTTGCTTTGTTTGTTTTTTTTTGGTTGATTATTGGATAAATCCATACTAAATGTTGTAAGAATGTCTTGAGCCATGACGAGGAAGTAATGAACAAAATTTTGCTTCTTGATTTTCATATTAAAGTTTGGAGAAATTCATACTAAATTGTTATAATTATGTTCTTGTATTTACAAGCTACTTTCCATTATCCACTATCCGCTAAATTGTTATAATCAGTTTCATATGCATTTTGTGCATAAGAGTTGGTGTTCTAGGAAGCAAGGGTTAAGAATTAAGATATAGAAGACTAAAGAATGTGTTTTTGTCGGTTATTATAATTAAATAATTTTTAAAAAATAGGCAAACGCCTAGGTGCCGTCTAGGGGCTAGGTGCCGGCTCAAATGCGTAGTCTGCCTAGCACTTTCTGTAACATTGCATCTTTGCCCCCATTAACTATAACATTATCACGTCTCTTAACCAGTGCACTAAGGGACCTATTTTGTACATGATCAAACCATCTCAATCCATTCTCTCTCATTTTATCTCCAATACTCTAATTTCCTACAGATGTACTTGTTTTTATCCCATCTTTTAGTGTATACCTACAAGACCATCATAACATTCTCATTTCTACTACATTCATTTTTTTTCATATGTTTTTTAATTACCCAACATGCTAATGGATAAAGCGTTCTTTGTTTTAACCATCTCGATGGACAACACTATTCTCAATCGCACCATCATGACGAATGATTGATCTTATATAACAAAAGTAGTTACTTTTGTAGGTTTTTTCTTTAAAGCTTTACTAAAATTAATTTGATCGGTTCCTCTTGACAAATAATTATTAAAAATGAATGAAGTTCAAAATTTAACTGTAGCATATCTGTGCCTACAACTATATTATCACTTGTTTAATTTAGCAGTAGGATATGTAATTATGTAGGTAGCTACCTCCTATGGCTGTGAGTTTTTGGAGACATGAGTTGGTTCTGCAAAGGAGTTTGCATTGCAATACTATGCATTTGTGTATGGCTATGTTTGTGAATTTTATTATTTTTCATCTACTATCTCACTGCAGTCTGGACCCTTCTTTGAGAATTTATCATTTTTTGCACAATATTTCCCTGCCTAATATGAATGCAAGCTCCAATAGTTTTGTATGTGTGTATTTGTATGGATGTATGAGCAAGCAAATCTATGTTGTCTAGATACGGGTACGGAGTACAGGTACGGGGCACGGTAAATTTGTAAAAAGTAGGGTACGAGACACAGATGTATATATATAAAATAATTCACTTTAGATCAATATTGAATTAAATACCTATTACATTTTCATATTTTTTTTGTTATGTAAAGTGGATATTATAAATAAGAAACTAAATGTAACTATACTTATCTCCTTTTACTATAATGAACATGGTGTATCCCTTGTTTTATTTTTATTAAAAAAATAAATAAGAAACTAAAGGAAAGTGCATGTTGCAGGTGTGAATTAAGACGTCAGAATGACAATGATCTCTTGGAGAATTGAAGACAATAATGTTAAAGAAGACAAGAAAGAGAAGATGAACATATAGAAAAATAGATCAATTTTTATGTTATATTATTGTGTAACATTGGCTTGTATAATAAATAACAAATATAAGTTATGTAACTGATTTGAAGACAATACCAAATTCTAATTTTCATTACTTTCATCTTGAGCATACAAAAATACAAGCCTACCTCGCGAAACGAGAGTTAAAAATTATAAGCATACCTTCACAAGTTAGAACTATACCCCAAAATATTACAAGCATCCCTCAAAATATTACAAGTATATTGTTTAAAGTTGCAAATATAATTACCTATACAAATGTAAGCTATTTTTATTTTAATTAACAATTTAGAACTAATATAATTACATTTATAAACAATTTAGAACTAATATAATTTTTATTTACAAATGCTATCCATATAAATAGGTAAGAGTGGGTTCTAGGGCTAGGGTTTACACTTTTCTCCTTTGCTTCTATCAGCCTCCTGCTTCAGATCGGCTCCTCTCTCCTCTCTCCTCCTTCAGATCCGACTCTAAGTGGATTCTAGAGCTAGGGTTTTCACTGTTCTCCCTCAAAGCTTGTCGTTCACTCCTCCCTCGAAGCTCGTCGTCCCTCGAAGCTCGTCGTCCCTTGAACCCTCGAAGATCGTCGTTTACTCCTCCCTCGAAGCTCGGGTACTTTTTTTTCCCTCATGTCTTCAATCATCGTGTCCCTGTCGTTTGGGTGCGGATCCGCACCCAAAACGTACCCGACGCGGTATGAGACCAATTTGGCCATGTCGGGGTATCACAAGGGCAAATTGATAGGGTGTGTGTGGTATCCACAATGTAACCTTGCATTTTCTTGATTTTTCCTGACTTTGTACCAGTACAAATGCATCCTCTAGTAGTTCTGAGGATATCTATCTGATCGAAACAATGTTGCTTTACTTGTGTTTAAGACACAAATATTTTGACTTCGTCTCTACGGAAGCAAATTAATGAATCGTGTTTATTTTTTCAATGTTAGGAAAGAATCAGCAACTTTAACTTGGTAGTTTGTTTGTAGTTTTTCCATCTGTTCTCCTACATAATAGAAATGGAAAATCTATGCTAACCTAAAAATTGCTTATGAATAAATAATACTATATACTTGACCTGTTAAATAATAATCACATTAAATATTGCTCATTCAGGAAAATGAGACACTATCCTAGAAGAAAAACATGTATAAGAAAAAGCAAGTACAACCATCTGATACGCCTATAAAATGATTATTATCTAACAGCATAAAGATAAATAAATCATCATGATCCACTACATGAAAAAGCTTCCAAAGTTGCATCTTCGTATCTATTGCTTTTGTTACCGCATAGACCATATGCTGAGCTGGCGAAAGTGTGTAAGATCAATGTGCGTAAGACTTACCCTAGCAGCCATATATAGTTTATTCTAGTTGTATTCTTTTCTGTTCTTGCATTAGCTTTTGAAGAAATCATTTGATCTTTGTTGCAGGATACACTTTTTGTTTTGATCTTTCACACATGGCACTTCGAGGTGTCTGGCAACTTCAGAAGCTGATAGTTAGCTATTGTGATTGGGGAGGAAGTAGCAGGGGAATTAGGTACTTCTTTAACTTCTATAGATGTACATAATCATATGAAGAGTTTCAGTTTGTTATCTAGAAATTCTCCATAAAAACTTTTGATATAGATCGATATTTAACTTCTTAAGCGCTTTCTGAAAGTTAGAAGGCAGAATATGAAATAAATATGTTAGGCTAAATTTGGATTAGGATGGATTTTTAAGGGAGAGTATAGGTAAAGATCTAAAGGAATGAGGAAATTCAGTTTAGTCTCCAGAGAGATTTTATAAGAGGAAAAAATAGTAAGAGAAGAGGAATGGTCACAAGGAGGACTTCTTCTATGGTTCAGAGAAATTTGAAAATTTCTCTTCTCCAGATTGCAGCCTTTTGACTTGTGCTTAAAAGGTTTTTTTTTTAGCGTTGATGACCAAACATGTAAATTTACTGAACAAGCAGTTTTATTGCTGTAACAGCAAAAAACACTTACCGGAAGCATGAAATATAACCTTATCCTTTAAATTTTCACTTCTTGACCTCTTATATTTTGTGACATCAATCTACACTCTAAACTCATTTTTCTTATATTTTGCTGAAGCACTTTTTAATGTATTTAGAACTTGCTTAAACGTAATAGCTGCTGGCTTTTTAATGCATTTGTTTTCTATTACAGAGTAATTTTATTATATTCATACAAATAAAATTGACCGGGGATGTCAATTCTTAAAAGCGTTTGGTCAAAACCTTATCAATAGTTAGAAAATTTAGAACGTATAGACTTAGGAATCTGCCGTATCCTTGACTGTAAGATCGGTAGGTTGATTTTTTTAAAAAAGAATCATGGCAGCAGATGTCCCAGTACATTATTTTGCCTGTTAAAAAGGTCTATAGGAAAAGTTGAGGTCGGCATCAGTTAGAAGTATCTAACCTAGCTTAAATTTCAAATCATTTAATGGGGGATGTCCGATGAAGGATGTTGCTCGCCTTAATTTATGAAAAAATTAACGCTTTGAGAAGATGTTTTAATGTATAAATTGTTGTGTTTGGGTTCATCCATATTCAATTATTTGCTTTGACTATCCTTTATTGGTTGCAAGCATACATATTTATCTATTGCTCGGTGAGTGGGATGCCTAAAGATCAGTAAATATATGAATAGCAGGGCGTTTATGGAGTCTCAACTGCCGGCATTTAAGGAAAAGAATCCTCAGCTAGAAGTGGTTACGGAGCTCATCCGTGGTCAACATCCTCATTTGAAGGGCCAGTATAGTAAGCTATCTTTCATTCCATTTGTTCACTAATTTGCCCTATGCTTAAATTTGAGATCTTTTGTACAGCGATTAAACAAAATGTTATCCTGTGGCTATTACTTTTGAAGCATGTGGTACCACCAGCTATTCTCATTAAATCCATGATATTTCATTCAGTATAGGCAACCTACTTATTATCAAATATTAGGTAATAATTCTAAATAATATATCTCTGATAGATTTTTTAGTAACTTCAAATATTGTTGACTCGAGTAAGAGGAACCTTAGTCCTTTTATAGGCTGCCAAAAATCTGTTCTTTCCAGTCATATTAAGCTAATACCCATAAGTGCTGAGATTTATGTTTTAAGCCCTGCAACTTGCATCACTATTACAAAGATTTGTCTAATCTACCTGAGATAGAAATGCCGATCAACCCAGGATTTATGATCAAAATGAATTGACCTCATGCCAAGGCTTTAAATATCGGATATGGGGAAAATATCGGATGACCAAAATTCATATCAGATTGCGAATATCGGGGATATGTGGTAAATATCAGAATGACAAAATAGATGTTTGCATATATAGTATAATATACTAAAATGTAATCTCAACATACTTAATGAAATCTAAGTATACGAAATGCAAATAATATATATTTAGGATCACTAATCAACCTTATAAAATAAACAAAAGTACAAATCAACATTGCTACATATCGTCAAATTTTTTAGGTCAAAATATCATGATATAATGGGAAAACATGATATCTTGCCCAAAAATTGCCAAACACGGTACATTATTTTGTGATAAGTCATATAAAAGGATATATCGGCCAACATACAGCTGATACATCGGCTACATTGGGGATATAATGCCCAAAATGGCTAAAATGTGGTATAGGATATTTATTATTTAGAGACCATATTGATTGCGGCAAGCCCTATAAAAGGACATATCGGGACATGTCGGGGATAATTAAAACAACGCCTCATGCTTTAAACAAGTTACATATCTTGTTAGTTGGGATTTTGGTAATCCAACTTGGACGAGTACCTTTTCACTAGCTGCTATGCTGCACGGACAATTCAATTGTGAATTCATGATGTGCCGCATACATGAATTATGTGTGTTTTTATATCTGCTTTCTGACTTAATTGAACGTTGTTTTGCTTGATAGTGGCTGCCTGACTAATGCTCATTGTAAACTTTGATGAATGGCTTTCTGCCTCCTACTCAAATGATATAGATTTAGTTCACTTAATTCAAAACCAGATTTGCACTTTTGCAGTCAACCTTATCCGATCAAGAAGTAATTGGATCATCCTAGGTATATCAGTTTACACTGATTTCTGTAACCAATTCGATTCAAAATACAGATTGAGTTTGGATTTGTCTTAATGCTTATTGATCTGACTTTATATTCTGTATGACGGTATCAATTTCGTATTATAGATCTCTTCAAACTGTGACTTTTGTGTTCCTTTTTTTTATATATATTATTTTTGGGCTTTTAGAAGTGTGGTACTGAGAAAACGAATAGATAAGAGGAATATAATTAGCAGGAGTTTCTCATTGAGGACTGGAAATCTGTAGAGATCCATTTCTCGTGAACAGATAGGTGTATATTTACTAGTAAATGATTTTTGTATCTAGATATCTACAAAAGTATTATGATTATCTACTTCATAAAAGAACTAATTATTGCATGTAAACATCAAACAATATTGATTTGTTAAGTAGAGTTGTACTCTTTTTATAACTTGTTGGCTTACTCTTTTAGATCAGCTCATTTAGAGTTACATAATCTTTAATATTCCATGATATCAAGTTTTTTTTTTGTCAAAACTTTAATATTCACTGTCATCACTATGATAAATTTAAAAGATTACACAATTATCTAGCGTATTTGATTGCAAGTCGTTGTCAATTTCAAGATCTGCTTTCAATTCCAAGATCTGTGTGATCTGATAAAGCATTTTCTGGTATAGTAAGTGCATCAGTATTATACTCTGCTCATTATACTGCTATAATCAGTCATAACCATTTCCATACTGCACACAGAGAATCATAATGAACGGGTGATTTGTGTGAAGAATTTAGAACCAGAAGATATCCTGCTACATGCAACAAGGCTAAGGAACGCATTGGGAAGGAAAGTGGTGAAACTGCGGACTAGACACGTCACCAAACATCCCAGTGTTCAGGGCACGTGGACAACTGCAACCAAATTCTGATTGAAGACCAGAGATCACGTTAGGTATTACCTGCCTAGAATTCTCATAAGCTAGCACACTTAAAAGTGTTTCATTGAGGTCGAATCCAATTTTCCTCAACTTCAACTTATCACGTATTTTACAGGGTAAGTTTTGAACTAGAATTGATTTCTTCTTGAAGCTTTATGGCACTAGAGGCAAAGGAATTGAAATTGACGGTGAAGTTTAGTGCCACTTGTGGTTGTCTGAACCTGTTTGTATGATGCTTTTGGTATTTTGGCTACAGTATGATAACCTTCAATAATGAGTTCAGATAAAAGTGAAAATCGTATGGCGTTATGGAGACCTAAAATCAATCATTTGTTGTACTCCATTTAGATATTTTGAGGGTTATGATGTTGGCTATTCTGCTCCTGTAGTTCTTTCGATCAAAAGATTTAATTGGTAGTTGTCACGTATCTACTTGATGTTTGGGTTAGATATCAAAATTGTGTGCATTTGAAGAAATAAGCGCATATACTAAATTTGAAATCTCAACTGAAGCGCATGTAAGCTCTGCTGCGAAAGCCAAAGCTGCTGTCGTTTTATCAGGAAAGAGCATTTTCTTCAAAGCTATCATGACCATCATGAGGCCATGACCAAAGAGATGCTTGACAAGCCACGAGCTCAGCTCCTTTCCTCACTATATGAGTTCCAACTCCCCTACTTGGTTGACCCCTCCCTATATGAGGTTTGCATCCGAGGCCTTTTGAAACCTAGAGTAGAAGAACATTGTATCGAGAACGGATTTACTCAAAAGCACTGTTTTAAATATCGGCCGATAACCGATATTATCGGCCGAGTTATCGGATTTGGGAGCTCTCCGATAGGATAACTTGGATTTTTAATCGGTTATCGTTTTTGGCAAGTTATCGGGGAGTTATCGGCGTTATCGGTACTTATCGGCCGATAAGTAAGGTTTTTTTATCGGGATTATCGGCCGATAAGTAAGGCTATGCAATCAAATGGTTTCATCGTGCGGTCAAGATGCATGTTTTGCTTTCTATAATTGGTTAGTGATTCTAAACATGATGATTTACATTTTGGTATGTTTATATTTCATTAAGCATGGTTAGATTATATTTTTTAGTTATTATATTATATATATACACCATCTAGTATATCACTCCGATAAATACTACTTATCCCCGATATATCCCCGATTTCCGCTATCCGATAAGAATTTTGATCGTCCGATAAATTCCCGATAACCGATATTTAAAACCTTGCTCAAAAGTTCGGGGTGTTTGGCAACTTCACACTAATCTGGTTAAAGTCTTAATCGGATTACAATTGATGGGGGTGGTCCAAAAATAACCTAGGTAAAAGGTCTTTTTTTTCGGGAGCAAAAAAATCTAGTCCAATTTTGTATAAGATTTTACCATTCTGCAGCCCTTATCAAAATTAGTGCTATTATCCTTCTTAATGGGTAAATTGCCAAACAGGCCCTTAATATGATATCAGAGCAGTTCTACGAAGTTATAAAGATTCAAATCTCATACTGATCGACATCTTTATTGAACTCAGCTGCAAGAACTTTTAACTGTTTTCTTCTTGAACAAAGCTATCATCTTTGATTTTCTTTCCAAATTTCTCTTCTACACTGGGATGTCTGATCAGACGAGAATATGACGTAAAACTTAGACAAACAAATTCATCTCACCATTTATACGTTCTATCAATTGTAAGACTTAACTTGGCTAGCTCAGCTAAGAAGTTCAATGAAACTAAGAGAACAGCAACACAGAATACTCAAGAAATATTTCATATTAGAATACTTAAGTACATATGGATCTAAATAGTGACAACAGGATCTGAAAAAATTACATAGTCATCGCCAATGTAGGAACTGCTTTCTCTAACCGTTCCAAGAGTGGTAAAGTACCAAGTGCATCCGGATCTATGGCATTAAATGTGCACCAACTGAATGTCAGCAATCGGATCATTAGATTTTAGGATTCGTGCTCATAACCAAAGGTTGACTTTCTTTGGGTGCAAATTTATTGCTATGGACCGTCACCATTAGATATTTTCTCCCAAGGAGCTCTATTTCTTGAATACCATGGACCTATCAGCATGCTTTTAGGCAAAAAACAACATGCGTGAACAAAATTATCATTTATCATGTTTACATAAGATCAATGCCACATTCCCTTCAACTTGAAAACTCAAGGACTTCTGCTTGATTATCAATTTTCCCCCGTACTCAAACATATAACAGACTTTTCATAACTCAAAGAAAAGCCAGAATGTGACTTGAACCTTTTCAAAATGTTTTAATTTGGAACAAACTTTACGTTTCAGGAGGAAAATCAAGTAAGCATCAGCAGGAGAACTTACTGTATATTGTATCGACTAACCTCTGAAACTCTTATTATTTTCCATAACCACTGAAGTTCCACTACTGAATCCTCCAACATACTCTCATTTATCAGGCTTGAAGAACTTGGCAATGAACAATGTGACTCTTCAAACCATTTCGACCTGCAATACTCGACCACAAGTTTGCAACAAAAGTCTTGAGCTGCCCTTTTCCAGCAACGCTCTCCCAATGCTGACCACTACTAGTTTCAATAACTTTGCCAGGATTTAACACATCAACAAGACTTATGCTCATATTATTACGAACAATGCCCAGCTTCCCATTAACAGGAACAAATGCCACAGCCTCCAAAGAACGAGAACTTCCCATATGATGAAATCTTCCATCCATAAACTTGCTCCATGAATGACTCAGCTCATCATATACTCTCAGCTTGCAACCATCTCTACAATCTGAAGCATAAAGCTTTCCATTGATCGAAATGCTTGGATTTCTCCATCCAGTGACCATTCCATCGTTAACTATAGACCAGCTATTGGTTTTAGGATCATAGACCTCACTTACGACTTGTCTATGTGAGTCTAGCCCTTTCAAGAACCACTTCTCATCGTGGACAACTCCAATAAAGGGAACAATCCCGGTGATCATCTCAGCAGCAGTAGCCCACCTGTTCTTATTAGGATCATAAACCTCGGTTGATTTCAAAGTTCTCTGCATACCTTCACACTCTCCACCGGTAACGTAGAGGCAATTATTTATGACACAAGCACCAAACAAATGACGTTTCCTTTGCATATCAGGAGCTCGATGCCATCTATTAGTTCGAGCATTATAGAACACAACTCTCCTCAATGAACCTCTAATTGGGTCTTTACCTCCAAATAAGTAAAGATAGCAGCCACTAAGAACAGCACAACCAAACCCAAGTGCTTCTGAGTACTCGGAAGGAACCGGAGGTAGAGGCTGCCACAATTGATGGATGGGATCAAAAGCATGCCATGATATTTTACCATCACGATCTCTTCGGATTACATAAACCCATTCCTCTACCATTCCGCTTCTTTTTCTAAGGGAGAAAAAGTAGTTTCCAGAGAGGAGACGGTTCCATCTTCGACTGACTAATCGAAGGTTTTGGTGGTAGGATCGAGGAACTCGGATTAGGCAAGCAATGGCGAGGTCATCGGGGAGGCCAGGGATTAGAGGTGCTTGGGTTCTTGATCTCTCACGCCGTGAGCTCCTAGACTTAGGTCCATTTGGGTTGATATCAGGTTGGGTACATAATTTTGCTCCAGGAACGAATTTTCTTGCTCCTGCTACAGTTTTTAAGCCTGCATCTACCCTGCAATAGCATGATACTGATTCAACCTGTTTTACGATGAGAACAGACTGAGTGTCAGTGAAGAAAATCATGAATTGATATAGGATTAAAAAGAGTTTAAATGACCTTGTTATCTTGTGACCTTGTGCAACACATAAAATTAATAAAATACTAGAAAGAAGGCCAAGCATGTAGATATTTTTGCATCACTTTTGACTAGAGAGGACTACTTAAATCATGGCTTATTATTTTTTTCTTAAGATAGCTGTCAAATATTTTCCCATATACTTTGTTGTTGTAGTACAAGTGAAAAAGGCCATCGTCTGTACATATAGTAATCAAATTTCTACCAAATGGGAGAAATGTTGATCAAGAAATCACACGACGGAATTAATTGTCTAGAATCATCATTGAATGTAGAAATAATATATAATTTACAGATTGTGACAAGCAGATTCATGTTCAAAGTGCATGTATTGGGGGATTGGCACCTTTAGGAAGTAAATAGTTCGTTATCATGATAATCCAAAAGAATGAATGTAAACAAATGAACATCAACAGCTGGATATGAAAATAACCTGGTCACAATGGATGATCACCTAAAATCAAGAAATTGAAATGATAAGGATGATATGGTTAACCAGTTCATAGTTATTCCATGATAATTTAGTGCATTTAAGGATTAAACACCTGAATGTGCTGGATCCAAATTCAGTACCACTGAGCACTAGCAAGAAAATACAAGTGAACTGACCACCATTTAGCAGCTCCTTTGCGCATATGGGATCAATGTAAAAGCAATTATTTTATACTTGGGCTGACTCGGTTAAGCGAGTCAAAGGAATAGACCAAAATTCAAACCAGTGTTAAACATATCAGTTGGGAGAACCATCTAAGTTATGAATCTGATTAAGAAAGGACAGAACAAGCCAACTTCAGATTAAGTTATCAAGTTGGATCAAAATTCCACTTTTAGCTACAGCTAACGGACATGATTGCAGCAGGAAGAAAAGAATATGCAGCTTTGAATCAAAAAGGGATGGTCCCTAGCAAAATGTAGATAAGGAATTGATGCATGACCTACCTGGATAAAGGCCCTGCTGTTGTTAGTTTTCATCTTTTAACAGAAGATGTTTATGAATATGTGATAATTAACAATGCCGTACATGTATTCATGATACCCTTCTCATCCTAGTCATATATGAATTAACATCCATGCGTCCTAACCATATTAGACTTTTCCCCTCACTTTAACCTTTTATTGCAGATCACTGATAATAGTCTACACTTGCTTCTAACTTCACCCCTCCAGCTATTCATATCAAAAACAACATCTCATCTTCATTACAATTATCTTATAGCTATTGGTAGACCTAGCTGCCATGACATTAGAACATGCTTTAGGCAAGTCCATGTTGATAAAGAACATTCCTTGAAACAAGCACACTTACAATCATTTAATTCAGAGGGACATTTCTAATTACTCATCACTACCTTGGCCTTACTACAGGTAGTGTTCTACATCTTTTGCAAATCCATGATCAATAGAAGCGCTAGGGGAGCTAATCTCTTGGTAAAACCATAGTTGCGATGTTCAAAGTAATATCATAACTCTATCTTCAACCTATTTCTCCTATTCCACTTAAACCTTTGAAACTTGGACCTTTCAGGTGTCAGCAAAACAATGTTGCATCGTCATACATTAAATACCAATAAAGTGAAACAACAAACTCTGATTCAAATCCATTGTGGTAAAATTGTAATGTATTCAAAATTAGAAGGAAAAAGAGTATGTACTAGTTACATAGATATGAATCCATAATAAGCAGAACTCAAGGTGTAGTTTGACAGGCCTATGGTCACCCAATATCATCACGTTCTAATTGCTCGAACTGTATGTCTTTCTTATGTTATCATTATGCTATCATACATTTTAAACTCATTGGTAGCATGAGCATTAACTACAAAATAAAACAGTTTGATCTAGAGCATATATCACTTTTGTTCATGAGTAACTTGGTCACGAATACAGCACCAACTCATTAAGGGATCAAAGGCCTACATTACATTAAAAGATGATAAACTTTGTTTCAATTTTTCTGTGGAGATTTGTTTCTTGTGAATCATCCTCCAATTTAAATGGGGAAAAGGTGAAGGCGATGATGATGACATTTGGGCTTTTCAAGTTTCTTCGGTAGTTCATTACCAACCATGAAGCAAGTTGATCCCTGTCTCTGATACATGACAGATGCTTGCATACATCATGGCTACTTTCTGCGTAACTTCAAGGGTTTTCTCCTTGAAACCACCTTAAAAATAGAGTCATTATACACAAATCATCTTTCATTTTCAATTTATACGCAAGCTAACATTAAAATGGGCTTTCGCTCTAATCAATCACCTTCATGTCAAATTTTTCACTTAAAACCCAAAGATACCCCTAAAAAAAACATTCAAGACATGCAACTCACTTTGTTAATGTTTAGGTCTAAATAGGATACAAGTCATGTACCGTAACCGTGCATTTTTAAGGTTTTTTTTAGTGAAAATTTGACTAGATGGTGGATGATTGTAACAAAAACCTACTTTAAAAGGTAGTTTACGTATAAAATAAAAATGAAACGTTATTTCTGTATTATGACCCTATTTTTAAGGTGGTTTTTATAATTAAAAAAACTAACTTCAATCTTATGTCCAAAAATTTACAATGTACCCTCAACTCATCAAAGATATAAAGAGATGTATTGAGAGGTAAGAAATTAAGAATCTATGCAAGAATAAACTCGGGATCTCAATTGACTTGTAGAATCATTTATATAATTTATCCGCTATTAAATGGAGAATCACGATTACTCTTGTATCTAGCGACCTATTGGTCTGCTTAATCAGAAAATCTTTTTACATACCTGACTTCTTGTGGTTTATTAACCATTTAACCTTTTAAATTCATGTTATTGTTAAATATAAATAACATTTACGCTTCACACACATATAATGTTGCCGTTATCGTGTTCTCAGCTTATCCATTATCAGGATTTCCGTCCCCGCGTTTTTTTTTCACAAAAGTAAAATCAAATTTTTTTACGGTTTAATTGAGAAACTATGCTTAAAGAATAATAAAGGTTGGGTTCATCTATTTTCCACACTCTTTTCCTTGGAAAGGTGAGAGTCCATATACATTAAGGTCTTCTCACACTTACATCTTCGCCTTATGAGCACTAAATATTTCTATTAGGCAAAGAAATCACCAAGAATGCTACAAATAATTTTGAAATGAAAAGGAGAAGGTAAAATAAAAGTAGCCAACCAACACAATAATTTGGAAAACATAATAAAGTATCAATTCAAGGTAGAGGATAAAAGGTGGAAAAGAGGTAAAGATTGAAGCTCAAACATAAAACATAATCATGAGACCAGAAAACTATGACAAAGCTCAAACAAAAAAAAAATCAGTACCCAAGACGAAGCTCACAACAGATACTGAGGCGTCCTGTACCAGAGAACTCTTTAGAAAACCTTTTGGGCAGTTTTAAGTTCTAAATAAGCCAAGTCTTTAGATGTCTAATGGTAATAAAAAATCTAGAAGCAATTGACTATTTGTGTTCCCTAAGTCATTCTTCTACTAAAGAGTATATATTATCAGCAAAGGTTAATAGTACAAGGAATGCATAGCACAAGTTTGTCCACCTCCTGGTGCATGAACCACCTCATTTATTCCTGATAACGTCATGCTTATGTGGATCAAATGCTAAACTTTAATTTACCTTCCCAAAAAGATTTAAGGGAATATGTAGTAATGTTTTAACACAGTCCCTACAAGAGAAGCAAATTCTGAAAGCCATCAAATGCGGAAAACTATCAACTCAATTTTATGAATCCTTAAGCGATTACTGTTGTAATGAACATCCCATAACTAAACTAGCCAAAACTACTTAAAAGTGATATACTCTGAATATGACAACGTTAAACATCGTAGAGCATGTAATCTAAGCCAATTCATTATCCATTTATTAATCCAAGCCAACCAAAGCACGATCAAACAATAGTATGATCATTACAAAGGTTTTGGTACATTCGATGAAGTGAAAATGATTAGGAGGTCAAATCACCCCATGACTCAAGATGCAATATTCTGTCAAAATAGTATAAAGAACTTAAGATGTATGCACAAGCTTTTGCAATTGCATTATTTGCTCCTCATTCATACTAAATTACAGTTCAATTTCAATTTCCTAGTAAAGGTCTCCGGAAATAAGAAGCGACTCCACTACTAAAAAAGAATCAGATCTTGTAAGTATAATGAAAAGTTTTGGATTTCTACATATTATTGGAAGCAACCTGATGTTTGGTCGAAATCAATCATATACCCCCAGACTAGCCAAGAAAGGAATATAATGGAGAGACCAAGATTTATGCGGTTTGATCTAAGCTACATCTGATCCATGGGCATCATGATAATAAAACTTCCAGTATCAAGGATAATGGTACAAAATACGGGAGAGAGGTCTCTCACTCACACCCTCTATGCTCTATAGAGTCAAACCCTTCTTCTACCAGCCCATCCACAATATGTTTGACAACCCCAAATACCAGTAGATACAATAATAAAATCTCTAGCAGAGAAGAGAACTATAGAGGAAAGATACATCCATGACCCTTCTTGGATAACTCCTTTGCTTACAAATGACAACACCCTCCCCTAGGGGCGTAGCCAGAGCTTGCTTGCCCTGGGCAGCTGCCCAAGGCAAGAAACTCCGCCTCTCCCACGACCTCCCCCTCCTCCCCTCGCTTCCCCTCCTCTCCCGCCACTTCACCTCCCTCTCCCACAGATCCAACCTCCTCTCCCTCCTCTTCCAGGACCTCCATCTCAACAATCCCTAGCCCTCCTCCCTCTCCCGCGCCTCCCTCCTCTCCCTCACGACATACTCGTAGACCACCTTTATTTTTCGCGGCCTCCCCTCCTGTAATAATGATGGAGCAAGACACTTCGAGTTCATCACCTAATTAATTTAATCCTTTTCCAAGGCAACTTTCAAACTTCACTCAAACCTCTGGTTACAAGATGACCTTCAAACTCCTCCTTGTCATAGTTTGATATTAATTTCCCTGCACATGGCGAGTGCATATTTCTAGAAAAGCTCAAAATGTTCTCAAATTCACATAAACCCTATCCCGGTGATCAAATTAGAGCCCTTAGCGTTCCCGTCGACCTGATCAAGCTCAATCTTCCAGGGATCTCTCTCTAAATCACCAAAAAAAATAGAGGATCTAAACCAAATACAACCCAAAAGCCATCTATCATCTAAAGAATTCGAACAAATAACAAAAACCCAAATGCTACCCGCATTTGATCTCTTCAACACAAATTTCCCCAAAGTCAATGCAAGCTTCAGCCAAAAAATCACACCTTTAAAGGAACCAGCAACCCAATTCGCCAAAAAAAAATATTCTTTCTGCCCAAATAATGAATTAAAAAAAAGGAAAAAGCGAAGGAGGTGAGCTCACCAGCGGTGCTTGGATTCGGACGCCTCTCTGCCCACTGGGAGAAGCTTCAGTGGCCATTACCCACCTCCTCAATCAAAGAGAGAAGCTAAAAGATGAAGCCCTCTCCCCCCCCCTCCCCCCCCCCCCCCCTTCCCTTTCTCTCTCTAGAAACAAACACTCACCTTCAAAATGTGAGCGGATGCTTCTCTCTCCTCCCCCTCTCTCTCTCCTAACTGCTTACAGCGGGACCCATTTCACCAACTTCCTTTATGACCAAACTTACTTTTTAACAAATTGGGTTATTTTTCCCCCAGTTTGAGAGATTATAGAGAGAGAGAGAGAGGACAGCAGCTAAAGTCCTATCTTTCTCTCTCCGACAGAAAGAAATAAAGAAATAAAATATTTCCCCTGGTATTACCCCCCTCTTACATCTATCATATTCTGAATTAGTCCCTCCAGTAATTCAAATTATTTCTAGGTACCTCACCTCTTAAATTATCATGAAGTAAATCTCTCAAATCGTTGAAATTGCTATGAGATACCTCAATTGTTAAGTTATTCTGAAATTAGTCTCTCTAATCAACAGTATTACTAGCAAATAGAGAGTTTAATTTGAAATAGTTTATGAAAATCAAGGGATCCGATAGTAGCTATTTCAATGAAGCCAGGGCTTAAATTCACTGTGATTGCTAGTTTCAACCTTGATTTTTTTTCCTTTTTTTTTTTTTTTTTTTGGGGGGGGGGGTTTTTTTTTTTTTTTTTTTTTTTTGGGGGGGGTGGGGGTGGGGGGTTGATAAATTTAAAATAACTTGAGAATTGAGAGACCTAATAGCAATTTCAATGATTTGAGGGATATATCCAGAATAACTTAGAATGGAGGAATCTACAATGATTTGAGTGAACAATTTCAAAATACGAAATATGCAAAGGACTAGTATTAAAAAAATACAAAATAAAAATAGACCAGTTTTGTTGGAAAGGTCCTTGTCTGGAGTTGGCCTGGTCTAATGTGAAGAAATTTGATTAATAATGACACAAACTAGTCAACCCTTTTTAATTTTAACTCTAATAATAGTTGGAGGGCAGTTGAGTGGGTGTTTTCATATGTTCATTTGTGGGTTAAAAAAAGAAACATATTAGGTAAAAGTTTGATTATTTTTAATCATGCTATGCCTTTTTCCTAATCATGATTGCAATGGAGATGACGAGTTTGTAATTGTATAGGCTTTGTTAAAATTTGAAAAATAATTAATTACTCCTTACATGACTTTTCATATAGCATACCGCTAGGAATTTTATAAAGATTAATCTACGAAATTAAATATTAAACGAATAACGACACCAATGAAAATATCACAAGCAACCAAAAACCAAGATTTAACGTGGTTCACCAAATCATGCCTAAGTCCACGGGGTAATCTAGAGAAAAATATTCAACTATGAATCAATAGTACAATCCCTCAAAGTTGCATCTGAACTTGAGCATTAATCACAAGAGAAAGATGCAATGTTACCTCTAGGGCACCAAAACCTTAAACCTCGTCTCACCAAAAATCTCTAACACCCGCGGAGAAACCAACATCATACTCTTGACGGCGTCGTCGTTCTGAAGACAACGGCTTTTGAATCACCGCAATCAGACTACCGAGCTATCCGGAATCTCACATTTCTCTCTCTCTCTCTCTCTCTCTCTCTCTCTCTCTCTCTTTCTCTCTCTCCGCTAGATATTCGTACAACCAAAAAACACTATTATCGGGTTCCTATTCTTGGGTTACTGTAGCACCAAAAATTGATTACATGGTTCTCATGAATAGAGTTCGTTTATAAAGGAATTTTATTTTCAGGTCCTCCAAACTTATTCCTATTACAAATAGATCGTCAAAATCCTCTTCTAGATAGAATTTAATTCATGTGGACTTTATGTGGGCCTTATCTTGGGATGGACCCATAACAATATCCCCCTCTAGCCCAACAAGGGGGTATTCCTATCTGTAACTCCTCAAAGGGAGTTTATGACGGTCACTCGCCGACACAACTCGGTTTTCCCTGTGGGAATGATCTTCATTAAAAAATCTGTAGGATTTTTATCTGTGTGAATCTTCTGTAGCTTCAGCTCCTCTTTCTTAACAGCTTCTCTAAGTCAATGATATCTCACATCAATGTGTTTCGTTATGGAGTGGAATATAGAATTTTCTTACTCAAATCAAGAGCACTTTGACTATCAATGAAGATTTGATAATTATCATACTGCAAGCCTAACTCTTGCAGAAATTTTCTCAACCAAATCATCTCCTTACCGGCTTCTGTAACTTCAATATTTTTCACCACTGTTGTACATAAAGCAACACACTTCTGCAACCTGGACCGTCAAGATACTGCTCCCCCTCCAAAAGTGAACAACCAACCTAAGCTAGACTTCCTGTGATCGAGATCACCTGCCATATCCGCATCTGCAAAACCATATAATACTACATTTGAACCTTCAAAACTCAAACATAATTTGGAACTGCCTTTCAAATATTTTAAGATCCATTTTACACATTCGCAATGAACTTTTCTTGGATTAGAAAGAAACATGCTCACGACACCAACTGCATGAGCTATATCTGGCCGAGTGCAAACCATGACATACATCAAACTCCTACAGCAAAAGAGTAAGGAATATTCTCCATCTTACTCTTTTCCTCATATGTAGTCGGGCAAAACATCTTGCTAAGCTTCAAATGACCTGCAAGAGGAGTATTGACTGACTTGACATCTTTTATATTGAATCTATCAATCAGTCATTCAACATATTTCTCCTATGATAACCACAACTTCCTGGCTTTCTTGTCACGATCAATATCCATACCAAGAATCCGTTGTGCCAAGCCCAAATCTTTCATGTCAAAGGATTTAAATAACACCTTCTTCAGCCCATCGATTATCTGACTATCTTGACCAATAATCAACATACCGTCCACATAACTCAAAAGCATAATGAAGCTAGAATCTAAAAATCTCCTGAAATGTACACACGAATCTGTAACTGCTCTCTAGTAGCCATGACTCAACATGAAAGAATTAAATTTCTTGTACCACTGTCTGGGTGCTTGTTTCAAATCATAGAGGCTCTTCTTCAACCTACAAACCATATGTTCTTTTCCCTTCACTTCAAAACCCTCTAGTTGTTCCATGTAGATCTCCTCCTCCAAATCACCATGAACGAATGAATTCTTCACATCAAGTTGTTCAATCTCGAGGTCTAAACTAGCTCCTAACCCCAAGATAACTCTAATGAACGTCATCTTCACAACCGATAAAAAATCTCATCAAAATCAAGTTGTTCAATCTCTTTGTAGCCATCCTTCTTTAACTTGAATACCCACTTGTTCTTCGAAGTTTTTCTGTCCTTCGGCAAATCCACCAACTCATAAGTATCGTTCTTCTCAAGAGACTTCATCTCTTCCTTCATAGCCTGGAACCATCTGTCCTTGTCTTTATAAGTATGTGCCTCCTAAAAGCTCTCTGGCTCCCCCTCTTCTGTCAGCAAAGAATACTCTGAAAGAGAATATCTCGTGGATGGTTGATGCTCTCTAGCTGATCTCCTAAGTTGTGGCTCTGTAAACTCCTGCTGCTGGTGATGCTCCCCTACTGAGTAGCCTCCTACTCATGATCCTGATCACCGTCTCCCTGCTCTTGTATCTGACCGTCATCATCAACGTCATTATCATTCCCCTGTTCTGTATCTGTAGGATGCAACTGTACTAGAGACGAAGCGGGTGTCATATCTGGAATCTCATTAGCAACACTCTCTGACTGTTTTGCTCTCTCAAGATCTGCAATAGTCTGATCCTCCTGAAAAACCATATATGCTCGTCTGATAATTCATCTCTTTTTTGGATCCTATAGTTTGTAGCCGAACTTATCTTCTCCATAACCAAAGAAGATGCAAGGAACCGTCCTATCATCAAGCGCTTCTATCTCTTCTCCTTCGGAATGTGCGCAAACACCTTGTTTCTCGCGGTCTTTTGCTCGTAGAGATCCTCAAGCTTCTTCCAAAGAGACTTTGCATTAGTCTCACTCGATACATGATGAAATACACGAACGTCGATCCACATCCGAATATAACTGACCGTCTTCCTATATTGTTTCTCTCATTCTTTATCGGTCATCTTTTCTAGCTTGGCTTCATCTCCCTCAATAGGGTCATATAAATCTTTACAATACAGAATATCTTTCATCTTAGACTTTCATACTTACCAATTGGAATTATCTAATTTCATCATTGTGTCAAAACTCTCGATCTTTTCCATCCCAAAGCACACTTCGAACCATGGCTCTGATACCACTTGTTAGGGATTTTATGGAATTTGATCTGCGGAATTAAATACTAAACGAATAACGTCACCAATAAAAATACCACAAGCAATCAAACACCAAGATTTAATATGATTCGGCAAATCGTGCCTACATCCACAGAGCAATCTAGAGAGAAATATTTCACTATGAATCAAGAGTACAATCCCTCCATATTACACCTGAACTTGAGGATTAAATCACAATAGAAAGATACGGTGTTACCTCTAGGGCACCAAAACCTAAAACCCATCTTACCAAAAATCTCTAACACTCTCGGAGAAACCAATACCGTACTCTTGACGGCGTCGTCGTTCTGAAGACAACGACTTTTGAATCACTACAATCGGACTACCGAGCTATCCAGAATCTCACTCTCTCTCTCTCTCTCTCTCTCTCTCTCTCTCTCTCTCCCCGCGCAACCCAAAAACACTGTTCTTGGGTTCCTATTCTCGGGTTACTGTAGCACCGAAAATTGATTACATGGTTCTCATGAATAGAATTCATTTATAAAGGGATTTTATTTTTAGGTCCTCCAAACCTATTCCTATTACAAATAGATCCTCCAAATTCTCTTCTAGATAAAATTTAATTCATATGGACCTTATGTGGGCTCTATCTTGCGCTGGACCCACAACAATCCCTGGGTATAGCATCTCTTGGTTGCTCTGACACTATGTCAAAGTCCACTAATTGTTACAATCAAACTTAAAAATTATGATGAGGGTTGAGAAATATAATTTTATACTCTGACATGTTTCGGCGGGTTGAAGACCCTCCTTAAATTAAGTCTCATTAGAGCATAACTTCAAAGTTGTGGTGACGATTGCCGAATATAATTTTATACTCTAACATGCCCCCTGCAAGTTGAAGGCTCTTCTCATATGGTGTCCCTCTAACTATTACATAAAAACTCTAAAGTTATGATGATGATTGAAGATTATAGTTTAACATTCTAACAAAGCATGTTTCATTTAACTAGGAGAGAACATGTAAAAAGAATTAATTTGAAAATGTCCAATGCCTTATCGAATAACATGCCTTTTGAACATAGTTTGTGATTAGTTATACATCTACATTTTAATCTCTTGTCTTATTGTACTATGCTTAATGATGTCTTTGCGGAAAGTGAAAGAGCCTTAAGCTAAAGAGTCTTTAAAAATCTTCTAAGTAATTAAAGAATTATTGAATATTTTTCATTGGTTGAAAGGTTATCAGGCTGAATTATCAAATAACATTCCTAAGGATTCATGCCTTCACACGACTTGGCAATCATTCTACTTAGGATAAAGAGCAAATGTGAAGAAGATTTTTCTCAAAATAATGAAGATTTTCTTACTTAACCAATGAGATTGAGTCCCACAAATGCATCAACAAGATCCATATAGAAACTTATAAATGGGAAGGGAAAAAATATATCAAAGAATTAATATCATTTACCATACCTTTAGTTTTCTAAGTTTCCCTATTGCTCCACCCATGGAAAAGAATAAATTCAAATGTGAATGAAAGATAGCACTAATATCATATTTATAAATGAAAACAGTATATTTGCAATAAAATTTCTGAACAAAGTATATTAGATTCATTCTTTTTGAAAATTGGAATACGACCAAAAGGTTGTTGCTAAATCTGGCGGTGCAACTTGTAAGGATTAACATCTTCCCACGTATAATTTAACGTATTCCTCATTATTAATTGATAAGATAATATCCGAATCACGTGTCGATGTGTTACTGTTAATTTTGATTCAAATGTCTAATGTCAAATTCGAGTTTATTGTCCTTTCTATAACGTTTTAAATATTATGAAAAAAAGTGAAGGGAAAAAAAACTAAGAAGAGAAACCTCATCATTAGTAGAGATGATCTTTTTTCATTTTAAGAATAGCAATTGTATCTACGTGCGTCATATTGCTTAAGAAGCAAGATGTGGAGAAAAAAAGTAGAAAAAAAATAAATAATAAAAGAATTTTTTACTTTGCGGCAAATCTGCCTGTTGAATTTTGATTTCAGGAGTTACAAGCAACACATCAGCATAGAGCTTTATATCGATTAATGCAATCAAATAGAGAAAAATTGAGAAGATTAAATGACTCTACAATTTGGGCAAAATGGTCAGATTAATATATTTTGTAGAGGCTTGGTGACATGTTGATATATTTTCTTTTAGTTTTGTCAGATTGGTATAAATTTTCAACTCCGGCGCCATATAGGCCTTAAATTTGGCCGGAGTTACTGTTCCGGTCAGGGCTGATGGAATTTTTTGCAAAAAAACCCCCTCTTCAAATTTTTTGTTCTCTTGTTCATCTCAATCTAGGGTTTCTCAAATGGGCAAAGGGGACAAGATCTCGGATCTTTCCCCGCCTGGGCCCGATCCATCCCTGAATGCGAGTCCGCGTTCGACGTCTCCGCCGACCGCGACCTCGATGCCGGAGACGTCCCCTGTTGTCGGAAAATCCACGGCTGGAACGAGCTCGAGAAGCACTCCGGCCCCTCCGTGTTCCAACTCGTCCTCGATTAGTTCAACAACACCCTCGTCCGCATCCTCCTCGTCGCCGCCCTCGTCTCCTTCATCTTGTCCTCGAACCCGTCAGCCTCTCCCAACTGATTCGCGTCAAGCCAATTGATGGCCTCGTCAATCGAATCCTCAATGCTCTTCTTATCGTGCGCAGCCAACTTGGAAGCAATCTTCTCATCCTTGATCGTGTTCCTCATGTTATAAGCGTAGTTCTCAAGTGTATTTTTGGCCTCCACCTTCTTCTTGTGCTCCTCGTCCTCGGAGTTGTACTTCTCCGCCTCTTGTACTTCTCCGCCTCTTGCACCATCTTCTTGATTTTGATGGTGAACGCCGTCGTCGGGGTTTGGCAGGAGAGCAACGCGGAGAAGGCGCTCGAGGCCCTGAAGGAGATCCAATCGGAGCACGCCGCCGTTAAGAGAGACAGCGAGCTGGTTCCTAGTTTGCCGGCGAAGGAGCTTGGGTATTTTCATCCAAAAAAAAATTGAAGAGGGGGTTTTTTACAAAAAATTCCATCAGCCCTGACCGGAACAGTAACTTCGGCCAAATTTAAGGCCTATATGACGCCGGAGTTGAAAATTTATACCAAACTGACAAAACTAAAAGAAAATATACCAACATGTCACCAAGCCTCTACAAAATATATCAATCTGACCATTTTGCCCTACAATTTGTCTTCCAACCTTGTCCTTCACAGCACCAACACCAAACTGGCCTAAGATCACATAAAGCCACGTCGAATCCAGTCCACTTGGAATTTGGACTAGACTCATTCTGACTCAATCCATCGAAACCCAAGCCCAAGCTCATTCCTCTTCTCCGTATCCAACAACCTAATATGAAAGGGTGGCACTAGGGGCACACCATGAGGCACACATTAGGATACACCCCTCTCTCTGCTACAGTGCACGGGCCCACTTGAGATTTTTAAATAAAATCTCAAGTGGGCCCTTACATTGTAGCAGAGAGATAGGGGTGTGCCCCAAGGTGTGCCCCATGGTGTGCCCCTAGTGTTTTTCAATAGGAAAACTCCTCAAGAACCCCAAAAAAGGGGACCCCTGAGGGGACAGGTGAGGTGTCAGTCCATGGGGGGCTGATTTACTGTTCATGAACAGTAAATCAGCCCCCCAGGGCCGACACCTCACCTGTCCCCTCAGGGGTCCCCTATTTGGGGTCCCTGTAGCACTACTCTTTTCAATATGAAATGCTTTTCTCATTAGTACGTTAAAAAATTTTATGCCAGCCCCTGCTTGCTTTGTGACTTTTTTATGATACCTACATGCCCCTAAATTATTGAACTCGTTCTCTATTTATTTTCTAAGCTAGATTTGGTCCCATTTTTCCTCGTAAACTATTGCAATGTATATGATACCTTTACCTCCTGAAATATAAATTTAGTACATATTTACCACCTCTGATTTATTACTTTTGGATATCTTATTAAACTCATACAATAAAAGTGGAATTTAGGGAGCAACGTGGAATGAAAAGTAATTTACGAGATAAGAAGAAAAATAAATTCAATAATTAGAGGAGCATGTAGGCACTAGAACTAGTTCTAGGAATAAAAAAGAGGGCAAACCTGACATGGAGAGGTAGTAACTAGAGGAGCCAAAACTTTTTAATATTTTGAAATTATCTCCTCAAATTATTGAAGTTGTTATTATGACTCCGAATTATCACATTTTACCACTACTACTTAGATTTTTACAAGAATTAGGGGACTTAACAGCATTTTAATGATTTGAGTGATTAATTGCAGATGGCTAGATTATCAGATTGGTAAGATTCTTCTCTTCCATCAATGGTGGGTGGGGTGGGGGGTGTTTATGTCAGCCTAAACTCGTCAAGCCCTAGCACTAAAGCACGGAGGACAGAGGTGATAGAGATTATCTATCCTTGGGAGGGAGCCCAATTTCAACCCTTGGGAGGAGAATATGAAGATGATAATCTAATTTCAAAACCCTCAAATTTGAGTACTAGATTGTACTTTTTCCTCTTTCTAACGGAATCAATGTGGCCAACTACCAGTGCCACATCGATTTAAATATGCCACATCGCGTGAGAGAGCACATAATAGATGGCCGAAGATTTTTTGTCATGAATAATTTTTTGGGCCAAGATATCACGTATTGCAAATTTTAATGCCTTATTGTCGCCAAAATTTCTTTCACTACCGATCTAATCATTAGGCACTCATTTTGACAGTAAATTTCAAATGTAATAAATAGGGGTTTTTGTCTTTTAATCTAAAGTTACATCCACATATTAAAAATCCACTAACATCCGTAAACACCTATATACCCAAAGTACCCCATGTAACTTAATTTTAAACCCAATCAATAATATAGCTTCAAAATTTTTGTTGTATCTTCCAAAATAAAAATAAAAAATAGCCATTTCCTCTCTTCTTCTAGGTAGCGCTCATGCTTCACTCTACCGTAATAGTGGTGACGGTAGGAGAAATTTATTTTTATGAATCGGTTCCTTCACTTCTCAAATCCCATTTTAGTATACTCATCTTCTTGGAAATCTCTCTTTTCTTCATTAGTCTCCCCTCTCTTTCTTAGAAATCTCTTTCATCCATTAATATTTCTCCTCATAAAAGACATTAATTTAGTTTTAATGTGACCTCTATTTGCAATCATTAAATATTTTTTCTGTAGTCCTAGAACCAATAAAGAGCTACACTATACCAATAAAGAGATACACTTTAGTCGTAGAAAGCTGTATTTCTATGTGTGGTATTATACTTTGCTTATAAGAAGCAATATTTTTTTAATAAAGTGTTATGCTTTGCGTAGCTAAATTAATAGTTATTAAGCTTTCATATTTTTATGTTAATTAGTCCAATGGATATTAAATCTTTCTCTGTTTTTTCCAGCAATTTGCTTGACGACATACTACACACTATTAATTTCCTTAATATTGTCCCAAAATCAATAAAGAGCTATAACATAATGATAAAGAGATATGCTATAGTCATAAAGAGTTTATACTTCTTCATAAGGGCCTATAATTTTCTTCTAAAAAACTATGTTTTCGTATAAAGTGCTACCCTTTGCTCGAGTTTAGTGGATTTTATGAATTGACTTCACCTAAAAATTAGGGATCGGCTTTTTGAGAAACGAAGGAAGAGAGAAATACTGGGTTTATTTGGGGAAGAGGCAATTTTGGGATTTGAGGTTTTTTTTTTTTTTTTTCCTCCTCCTTAGAAAAAATACAATACAAAGTTTGAGGGCACGTTACAAGCTGGGCTCGTGAAGAAGTCGCGTGGGATCTTTGGGCATACGACCGTTTAGGAAAATAAGTGGGGGGTAAAACTTTGGTTTTAAAGGGCCGAAAAAAAAATAAAAAAGAAGCCCTAACAAATATCCGAAACGGAAACGGGAAACCGAACCCGAGAACAAGAACCAAGAACCGAAGCAGGCGAGCCGAGGCCCCCTCGCCCCACCAGATGTTCGTCGACCCTGCTCTGCCGTCCGCCGCCGCACAGCCAAAGCCGGCTGAAAATGGTGAAATCCCGCGGCCTCGACCCACATCATCACGCCGGGACAGCCGAACATCAAGGCGGCGTCCTGGTCAAGGACTCATGCCTCCGCTCCCGGTCCTGCCTCCCTCGCTCTGCACTGCCCGCTCCCTCTCACCCCCTCCAGAAGCCCCTGCGGCCTCACACGCGTCCCCGTCCTGCCGCTTTCCATCCGCCGCTACCCCAGACCCCTTCTCCGATCCCCGCACCCCCGCTTCCGGCCTCCCTCCGCCTCCTTCTCCTCACCACGCGCCTCCCCAGCCCTCTTCACTGCGCCGCGAGTCGCCTGTCATCACTCCCCGGCCCTCCGGCGCTCCTCCCGCACCCGTGGCGCAGGCTCGCTGCATGATGACCCGCTCCCCGCTCCCATCTCGCCGTCGCCAGCCTCACCCCCATCCCGCTAGCGACGTCCGGCCGCCCCCCCCCCCTGCCGCCACCCCGACGACTTCGTCCGCTCCGTCGCCGCGCCGGCCGGCGCCGGGGCCTCCTAGAGGTCTGCGCCGCCGCCGCCGCGACGGGCTGGTGTGCGTCTCCCTCGCGTCGCTGGCCGGAGGACCTCGCCGTCTCCCCCTGCCAGCGGAGGCACGCGGGACGCGATAGCTCCGGGGGCCGCGTCCCGTAGCGGGGGCCCGGGAAGCCGGCCCTGGCCTTCCCCATGAGGCTTCCCCAAGGGTACGGGGGGATGAACAAGGTGAGGGCCTGATGGAGGAGGGTTCCACGCGCTGCCGTACGTCTTCGCGCGCTAGCGAGGGACTGCTCGGGGATCGACCCGGAGAGCGATCTGATGGAGAAGAGGGTCGTGGGGGTCCTGCACGAGCTTTTGAGCCTGACGGTCCACAAGAAGACCAAGAGGAACTACCTGAGGTGCCTGAGGGAGGAGATGAGCCTGCCGCACAAGTTCACTCGGGTTTTCACCAGGTACCCGGGGGTCTTTTACCTGTCGCTGAAGTGCAAGACGACGACGGTGATGTTGAGGGAGGGGTACCAGAGGGGGAAGCTGGTGGACCCGCATCCGCTCGCGGTGCTAAGGGATAAGTATCACTACGTCATGAGGACCGGGGTCTTGTATAGAGGGAAGGGGCTGACGAGTTGACGACGACGACGATGAGGAGGAAGGTTTGGTGGGCGTTGATGGCAGTGAGGATGAGGTAGACGATGGTCGCGCTACGGGAAGAGATGCTGGTGAGCTTGACGGCGATGGCGATGAAGAAGAGGAATATTACGAGATGAATAGTTCGGATCTTGATGGTTCTGGATCCGAGCAAGACTGAAGCCTTTTTGGTGTTAATCATCTACAAATGGCTGTAGAGGAATGAATGCTCCAGAGGAAAGCATCACCCCGATGTGTACGTGAGTAATTTCAATTTGAAGGATAGCGTTAGTTGTTTTTATTCACATGTCATGGGATTTTTACTGATATTTCTTCATCCGCATTGGTCAGTTTATATATTGAGCGTGCATATTTTGTTTGAAGACTTAGGTTTTGTATGTATAAGAATATATCAACTTTCCAGGAAAATAACAAGAGTGAAGTATCAGTTGGTGATGATGCGTATTGGTCTAAAGTACTAATAATTAAATCATATTAAATTTCGCTGTTGACGGCTACTGTTATGTGAGTTTGTTTAGAGTCAAATCCCCTCTTGTCCGAAAAAACTCTTACCTCAAAGCTTGAAGTGTAACAAAGTGGAGAACCAGTGTATTTATGGATTGGAAGAGAGTTGACATTAGGAGGCAAATAAGTCATCAAAAATGAGCTATATATAAGACTTGATGGAGAGCAAGGGACGGTGGATCTCTTCTAACGTCGTTGGCCATTCGCTACATTAGATTGTACATGCGAGGAAGCTTTACATCAAAATTCTTTAAATTTTAAGATTGCACGCATTGATTCCTGTTCATGAATTGTATTATCCGCTATCTTCAACTTGATTTAAACGAAATTCAGCATACGACTATCTCAAGTTCAAACTTTAGGCCAGAATTTATCTTGGAGGCTTTAGGTTTTCAGGGTAAGGGTTGTGTCCAGGAATCTGTGATAAAATAGTAAAGATTTCAGCCAATCTTGGCTAGTAGGGCACTTTTTGAGTGACCTTACCTGGATTATGGTCATCCTACTCAATATATCAATTGTCACATTGTCAATAAGAGCATATTGTTTGAGAACAGAAGTGTACTCCAGTTTTACTAAAGCTCAGCATTTATATGTTTTCTTTTCTTGAGCTTTAGATACAGGTTTCTGTATTGATATCTCAAAATGTGAGATTCTTGATGTACACATATTTTTCAGATTGGTGATGAATAAAAACTTTCATTTACCAAAAAAAAAAAGAAGTGTACTCCAGTGTAGTGTTTAAGAACAGAAGTTTACACTTAATTTACCAGTGTCCTACTTTCTTTTTCTTTTTGATACTTATATATATGGGTTTTGAGTGAGAGAGCTGACAGCTAGGTTTTTTAGTCAGTATTAGCAAGATATGAAGAAAATAGGATTAAGGCTTCACACCTGTATCGGCTTCGCACCAAGAGGCATTACATCTCAAATTGGAGTTTCACTCTCAACAATCACCAGTTAATGGTGGTTGCTTTTCATTCATTAATGCAGCGCTGGTAGCCTCTTTTAGGTAAATCCGAGTCTAATTTATAGTCCTAATCCTGAAAGTTAGAAAACAAAAGATTGTCTATTTAGGCTTACAAAAATACTTGAAAACTGATATCTTATCGGTAGAAAAATAAAAGGTAGAAGATACTTGTACGTGTAACCAAAATTATAAGATCCTAACCAAAACTTTGATATTCATAATATTGAACTGTATCAAATCTCACCTTCTTCTGCAGTTGTATCATGTTGTCTTATTCTGCATCGATATCCATAACGTTATCTTATTCTGCATCGATAATCCATATGGAATTGCCTACTCTTTTATATTGGCTTAATATACTTGAGCAATTTAGTTGTGATATATATATAGAGAGAGAAATATGGAGAACATTGGTACTAAGTTTCTCCATTGAACTTGGTAGTGAGGTGGCAAGATATGGCCCCTACATCACGTCTTAAAGAGAGAGCCTCAATCACTATTCAGTATTCACCTACTCCAAAAAATAGGCTCTATTTTTTAGGCGTGATGTAGGGGCCAAATTTGACCACATCACTACCAAGTTAAATGAAAGAGACTTGTATCAAGGTTCTCCATATATATATATATATATATATATATAGATATATATATACAAGGGAATGGAGAGATGAGCAAAATGAGTATGCTTGGACCAAAGCATAAATTTTTCAAATTTTTGTGCTTGGTACTATATATATATATATATATATATAATATATATATATATATATATATAGATATATTAATATATATATATATATATAAAGAGGAGAGAGAGAAAAATGCGTATGCTTGGTACCAGAAACATAAATTTTAAAATTTTGTGCTTGGTACCAAGGCAACCATATTCCTGCACATATTATAATTCTATTATATACTATATATATATAATTCATATCTATATATATATATATATTATATATATATATATATATATATATAGATATATATATATATATATATATATATATATATATATAAAGAGAGAGAGAGTAAGACTCCTATCAACTTAAGTTGATGTCCACCAAACTTCCTATCCACTTATTTATTGATATAAAAAACTTTTTCATATCATGCAAGGATCCCTAGGTTTTAGTGGCTAAAAAGTTTGGTGGATAACTTCTTGCTATCCTCTTAAGTTGACACAAGTTTTGCTCTATATATATATACACACACGCACACAAAGAAAAATGGGTATGTTTGGTACCAAGCACAAGTTTTTATGCTTGGTAGTGAGGTGACATATTCCCCTTCACTCATTAAAATCGAGGCTCACATTCACATGGGTTGGAGAGTGGTTGAGAATTAGAATGAGTGGATGGGAATATGACACCTCACTACCAAACACAAAATTTGTGCTTGGTACCAAGCATACCCATTTTTCTCATATATATATATATAGAGAGAGAAATATGGAGAAACTTGGTACCAAGTTCTTTCATTGAACTTGGTAGTGAGGTGGCCAAATCACCTCTCTACATCACGCCTCGAAGATGGAGCCTATTTTTAAAAGTAGGTGAGGCTCTCTCTTCGAGGTGTGATGTAGGATGGGGATTTGACCACCTCACTACCAAGTTCAATGGAGAAACTTGGTACCAAGTTTCTCCATATTTCTCATATGAGAGAAATGGAGAAACTTGGTACCAAGTTGCTCCAAGCAACTTGGTAGTGATGTGGCCTAATCTTGTCCCTACATCTACATTGGAGTTGGTGAATGGTGGTTGAGGCTCTATCTTCGAGGTGTGATGTAGGGGCAAGATTAGGCCACATCACTACCAAGTTGTTTTAGGACTTGTTTGGATTGAGGGTGAAGGGAAGTTAGGGGAACCATTCATCTCCATTCACTTTGTTTGGGAACACTTAGGAGGTGAAGTTAATTCACCCTAGTTCCCCTTGGTTCATCCCCTAATAGTATAAAAATTGTTACCCCCCAAATTAGGGTGTAACAAGGGGAAGGTAACTCCATTCCCTTCCCTTCCCTTCCCTTCCCTTCACTCAGTTTTCCTTAACTTTCCTTCACCCCCTACAAATCCAAACATGCCCTTAAGCAATTTGGTACCAAGGTTCTCCATTTTTCTCATATATATATATATATATATATAGAGAGAGAGAGAGAGAGAGTAAAGCTCCTATAAACTTAAGTGGATATGAACCCTTTATTGAAAACTATCACGAACTTTCCAAACCGGTGAAAAATACCATGAACTATTGGAAATTGTTGCGGACGGCATTAACATTTTGGACAAAAGGTTCAAACTACTCTTTATTGATATCGTGAAGAGGGAGGGAGAGAGGGTCTTTAAGGAATTAGGCACGATACATTTTAAACGAGAGAGTAGAAAACAGAGAACCAGAAGTTATGTTTCTTTTCCTTTTTGGATTGAACTTATGGAAGAAGCTATGTTATTTGCCAGAAGTTCTCTCTGCACTTTTTAGGGGCTTTCTATTACTGTATCCTATAATTTTGCATTTCCTGCAACAACTGGTTATCACTCTGTCCTGCTAACGCAATTTTAGATTCAGCTCCCGCCTCAGTACGACCCCCCACCCACTCACCACACACACACACACAGCTTACAATATTAATCTCTTGCTAAGAAATTTTGATAGTCAATTTACCCAAGTAACTCATTTTCTTCTGGTTGTTATTTTCAGTTAATCGAAGATCTCGAGATTGATTGCATTAATGTATCACCGGTGTAGGATTGATTTCTCAAATCCATTTACCCACAGTGGAATCCGATCCCCAAGGAGATACGTGAACTGCCATGTGTGTATTTGACCATAGCTCTGCATCTATGGTCATGTTTTTGCATAAGAACATTTTGGAGATCGCATTTTAGGATTACAGTCAATCATGCATATAGATAGAAGTGTTGGGATAGTTTTGATTTGATGCATCGAGGCAATAACACATCTATAAGCATGACTGGTTATATTTCTAACCACTGATATCCGACTTGTCTTATTATTTCACTAACATATCATAAATCACAAAGCTATGATCAGATATACACACATGCACATTACCAAGGAGATAGTAACCGCGGATATGCCGGTGGAAGTGGGGGCATACCGGGTTTTGGAAAGGTGAACGGTGTGGGAGGATCTAGAACCAAATCGCCCGTCCAAAAAGAACGCTTTCTATTTGAAGTATATGTTTATTCAT
>NC_033801.1:15716196-15725149 GCF_001876935.1 Asparagus officinalis
AACGCACACGTCGTGTTGAACAATAACCCATCTTTCAGAAACACGGTCCTCGTTGCGCATAATGAAAGTTGTGGTTGGTATAAATGTTTTTCCATGAAAAGAAATCGTTTTCAAAAGAGAACTCTTCCTTTTCCACACGGCCTCTCATGAGCATCTTCAGTTTAGCGGACACCATGCGATCATATTTTCTTTCTCAAAAAGGGTATGTGGTGCTCTTGATGTTAAGATTCTAATTTTTTTAAAAAAAAATCTGAAATGAAAATAACATTTCTTATCAGCATTAGGCCTCCGATCGTGCTAAATGATGGTCTTGACAACTCTACGCATGACACTGAAGTTAGATGATAAGTTGGAGCTGCCGTGCGCGATTTACCATTACTTGCATGCGGCCATACGCAAGACCCCACTAATTACGGATTGATTTTGCCCTACTATTTAAGCACAAAATATACTTAATTGTTAAAACTCTGAATACTCTGAATAAAGATCCAGACTTGCCTCGTACTAAATTTAACCTCTCCAAGGGGGAAGCATTGCTTTATTCTGGCAATGAAGTAGGATGACATTTGGTTTAAAAAAATAGAGCAAGGGCTACTAGTTCGGCAAGCCGGGAGAGGAGGAAAAAAAAGGCACACAAAAACTTGCAAGGGAGAACACCGACACACCGATCAATTATATCTACAGCCATCACATCAGAACCTCCATCCATGCTTTCGAGCACAGATGAACCTCGCAAAAATCAGCATGAGCGCAATCCCTCCAAAGTTAACGCAAATCTAGTATAAGAATCAATTTGCCAAATTCCCCAAATTGTTGCTCTCATGAAACAACTCTCAGGTTAACACGACCAGAAAGAATAAGTCAACATTAAACAAAGGCAAACAAAATAATTCACCTCAGCAAGAACTACAAGTTCAAATTGACATCACCACACGCACAAGAGGTCACAAAAAAGCTGCGCATAATAAATAAACCGATGAAAATAAATATAACCAGAATCCGTGTATCATAACAATCACCAACCAAATGTACCTCATACATCCTAAACACTTAGAAACAGGTAATCATCAAAGATCCAGCGACTACTACATACTATCCCCTTTCCACCCTTCCTCAACCAAAGCATAGTAATTTATTTCAGATTGACCCCCACCTCGAAACTTTTACAACAAGACCACCAGACTTGAAAAGTAGAACCAAAGGCAAAGAGCTCCAGCTCTTGCTCTCCCTTTACTAAAATCAGGGTGAAAAGAATATGCAATTGAGATGAAACAAACAGGTCAAAAACCCTACCTTCTCTCACCACATATTCTACAACCCCGCAACTAAAATTACAGAAAAAAGGTTAAATAAAGGGAAGGGAAAAAAGGGAAAAAGAAAAGAAAAGAGAGAGTAACAAAAACTTCAAACCCTAATCGTCAGCCTACCACAAAGCACCAGCGACTATAGAACCAATCCGATCTCTTCCATCAAACCCTAGAACACTTCTCAACAGCGGGGAACCTACCTGTAAGACCACTAGTAAAAGTAGATGATGAGCAGAAGGCGGAAAAAGGGAAAGTACCTTCACAGACACCTAACTAAGCTCTAGAAAAGTAACCACCCCTATCAAAATTATATTTCAGCAACAGGTAAACAAGAAAAAGAGCAGGAGACAGTTGTCCAAAAATATCTGCGATGACGTTAATCCCACGCACTGGTAAATCCAGCACCACCACCAGAATAACCACCGCCACCGTAACCACCACCACCACCATAACCACCACCACCATCACCACCACCTCCAGTAACATGCTGAGGATGGTCACCCCATATCACAGCATGCAGGGCTGCCGCTCATACTTCGATATCCGCACCGAACGGCACACCTCGTTTGTTCCTGCCACCACCGCCAAATGAAGAGCGAGCAGCGTAGCGAGATAACCAAGCTGGGACTTCCTGATTGGACTCCTGCATGAGCTCGGCAAGCGGCCTTGCAAGATTGGAGTTGCTCTCATTGAAGAAAGCGGTGGCGAGGCCGGATTTGCCGGCTCTCCCTGTTCGTCCAATCCGATGCACATAGTCATCAATGTCGTTGGGGAGGTCAAAGTTAACGACATGTGCAACGTGGGGGATGTCGAGACCACGTGCCGCGACGTCTGTGGCTACTAGTATGGGGGTTGTGCCACTCTTGAAGGATCTAAGAGCATATTCTCGTTCCTGAAAACATCAGAGTAGAAGGGTAAATGATTAGCTGATTGTAAAAATACAAGATGATAAAAAATAACGGTGAATACAACACAATCATAGTGAACAGCACTAGTTTCTCAGCCAGGACAATATCAATCACATCTAATATCTCAACCAGCATTAGTTACAGTAATGCAGAGGAACTATTGCTACTCAATTGATCAAAATACGCATGTGCATGTCATCCATTTGAGATTCTTCCAGGAAATGCGAAGAAAGAACAGCAGAAAACCATTAAGCAAACATAATTAAAAGTTTAAAACCTCAGATGAGCAAATATTCTAAGACAGTGTACTTTTTTATAAGCTTCCTAAGAACCTAACATATGTCACCTGCTAAGAAAATAAAGAAAAGGTAACAGTAATAAAGACACAGCACAACCAAGCGAAGAAGCATCTATACACACATAGAAAGAAGGATATATATATCTACTATAGTTCATTTATGCCATTCTGACTGTAACCAAGCTCTTTTAACTTGGCAGTCGGAGAAAACAAAATCAAGTTCCTTCATGTTTGTTCTACCAAATAAACAAACTGTTGCAACAACCCACAAGGAGGAAAGAACGTAAAAGGCCAAATGTGAGGATAAATATCCAAAAATATGATTAACACATTCTCATATAAATAGATTTAACTTATTCCCCATAAGAAGATGTCAAATATTATGAAATAAGTAGGGAAATGTGTGTGCATGCATGTGGTGAAGTTTTCTTTATTACTTTGATTATTCTGGTGGATAGCTGCGGATATCTATGTGTATGTGTGTACGCGTTCTACTTCTCTTTTTATGTTCCCTGATTTTTATCGGCTGGGCTGTTTTGCGTACGCATTATTGTCAAGTGTGAAGTCAAGTAGAACCAGGACATTGGACTGTATGGTATCTCCCTCCCACTACAAGAAGGCTTGGAACTTGATTCCTAGTGAAACGGTTGTTTAGAAAGATTATGATCATCATAGCCACTATCACATAAGAGTTCATTTGATAGACCAGCACAAACTGCGAGTTTGAATCTCAAGGATCGGTCACTAACATAATAATAGATCCTCCTACAATCCACTCATAATCTCACCCGCAGTCAGTTTAAAGACTGCATGTACCGTAGGAAGAAGGATGAATTAATAGACTATGCCGAATACCAATGAAATAAATTATGTCAAATAATAACGGAAATATGACATGTAACTAAAGCAAAGTAAAAAAAAAGGGAAGAAACATGGGATAGTTCCCATGGATGGCAAGGAAATACCAATGACTGATCTTTTAGATGCAAAGGATCAACAATTTCATCTTAACAGCTAAGAATTGTTATGAATAGAAGCAATCATTATATGTTGAGAAAAATGCTCATGGAATACTATACGGCTGCAGACAACCACCAACGGAGTCGATAATAGCTATGAGCTAAACATGTGATTTATATCATACATATGGGCTAACTAAGAAAAAGTCTTAAATTCGTGTGAGAATGTTAAAATAAAGGATTAGCCATATCCTAACAGATAAGATATGGATAAGATCTACAGAAGAGGATAAATTGATGGAGAAATGTTTGAGAAAGTGCAGACATCTGTAAGGAACTGATGAGATTTCAATATTGAGTTAGGTCAACTTGAAGGTTGAAACAGAGGCAAAAGCTCGGCAGAGAATGATCAGATGTAAAAAATTCATGAGCTCGCACAAAGAACATTATAGGGTCAATGCAACAAACAGGTGCCATTTATGGACTTGAATATAGAAAAAAGAACATGTAGTAAAACCTGGAGATTTCAGGAGGAGCTTTATAACTATTTTGTTGCGATATTAGTAGGAAGATATTCCATACAGTTTTGATATAGAATCGCACCACGTGTACTCATTCTAAGATAATCCAGCTAAATTCAACACTCTCCAAGACCAAATAGTAAATCAATCACTTACCTTTAAATAGCATTAAAAAGAACTTAGTTACAAAAGCAAAGTGCTAGGGTAGAAACTAATCCTGCTTTAAATATGAAGAAAGTGTGCAAATAATATCTGACTGGTATATTTTGTGAAAGAAAAAAAATTACAACAGTGGTACCGTAAGCATGAATTGACAAATGGGCATCATTTTTCCTAATGTGGACTACTCATAGTTCAAACACTCGTGACCAATTTTTACACTGAGCCTTACATTTCTCATATTTCAAACATAACAAGTACACAGTGGTTAAGTAAATGCAATGTTGTTGTTGCCTTTCCTAAATATGAATTTTCTTGTACACAATAGCCGTAAAATAAACCATCATGAGGAAGCATGGTAAGCTGAAGTCACTCAAATGGCTTCTAAACAATTGTGATACTTGAAGATAAATATATATATACTCAATCAAAGATGCATAAATATTAAAATACCAACACTATTAACTAAATTGCAAGATAAATATATATATACTCAATCAAAGATGCATAAATATTAAAATACCAACACTATTAACTAAATTGCTTGGTTTACCAATTACAATAGCTCTTTGTATGTTTATACTTCTCAACTCAAATTATAAGTTAATCTCAACAGTGAAAAACTCGTTCTCAACTCAAATTACTGTTAACTTATAGATTACTATTAAGTTTAAGTTAACAACAAACTTAATCTTAAGTTTACTGTTAACTTAAGTTTATTGTTTACTTAAACTTAAGTTTACCATCAATAAAAAACTTAATATTAACTTAAACTTAAACATAAACTTAAGTTTATTGTTAGCTTAAACTTAAGTTTAACTTAAACTTAAACTTAAGTTTACTGTTAATTTACACTTCTTAAGTTTAAGTTACTGTTGTTAACTAAAATAGATATTTAAGAAGTACTCTTTACCTTCTTAGTAGTTACAGAGATCGGGGGAGTTCGGTAATATTACAGAAGGCGCTAGGCAGACTAGGCGTTTGAGCGAACACCTAGCACCTAGACCCCTAGGCATACACCTATGCAGCGTCTAGACGTTTGACTATTTTTAAATTATTTAATTATAATAATTGATAAAAAATATGTACTAAATTTATATAAATTTTTTTAAAAAAATAGCAATCTTAGTTCCACAATAAATCATGCATGCTTAGATACTAAATAGTCAAAATAATAATTAACAAGGCTAGAGCCTAAAATGTTTTCTTTTTTTATTTTTAATTACAATAATTGATAGTGAATGTCAATTTTATAGAAAGCTTAGATGTCGGACTGGTATCCAGGTGGATTTCATTTTTCATTTAAGTGGTGGTCGATGAGGTTTTGCTAAAGATCGGAGGAGATAGTGGAGGTGTTCATATTTAGAGGTTAATGGAGTTTGGAGGACGTTTAGGCTACAACACATAAAATCACAACCAATGCCTATAGGGTACAATCCACATAAATAGACAATGCTCCCCTAAACGCTCGTAAAATCTAGGTGGGCATCCTAATTACCGCCTAGGCGCTAGGCGCTAGTTAGGCGGCCTAGGTACCGCCTAGGCCTAGGCGTACGTCTAAGCGGACTAGACGGAGGTTTTTTAAAATAGTGTGTTACAGAATGATCATATGGAGTTCAAAGCAATGACCCATTGAAAAGCAAGCAGTGAAGACATTAGAAATCAATATAGGAGCATTATTGAACGATACCATGTTCTAGTATTGGGACAATTATCCACAAAGGATTTTTTAGAGACTTTGAGAGTTTCAGGATATTTTTGGGGATAATAAGGAAATTTAGGCTCATCTTTAAGGACTTCCACTAATGCAGCATTGTGCTATTTCATTCAAAGAAAATGTTAATTAGTCAATAAACAATTTATCATGCCTGTTTGGAGCTAACTAGTTTTTTCCTTCAAAATATCGCTGATGAATAAAAATAATAACTAAACTATAACTAATAAGTTTTAAAAGTGTGGGAGAAGAGAGAGGAAGAGAGCAGGGAGGGGGAGAGAGTATTGTAGAAAGGGGATATGCAAAGAAAGGGATCAGTGAGACTGGATTATAAAGTGGGATACGAAGAGGGAGAGAAAGAAGATAGCAGGCATAGGGTCGTGACTTGCATTCTGCAAGGGGCAGGCCATGCACTTCCTCCCCAGAGGGAAAAGAGAAGAAAAAGGAAAGAAAGCCAAATCTCAGTCCAAAATTTTGAGGTGGTACTTCTTTTTGATCTGGGAATGGTCTAGTATATATAAGTAATGAAATGTGGATTTTGAATCCAAATCGCAGCTTCAGGCACAAATACCATGCCCAAACGAATAACATCAAAAAAATTTCCTGAATCCAGTCTCCCAATAACACTGAAAAGCAAAGTCTCCAAATTCAACCTCAGCCCAATAATCACCAAGAAATTTAATTATGTTTAAATCAATGCTTAAAAAAATCCATGTCACGACGTGTTATACCTCGTTCCAAAACCTAACGGATGCAAATCGTCTATGTTACATGGGCACTTCTATCTGGAAGTCGTACCTGTACGTGACACGTACCCAAGCCTGTATTCAAACTCACTCCATGCATATATGCATACATTTATTCGGGCTATTCGGGCATGTACTCAATTAAACAATACGTTTTACTTCAGAACATTTGTCAAACATTTCCTGGACGCAAATCCTACACTTCACATCCAATGCTTTAAACTCATTGGGTTCCAAATTATGATTTTACTGGTCATTTGAATGTCTAATTCAAAAAACAAGCACTTTTACAATCAGTGTTTTCAATGCGCGAGGCGCAAAGCATCTTTACGCGCACATGCGCAAGGCGTAACGCGATGCGCGCGCCCGAGTGATGCGAGGCGCACACCACACACATAATATTTCAATATATTAATCAAGCACGAAAGAACATATTTTTAGAATTTACATAAAAAATATCATGATAAATAATATCTTGCTACAAAATCACAATATATTGCCTTAATTTCTAATGCTAACACCCAACATAGTAGCAAATTTCATAAATTTTCAAATTAAATGTTAAATCAAGACTTATATCCAAACTAAGGATTAGTAATGGTCCTCAATTGAAGGTTATTAAAAAAGCCCAATGGATTTATTTTGTTTTTTGGGATATGGAATATCAAGTATAAAGACTCGATTGAAATGTTAACAAAAAAAACTATATGAGGAAATGCACTACATGCATCCTACACAAAGTACGGATGTACGCGAGGCGCAAAAGGCGCTGCTGCATCAGATGTGGGGCGCATCGCCACCGCCCCGCATCGTAAGGTGCATGAGGCGCAATGAGGCGCGCGCATTTGAAAACACTGTAATTACAATTTATAATCCACATAATAAAAGAAACATAAAAATATTATAGGAATTTTAATTCTCATAACATGTGAATAAAAAACTACTTTTCTCATGTAAACTATTAATTTCAATATATAATATATGTATATATAAATATTTATATAGTCGTATCCTCGTACCCTCCCTTCGCAAATTTGATGCCCCGTCCCCGTAACCATACAACAACATATTTGGCCAGATGGGAAAAAATCATGTTCGAATAATCATATGATAAACGTTCCCAATGCACACAATTAACAAGAGCAAAGATCAAATGACTTCTCTAATGTACCTTCTTCCTAACCAAATGCAGTGTACAAATGCAGTGTACAGAAGAAGCATATGATACAAAACATTTTTAGACTGACAGGAAGGTATTTATTAGTGTAAGAGAGGGAAAGACATTTGACAAGTGAGAAAGCTCAAATTACCTGCTGTGATCTATCACCATGAATACTAGTTGCTGGAAACTGATTTTGACATAACCAATATTCTAATGCATCAGCTCCTCTTTTAGTCTCCACAAAGACCAAAGTTAGAGATTGCTGAAAGACCAAAGAAAATCAGTAATTTTACGGACAGAAAGGTTCAAAAACAAATCATAAACAAATGTTCAAAATCAGAAAGGAACAAATCGAACATTCCCACAACAATCAGTCAAGCTATTTTCTCGGCTATAAAATAAAGCCAAAATTTTGAAATATCTAAGTATCAGAGAACATTAATGTACCTTCCCATGAGTTCCATTTGCTCTTTGAGCATGGAGAAGATCCATAAGATGGCTTCTTTTATCAGATTCAAGAACAAATTCTACTCTCTGAACAATTAGATCAGTACTGGAACCAACCCTTCCAACAGCAAGGAAGATGTAATTGGAAAGAAAATCAGAAGCCAATCTCTGCATAAGAAGTCAATAAGCATGTCAGAGAAAATAAAGAAAATAAGAAATGATACAAGGACAGATGGCAATGAAGGAACTTAAAAACAAGAAAATAAAGCAACTAAAAAGCATCTCAAAGATGATAGTAAGTACATAGGTAAGCAGAAATTTAATGCCCCTAAACCTTAGTGTTCATGCTCTTCTGAAGAGCTTATCACAAATGAACCAAAAATTACTCCAGCACATAGATTAATTAGAATAATTACCCAGGAGGGATTACAAATTTCAATAACCACGCTACAAAATTGTATGTTCATTCCCTTTGATCCTATACTTTTTTTTTGGTCAGCTCACGATGTTTGCGATGAAGTTATTAACATAACTAACCTATATTGTACATAATTGAGCAAATTGTACATAATTGAGCAAACCAGGAGCCTTTACAAAATTTAATAAGCAGGTTACATGTAATCCCAATTGAACTCATGAAGACATTGTACGTTCATTCCCCTTGATCCTATACTACTTTTTTCTTTTTGTTTTGTTTTTTTGTGTTTGGGGGGGGGGGGGGGGGGCGGCAGG
>NC_033801.1:15725156-15728576 GCF_001876935.1 Asparagus officinalis
CAGGGAAGTTATACTAACATAACTAGTTTGTTATCCATGCAGGCACATCAATTCGAGAGGTGGGTGGCTGTGGGTTTGAGAAAACGAAAAAAAAAGAGAAAGAAGGTTATATTAATGAGACAATGGAGGAAATTTTATAGGATAGATGCAGAGATAATATTGCGGCATATGAAAACTGAAAAGGACAGATTTATTAATAGATAAGATAGATATTGTTTTCAAATAATAATAATACCAAACAAAGACTAAACAGTGAACAGTCAGTTGGCATATCCTGCCAACCAAATGGCAGTGAACAATGTTTTAGGGAAACATGGCACAGTACAAGTATTAAACCACACTATCCTCATGTTCTCTTATTGTCTAATAATCAACACGTCACACTTGTTTCTTGTAGCTGTTAAAATATCATGAACCAATTGAAATGTGTTGGTTTCCAATATATGCATTTGACTGTAACGGCTAGAATTTTATTGCATAATCCACAGGCATTGGGTGCAACTTGGAAGTGTGCAGATGAATGAAGCGCTCAAATTTTGGTATGTTGGGCATGCCACAGTTCTTCATCAACTTATAGACCATTCTGTATGTGGTTATTAACAATAAACATAGATTATATGATTAATGAAGGCCTGCAAGAATACTGGTATCCTACCTAGTGGAACCTTGGGAGATTGCTTCAGTTCTGGGAAATCTAACATCATTAAGGCCTCCGTTAAAGTGTTCATAGAAAATGCAGAGTAAAACTTTGCATTGAGTGCATTTCACAACTTTACAACTAGTATTAAAGTATCCATTATGAGATTAGGAAATCCCTGTCAGATTATGAAATAACCTGTGAGATTGTAAACCAAGCTCATGCTCATCAGAGTGCATTTGAAAACTTCACGCAGAGGGTTAGGATATTGGACAACCAGTTATCATGCATTTGTTGTGATGTAGCGATGGTTGACAGGGTTGAACATCTGAAAACTAAGGGCTTGTTAGGATTGGGCATAATGAGGGCGTAAGGGAAGTTAGGGGAATCTTTATCCTTGTTTGGGAATCAACTTATGCTAGGTAATGGGGGAGAAGGGAAGGTAAAGGAGGGGAGAAAAATCGAGCTTTTGTTACCCCCAATTTGGGGTGTAACTAGGGTGAAGGGAAGGTAAGGGAACATCTAATAAAAATAATAATAATGGAGAAACCATTTTACCCTCTATCTAACTTCTAACAATAAAATGGCTTGATAACATGCAAGGTTATTTGTGTAAGTTTACATATATTCCCTTTCATTCCCTTCACTTTATTAAACTTCCCAAACGGGGTGAAATTAGTTCCCCTTGATTCCTCTTACTAATTTCCCAAACAAGTTTTACATGTCCCCTTATCTTCCCTTCAGTTATCATATGCTCCCATAACTTCCCTTCACTAGATGCAAATCCAAACAAGCCCTAAGGTAATGATGTTAGGAGAACAATAAGGGGATAAACCTAGCTAAGCTCAGTATTGCATCACTCTAGAGTTAATACTAAGTGCTAACATAGCACAATGAATGTCTCCTTTTGCATACTGCAAGAGGTCTAGGGCTTTATGGCATATCCTCACAAAATATTGTGCTTCTGTTTGTGAGTTTGGACAAAGACTGATGCTAAACCATCCCTTAAGCACATACGACAAGAAGCACCCATATAGGGATGCATAGCATGAGTCCCAGTTTTATCTCACTAAGATAGAAGACATCATGTCAGCATCCAACTTATAAAACAACTTATTTACCCGCTAAAAGGAAGAAATGTAACAAATCCCAATAGAATATAACCATGAAAAGGTTTACATTAATGTACAAGAAAAATGGCCGATGCACTGTGAACAAGGTATCAGGAAAGTCTTTATTATTAGCTTCTACACCACTTAGCAATAATATACAAGAAAATGAAAAAGTATAACAAAAAAACTTAAGCATGGGTTCCCAAATAATATCAGCTCACCTGGATTTCTTTAGGAAATGTAGCACTAAAAAGCATTGTTTGCCTTTGACCTCGTTGAGGCATGTCCATCTGTTCAACAATTTTTCGAATTTGGGGCTCAAACCCCATATCCAGCATTCTATCTGCCTCGTCAAGGGCCAAATATCTGATCATTTGTAATGAAACTCTGGCTCTCTCAAGTAAATCCACCAGACGGCCAGGAGTTGCCACAAGAATATCAACCCCTCTTTCCAGTTCTCGCAACTAGCGGAAGTTCATCTATAATCAGTATGGTATATGACATGTTTTTTGGAATAAAGGGAAATGGAATAATAAATAAGATATGGCTGAAAGTAGCTTATTAATCATCACTATTTAACCAGGTTTAATAAAACACTAAAAAAAAGTGCATGGCAATTAGAAAATGACAACGAAAAATAAAAGCATAAAATTACAAGAATTTATGTTCGCATTGCTGCTGCAAATTTTTCCATGAAAGGAAAGTGTAGATGCTCTTAGATAGACAGTAGAATTCGATAGTACTTGCTAATCAGAAGAACTGGAAGAAAAGGAGAAAATCCCCTTCACATTAACTGCCATACCAAGCATGTTAAAAAGGTAACAAAAGAATAGGTCTATACAAGTGAATAGGCTATCCATTACTGAATCTATAAAATGCTTTGCAATTCTGAGAATCAGAATTTCATGAAAACAGCTACAAATCAATAGCCCAGCCAAAAAGATGCATGGGGACAGCTAATTACTACCAAAGGAGACCAAAAAATAAAGATGTTGAGCCATAAAAGATAACTGACATCAATGACAGCCAATTAAAGCATCTAAAAGGAATCAAATATCTAGAGAGAGGTAAAGAAAACCTGTTGATTAATTGGAGCACCTCCATAAGCAACAACAACTCTTACTCCGGTCTGATAAGAGAACTTTCGAGCCTCCTCATGTATCTACATTTCAAATTGAACAGAATATGAAGACTAAGACTGCCAAGCGTAAATCAAAGGTCACATTTTAGCGGTTCAACTTACTTGGACAGAAAGCTCCCTAGTTGGTGATAGGATAAGAGCTAGTGGGTATACAGTTCGAGAACCTCTTGGCCTCTGCACCATCTGTGCCTTCATAATTCCACTTATGATTGGAAAGCAGAAAGCTGCCGTCTTGCCCGATCCAGTCTGAGCACAGGCCATTAGATCACGGCCTCCAAGCGATATTGGTATAGCATGGCGTTGGACAGGAGTAGGCTTCACGTATTTGCATCGCCTTATATTCTCATTCAAAGCCTCACCGAGATCAATCTCCGCAAAAGTGTTCACAGGTGGTGGCACATTATCACCACTAGTGTCCACAGGGATGTCCTCATAGGCGTCAAAATTGATACCAGTGTTTTCTTGATCAAAAGCTGGGTCAGGGGTTTCTTCGTCGTTGGCAAAAGGGTTCACTTCACGTTCCCTACCTC
>NC_033801.1:15728595-15756696 GCF_001876935.1 Asparagus officinalis
GGCCGTCAGATTGAGATGGAGGTGGTGCAGCATCGGAGGATGGCTGGCGGTTACGCAGATGGGGAGGGACATAAGAAGCACGGGCAGGACGAGAGTCATTCCCGGCACCAGCAGCACCGGAGCTCTCAGCATTGGCAACAGAGTCGGCCCAAGAAGTTCGCATAATGAGATTGAGGGGATGCAGTGCCTATTTAAAATCTTCGATTCACGATAAAAGACTTGCAGTGTTAAGTACGACCATTCAAATTTGAATTACAACTTTCTGCAAATAATATGACAATGATATCTTTAAGGGGCGACATCAAATTGACAAAATTGGAAGCAAAAAAAAGATTGTAAAAATTTCAATGCAGCTTTTCAACTTACCTAGGAGAAAACAGATATTGCATTAGAAAATGAATCTCATCTCATTTAGTAATAAAAACCCCAAAAAATATACACCCCTGATACCCAACAATGGGAATCTAAAACCGATGAAACCTAAATTACAACCTAGAAACCCTAAACGAACAAAAAAAAAGAATTTGGGATGAGAAAACAATAACCTCATAAAAAACTTAAACCTTAAGAAAGCCCAAATCAGTAGATCCGCATCAAACAGCAAACCCTAACTTCAGGAAACAACATCACAGCACCAGATCGATAACCAATACTTGTAATCTTTCAGCAAAAAATTAAAAAAAAAAAAGGAATTTCGAAACCCTAACGAAGAAATCGCTCTCTACCGATGAAAAGTTAGAGATCCAGAAGATAGAGAAAGAGAGGAAACAAGAGTTACCTGCGGATTCGGAGAAAATCGGATGAAACCCTAGAATCGCTCGCTGGAAAAAACGAAACCCTAACTTCGATGAGAAAGAGAGAGAGAGAGAGAGAAGAGGAGGAGACTCAAGAGAAAATATCTCGACCTTTACTTCTTTTGGCTTTCTACGCAAACGCGAATTTTTCTCTAATTTTCTTTTTTTGCAAAGGCCTTTTAAACCGGGGGACCAAAATTAGGAAGGAATTTAGGGGTGTCCGTACGAGCTGGGGCTGACGTGAGCGCCGAAACGAGCGGTCCACAGGCGCCGCAGTACACGATGACTAGGATGTTTGCAGCATATGGATTTGTGTGTGCAGGAGCGTATCAGCCGTTTGATTCTGTGCATGTTGGAGAATGTCGATGGCCAATTACTTTCGGGGTTAGAGATTTTTTTTTTTTTTTTTTTATCCCCCACCCTTGCTTTTCTAGATGCCGGGTAGAATAAGGGGGTGTTTGGTTGCATTGTTTTTTAGAAATGTTTTCTCAAAAGTATTGACGCATGGCATTTATGTAATTAAGAGTTTTCTATACATTTATATAAACTGTGTTTGGCTCCAAAAAAATTTACAAAAATGTTTTCTGTAAAGTGCCCAAAAGTACCAAATTTTATGGAAATTGATTTCCTTCTAAAATGGGAGGAAATCTCTTGGAAATCTGACGCATTCATTATTTAAATAATAAAACTCATTAACTCTTTTCTACAAAGTTCTCACTTTTCTATAAAGTTGGTGGTGTTTGGTTACATTTCTATAAATTATAGGAAATGTTGCTATTTTCCCAAAAGTTATTTCTCATTTTCTTGTTTTGAACCAAACAAGCACAATACAAAAAATAAGAAAATTTGTACTTTTTAACTTCTCAAAATTTTTCCTATAATTTTTTTAAGAAATACAAGGAAATCAAATTTGGGATGAAAAACATTTCCTATAATTTATAGAAATGTAACCAAACACCCCATAAGGGGCTGTTTGGTTGCACACTTTTTGAGAAAACTTTTCTCAAAACATCTGACAATGGCAAATTTGTAATTAAAAGTTTTTCAGAGATTTCTATAAATTGTGTTTGGTTCAACAAAAAATTTACAGAAATATTTTCTATAAAATATCAAAACCTACCAAATTTTACAAAAAACAATTTCCTCTCAAAATGAGAGGAAAACACCAGAAATCTGACACATGCCATATTTAATTAAAAACCTACCAAATCTTGTTATTTTCTATAAAGTTATGAGTTATTTTCTTGTTTTGAACCAAACAAGCAAAGTACAAAAAAACAAGAAAATTGGTACTTTTTGATTTCTCAAAACTTTTCCTATAATTTTTTTAAGAAATTCAAGGAAATCATATTTTAGGTGGAAAACATTTCCTATAATTTTTAGAAATTGAACCAAACACCCCCTAAAACTGAACAGTAAATTCGTAGACAGATTTAAACATTTAGAATTCTTAGAAAAAAATATAGACTTTGAACAGCATGATGTTTGTTTCGATTGGAATAAAGATTTTATCAAAACACCGCATAAAATAGAAATGATATATATCATTCACGGGGTAGAGAGTTTGAAAATGTATTTACTCCCTACCTTTGATTTAAACCACTCTACTAACCCACTGCGGATGACCCGGACATTTGGGAAGTTCTAATATGGCTCCCACGGTTTTCAGTTCGATTCCGAGCTACATTATCAAAATAAAAAACCACCGCACTATTATAAGAGTCATTCCCCCACTACTATGTGAGTTGTTCTTTAAGAATTCATATTGTTACAATCACAGCAAACATGTAAAAGTTTTGATAGAAATCATAATATGAAATTAGTTCCCAAAATCCTTAATGCTATGTTTGGTAGTTTACTAATGGGCGTGAAAGGAAAGAAGGGAATGAGAAATAACGCAAAGGAAAAAAAAGGAAGGGGGAGGAGAAATGTAATAATCATGTTTGGGAGTTTACTAAAGGGAATGGAGGAGAATTATTTTTTACTCGTTTGATTTGTATTATGATAGTCCATATTGTTTTACTTCATCTACACCCTCATTGTTTTATGGCTTGTTTGGATGGAGGGTAGAGAGTAAGGGTGTGCAAAGTTCGGTCCTAACCGACCAAACCGATCGAATTGGAACAGTTCGGTGCGGTTTTGAAGTTCCATCTGTTCGGGTCGGTTTCAGATAAGTCCAACCCGATTAAACCAACCCGTCTGAACTGTGGCTCTCTCTCTCTCTCTCATTACCGCTACCCATAACCCATTACCTGACTAAGATAACTACAAAATCCCTCATTCTCATTCCCCTTGAGATTAAACCCTAACTCTCCCGTTGCTCTCTCTCTCTCTCTCTCTCTCTCTCTCTCTCTCTCTCTCGTCCTGATCCAGGGCTCCCACCATAGATATCATCCCCTCCCAGTCATCCGGTCGCAGCACCCTTGCTTGACCGTCAGATCCCTAATCCTAACTCCGTGTTCTCTCCACGGCGTGCAGAACCACTCAACCCTGTCTTCCCAGCAGCAAGGCGGGATGGAGATGAGAGCCGAGCTGGTGGATCGAGGAGCTAGAGGGTGGAGGGATATTGATTCGAAGGGGTCTTTTTAGGACGGAAGGAGGGATACCGAGGTGGCAACACGAGGGAGGGTTTGAGAGGAGGGGGAGCGCCGAGCGGGGGAGGTCGAGACGTGAACTGTGTGTTGCTAAGAAGTCGAAGTCACGATTTCAATCTCTCTAATTTTCTTTCACAAATTGCAGAAGAGGGACAGAGCCGGTAGCGGAAGATTGAAGCGAGTCAAGAACAACTTCAAGGATCTTGATGAGCACATCAAAGTGTTTGAGCCGCTACTCTTCGAAGAGGTCAAGGCTCAAATCACTCCGCTACTCTTCGAAGAGGTCAAGGCTCAAATCACTCCGCTACTCTTCGAAGAGGTCAAGGCTCAAATCACTCAGCAGAACGATGAGGAAGAAGGTAATGATTTGATTTTTTTGGCACACATACCCCCAATATACGGCCGACCGGGGATATTTTAACTCAGTGTGGTAGAATTGGGGTAAATTTGTAATTTTGGTTGATTAGGATAGATATTTTAAAGGCCCAGTTTTTTAGCCTTATAAATTAGGTTTTGTTTATTTTATTATCTTCCCTTTGACAGAGAGTAATTAGGACAGTGGTGGAATCGCTAAATGTGTCGAATCTGAGGGGTTTCATATGCTGGATTTGGTAGTTCAGGATACTTTTCAAGAAGAAGTATTAGAGAATGATTTGTTGATACTTTCGGAGGAGGAGGTAAGATTTTTTTTGCTTTGTATATTTCACATAAATTTGAGCAAGGATTGATTGAATCCAGCCTGATAGCATCACTCGAACTAATTTCAACTTTAAAGAGGTGTACCTTTATGCTATTTAGTAGAGCTTCTACCTTAGATTTGACGTACCTTCAAGTAGTATTTCTTGTGCCAAACTTGCCAACTTATCGCTACATCTATTCATGGATAGTTCAAATCTGAGATTGCTAACTTCTCTAATGTAGAGATCAACTTCCATCCAGCATGATAAATTTAACTATAGAGTAACCAAACAAACCTAACCGAACCGACTTGCAATAGTTCGGTTCGGTTTTGAATTGTAGGCGGTTCGGTTCGGTTGTTCAAATTTTGGTAAAAACCAAATCGAATCGACCGATGCTCACCCCTAGTAGAGAGGGAGAGGATAAGAGAAATGTAATTTTAACCTTTGGGAGTTGCATTTAGGAGGGTAAAGGAGGGGAATGGGGAAATTTGTGCCAAAATGTTACACTCCAAATTTGGGGGTAATGAAGAGGAAGGGAAGGAAGGGGGGGATCTCCTTCCTTCCCTTTCCTAAGTGAACTCCCAAACATACCATTAGATTTTTTTTTTTGGTTGGGGGGGAGGGTGGAGGGAATTATACAGAACAAAGGTTAATGGATGCCAACTTTGTTGCTTCTATTCCCCTTCATTCCCTTCAAAAAAAATCTCAAACTAAGCGAATATAACGTTTATTTCCCTACCCACACTCATCCAAACAAGGCATTATAAAAACTCCAAATCTTCACGCATTGAAATTATTGCTCCAACTATACTAAGTGTTATGAAATTATCCCTCTGGTTAGCATCACATCAAATGATGCTATACCCTGGGAATTACCAAGCCTAATAAGAGTGGCCATGTAGTAGCTATCTCGTCTATTCCTAAAAGCATCAACAAGCCTAACCTGAGTGATAAGGCGGGTGACCTGCCTCGCGATCCAAATATGAGACGAAAGGCACTTCTGATCTGAGCCTTGCTAGATGTCCGACTCCAAGATAAAGGACGTTCTCCACTTGAACCCGACACAGCACATTTCCAATAGTGAAACGACTTGACAAGCGTCATCAAAAGTCACGTTACATTTAATGAATGTACAATCATGTCTGTACTTCGCCACCCAATCACCATCAACAATTAACGTGACATCAGAGTCATAATGACCTTGTGAGCTAGAACCTTTAATGCTCCTCGAACACGCATCCACTCCACAAGTCCCATCATTATACAAAGACGACTCAGCCAATCAATTGCTGACAGATGTAAAGTAAGGCCTGATCCAGAATTGCACACATTCAACTAAAATTACTGACATGTCTTGTAAACCCTCTATAAATAATGGTGATCCACCAAACCAATGTACACAATTTGACACACAAAAGTCAATAAGACTACACTTTATTTTTCTCTTCAGATTAATGAGAAACAGTCATTCACTTGAGCGTCAAAAGGCACGTCAGAGAAATAAACTCCAGTGCCTCTAATCTCTGTTATTTTGTAGAAAATATAGGTCAAGATCCTCAGCTGAAGATTAATTATCAAAAGTGATTAAGGGACCAAAAATCAAGTTTAACCTCCTGTAAATCGCATAACAACTTTCTGACATAAACAAACGATTTGTCGGACTAATTTCAACTATGAAGATTTGAGGGGCTTTTTTTCTAAAATTACTTAAAGATTTCGGGCTAATAATTTCAAATTTTGAAAAATGGGGAACTGATTTCAAATTTTGTACTTTTGGGGTATAATTTCAAATACCTAAAGATTTGGAGGACCAATTTGCTACATACTCTGCTATTTTTTGTCGCTGCTCCTTTTTTTAGTGAGAATGGTGAAGAAGAGAGAGAGAAAGAGATACATACACATATGTATAAGTTAGTGTTATGGTGTTTTTAGTCACCAAATTGTGGCCCTTTGCCAACAATGGATATGTGTCCCCCGACATGCATCGTTCAAATCGAATTGATGATCAGGACTGTCAGAATCTCGTCTTAGCCGAGTCGCCGTCTCCTTAGGCCGACTCGAAGGGTGGTACTTATTGGTCCTATTATGGAAGATGACTCGCCGCGAGTCCACTCGATCAATTATTCGACACCTCGTGGGGTCGACTCGAAAGACGTTACTTTTCAACACCCCTCGTTATAAGCCAAAAGACGACTTCAACCTCGACCCTCCCCCTCGGCTGACAGCGCGTTGTAGACGGTAAAAAATACCTCTATGGGTCTACAGGGAATTTGTCTACAGTGAGTTCGCACGCCCAGTTCTCTGACACGGACCTAAACCGCGTAGACGTCGACTGTGCTCAAATCCAGGTTCGCCTAACGGTCGACTCGCCAGCATGAGTCAGGAGCGATCAGGATGGCGGAAATTTGCTCTTCGCTCAACTCGCCTGCCCGAGTTCGGAGTCGAATCCGCCAGCAAGCCCCAGAACCGTCAGTACAGCTGGGTATCCACTACCCCACGTGCTGAGATGGACCTTCCCATCCCTCTCGACCCGAAGGGAGAGAGAGCACAGTACCCCAGGACCGTCAAAACGGCCGCCCACAGTGCGCACAGCGCGAAGGAGCTGGACAGGTGTCGAGTCAACCTGAGCATTCATAAATGCGACTCACCTCGGCTGTCTGAGTCTGGAGCTGGGTCCGCCGGCACTCGGCAAGCTGGCTAGACTCACTCGAGTACTGTACACCTACTTCACCGCCTCTCCTGACCGGAAAGGAGAAAGCGTCGTGCTCAAAGCACGCCGGGCGGTCACGCACAGTACTGGTGATCGGACAGACGCCTCATCGATCTGCGGACTCATAAATGCGGTTCATTAATGCTGGTCAAATCCACTCGGATAGTAGTCGTTTGTTGCCTCACATACAAGAATGGGCCTTCCCATCGTAGGTGACAGGACATAAAGCACAATCCCTGGAATGACCGTTCATGGTTTCGAGGAACAGCTAGACGTCTCTGAAGAAGATGTGGTCACATCCCACAATTCAAGGAGGAGTCAAGTTGTCCTTCTCCCATTTAAAAGCCTCTTCCGGCACACTGGAGGAGAGGTCGCAAAACTTAGAGAAAAGAGTTGAGACCAAGCTCTCTGCATAACCTTTTTGCATTGCAGCACCACTGCTTAGTTCCGAGCTCCGATCGCCGGCGAACTAAACAGACCCGAACTCTCTCAAGTTGAGCTTCTACTGCGAACTGAAGCTCTCCAGCAACCTCATTCGAACGGTCCAAGGGAAGCAGACTCGACACGAGCATCGAGCGAAGCATCCTGTAGCCACCTAAAAGTCCCCACACAAAACAAAGAGGGCCTTCCCTCTGCTTCTGTTGTAACTATTTGATCATTAGTTTGTAATAAGCCTTCTTATAAATACAAACGAAACTCCCTCTTTCGGGAAATCAAATATTCACCCTACAGAAGATGGCGACCACAGTGGGAGAAGCTGTTTCATCGAGTGAAATGGTGGTGGCTCAGTTTGATGAGGTTGCTGTAGGGACGACAGTGGAGTCCCTAGAAATTGAGTTCGACCAGGCCAAGTACGAAGAGTACTTGTCCTCCTCCTCCTCTGGTGGCGATGCGTCCCGCAAACGTCACAGAGTCGTGCGTCGAGGCCGACCTCAGACGGTCAAAGCCTCTGCACCTACGGGTTCTACCCGAGTCTCATCGGAAGAACCCGTTCCCTCACAATCGATCAACGCCAAGCCGGGGGTCGAGCGCAAAGGGCAAGGGTCTGCCAAATGGGTCGCCAAGCGATCCCCGCAGACACCTACCCCGAAGGGAACGCCGGTTCACTCCGGCACAAACCACGCTGCCACAGCTCGCGGTGACGTTCTCCCCGTTGGGAGAACTAACCAACAGCGGCGGCAGGAACTCGTCAGACAGGAGGTCCAAACCTCCGTTCCTCATAACGGCCTGAGCCATCATACGGGCCCGAGGAACGCTAGGCGAGAAGGCAAACTGCCCGACATTGGGAGGCCCTCCAAGTCAGGAGCGCCAACTGAGGAAGGCAGAGCCGCCCGCTCGGGAAGACTTCGCTTCTCAGGTCATATCCCTGATGCGAATAACTCACTTCCAAGGAGTGAGCCTACCCGAGTAGGCGAATCCTCGAAGGCTGGCGAGCCTCGTCATAACCATTTGACGGATAAACGTAAAGGTAGAGAAGTAGGCGAGTCCTCGCGAACCCGTTCTTCCAGGCGAAGGGGTGAAACCCGCCCACGTACTGGAGCTCGCTCAAACGCGAAGACTCGCCAGTCAAGGCGAGATCGCTCGACTCCAGCACCAAAGCATTCCATCCAACGCGCACCAGAGGGCGCACCCAAAAACCTCTCGTCGACTCACCAGAGCGACTCTTCTGAGGCCGGGGGTTGTCACCAACCGCCCGTAGAAGACCTCAGAGAATATTTAACTCGCAAACGCACTATCCATGAGGCGAATCCTCAGTGCCACTGCGAGAGACTCATCCACACGGTCCTCGCCGACTGTCAATGCGTCGGAACGGCGAGACCTTCGGTGTTTGGGAGACTGTCCCAACAGTCCTCTCGACCAAGGCCCTCCCGTCAAAGGCGCCGTCACCAAAAAAGACGCGCTGCCGATGACTTGGAACTCTCATCCGCCACGGTTAACATGACGGATAAAGGGAAGGCAGTACTCTCCGACTCGCCAGACTCGGATTCCGCCCTAAGACCTAACACTCGGTCCGCTCGACGCCGGCAGGAAGGCATATTCCAGCGAACCCGTAGTCACCGGGGGGTAAGTATTGGGTTTGACTATTCCAACCTAATACCTCCCTCCTGCGGCGAAGATGAGGACCATTCGGCCGCTGCCACATCTCAGACCTCGCGCTCAAGCCAAGACGCGCAGGCGAAGGCACACATGACCAATACCAACCACGAGCAGACAATGGCTCAAAAGTTGGAGGAACAGCAGGCGACCATCGACTCTCTAAGAGAGATGATGGAACAACTGCTGAACAAGAAGAAAAAGAAGAAAAGGGCCCAACGCCCCTTACCCCGGCAAACTAGAGACAGGGAGTGGGTACCTCCCCTCCGTCCCGTGTCTGAGGCGGAGGATAATCAACATTCCGATTATTCCTCCAAGACATCAATAGGAACGTCGCACACTGCGGATAGCACCCGTGACAAGAGGTTCGATGAATTCCAAGACCAGCTGAACGCGCTGAAGCTTCAGCAAAATATGAACAAGCTGGGGGTGGTACGTCCCTACCCCACGGAATGGGACACGGTCCCATACCCAGCGAAGTTCAAACCCATCAGCTTGTTACAGTTTGATGGCAAGGGGTCACCCTCGCAGCACATCTATTATTTTATGGCGCAAACCGGATTCCTTACCGGGAATGACGCCATTCTCACTCGACTGTTCATAGGTACCCTCAAGGGGGTGGCCTTTGAATGGTTCCGCAAATTGGAGCCCGGCTCTATCAAGGCGTGGGCCGACGTTGAAAAGCTTTTCCTCGCCCGCTTCTTCGACGACGACACCGAGGTGTCAATGGCCACTCTCCTTGCTGAGAAGCAACGGAAGTCGGAATCGGTCAATGACTTCGTGAAGAGATTTCGGAACCGATCAGTCCACTGTCGGGACCAAGTTTCCGAGGCGACACTGATCGAGATGTGCCGCAACAACCTGTCGATCCATATCTTGTCCAAGATAGGGGCGGTAGAGACCCGGACTTGGAAGGAGCTTGTTCGCCAAGGTGAGCAAGTCGAAAATATGATCAAGAGGCTGGAGGCCGAAGAGCCGCAGTCCAAAAAGGGAGCAGCAGAGCCGGCTGCGCCAAAGAACCCTCCCCGATCGAAGGGAAAAGAGGCTATGGCCGTAGACTCTGCCGCGGCGCCAAAGTTCGTTCAAAAGCCGAAACCCAGGCAATTTGAACCGCGCCCCCAGCGGCAATATGATTTCAAAGAAGACCAGGTGGTAGCTACCTTCGACACTCTACTCAAGAGTGGGCGGATTAAGTTACCGGAAGCCACCAAGCCTGAAGAGGCAGACAAAACCGGTGACCCAAGTTACTGTGCATATCACAGATTCCTTGGGCATCACACAACCAAATGCTACGTCCTCAAGGACAAACTCCAGGCCCTCTACGACGCGGGGGTCTTGAAGAAAGAGAAGGTCCAAAAGCAGGTGACGGCGAACATGGTCACTTTGAGCTTTGGGACGGGTCTCCCAGAGGTTCAAGCTCCGGCGGGGATAATTCCTATCCCCAAGGCGATTTTGAAGATCACTAACGACGATCCTCACAACCAGCGGGAGAAGGGTTTGGTTCCACAAACTCTGCCATCAGGGCAAGTGATGTGGGTCCATCCGGACCTCCTCGACGACGAGCAGTGGACCGCACAGCCTTCCAAGGAGGCTAAGAGGAAATATTGCAACGTTGTCACCGCCATCCTGGATACAGACGACGCGGCGATGACTGCCTTAACCGACTCTGAAGAAGACACCAACGTCTTCGCCACGAGAGCCGGAAAGGAGTTTGCAAAACAATATCCCGCGAGGACGGAAAACCCAGCAGGACCTCCCGCGAGGCCGGCCGCAGCAGTCCCTCCCAATCCAGATGAGCCAAGTTCAAGCCGCCAGCCTTACCGGTTCAACGTGCTCGCGCAATTGAAAAGCATACCCGCGCGAATCACCGTGTACGACCTCCTCCGGTTGTCTAGGCCTACCCGGGAAGCCTTACAAGAGGCGTTGGCTGACGCAGAGGCGTTCTCGACCCATTTCTCGAAAGAAACGGAGATCGAACAGGGCTGTACAACTTGCTGCCAAGTCTCCGAGAGACAGATCCCCTGCATCACTTTCACCCCCGAGGACATGCTCATCAAGAACACGTCCCATGACCGGCCGCTGTACTTCACAGGATACGTCGGCTCGGCGAAAGTGGATCGGATCCAGGTTGACCCGGGGTCCGCACTGAGCATCGTGCCCCTGAAGCTAATCAAACATTTGGGGATACCGTCGAAGCGCCTAGCCTCGACCTCGACTACCATCTTCGGCTTCAACGCCACTGGGACTCGGCCACTCGGCAAAATCCGCCTGAAATGTCGGATAGGCGACATGAAGACGGAGGTGACGTGCTACGTTATCGATGCTGAACCCTCCTACAACATACTCCTGGGGCGTCCGTGGATTCATGGCAACCGGATCGTTCCATCCACACTACACCAATGTTTGAAGTATGTGGACGACTACGAGCGAGTAAGAACGGTAGTGGCCGACAAACATCCCTTTAAAGGGGTCGAGAACTACTTCGCGGATTCTCTGCTGTACCAGGACCCCGAACAGCCACCAGTGGAAGAACTGGAGAGTGGTAATGAGGCGGACAGCGAGCCTGAATACGGTGACAGCTTAATTCTGAACGACTTTGAGTCAATTGTAATTGGTTACGAGAGTCACCATGTAACCAACGCCGTTCAGGCAGAGAAGCTTATCATGAATGAAAAATCCGACCTTGCTTATTTGTCGTCTTGCTCCTCGTCCGAAGATGACGCACCTAATAACCTATGGTCGACACTCTACAGTGAGTCTTCTCTACACTTGCCGGTATGTTCGTCATACGTCTTCAAGACGCGACTGATCGAGCCATCGCGAGCTGTATTCGTCGTGCCAGCACGGAAGAGGTATCGAAAAGACATCATCTTCGGTCGAATCGATCGTCCCCTACGCACGCTATGGGACGAATCTGAGGACGAAGACCCAGCACCCCAGTTCTCGCAATACAGTCGAGTAGCGAAACGCATAATGAGCAACATGGGGTACGACCTCACTCGCTTAGAGGGCCTGAATTACGGCCGAGGACGCAAGACGGTCATCAAACCATCCTACGTCCCCAAAGGGAAGCCCTCAAATTACTTCAACAGGACTAGGAGAGGCTTAGGCTACTCCTCCTCCTCATCGGAGTGTTGTTTTTACGTCGACGAAGATTCCGATTACGCATGTTCAGGGGATCAGTCGTCAACAACCTCGGCCTGGGACTCCGACGTCAGCGTAAGGGATCTGTTCGATGGCCTTACAGTCAACATGGCTACAGTAGACCCCGCCGGAATGGCAGAGGACGAACGACTTCCACTTTACGACGAGACATGGGATCGCCATGTTAGCGCCCAGTGGAACAGTCGCTTCGAACAGCGCGAACCACCAACTGAAGATGAAGTCCTCCAGGTGAACATGGGTACTGAGGCGAATCCCAAACCCATATTCATCAGCGACAGCCTGCCTCCTCAAGAAAAAAAGGATCTCATCGCCCTCATACGGGAATACATTGACGTCTTCGCCTGGAATTACGAGGATATGCCTGGTCTGGATCCGCGGGTCGCCACGCATCGCCTCAACATCAGCCCTGACGCCAAGCCAGTCAAACAACAGCAGAGGCGGTTCCGCCCCCAAATCATGGAGGCGATCGAATCTGAAGTAAAAAAGCTGATCGAATCCGGCTTCATCAGAGAGGAGCAACACCCCGACTGGGTGGCGAATATTGTTCCAGTCTTGAAGAAGAACGGCAAGATCCGCATCTGCATCGACTTTAGGAACCTCAACGCCGCATGCCCTAAAGACGAATTCCCTCTGCCCATCACGGATGTCATCATTGACAATACGTGCGGATTCGAGAGGATGTCCTTCATGGACGGCTTCTCGGGGTACAACCAAATCAAAATGCACCCCGAAGACGAGAAACACACTGCATTCAGAACTCCCATGGGGGTGTATTGCTATACCGTCATGCCTTTCGGGCTCAAGAACGCCGGCGCAACCTACCAACGCGCCATGAGCATGATCTTTCAAGATCATCTGCGAAAGACGGTCGAATGCTATGTGGACGACTTGGTCGTGAAGAGTCGCCATAAGGAGGATCACCTCCAAGACTTGAAGGCCATGTTCGAACTCATGAGGACTCATCAGCTCAAGATGAATCCTACCAAGTCATTCTTAGGGATGTCTAGCGGTAAATTCCTCGGCTTCGTCGTCACGACGAAAGGGATCCGAATTGATCCAGACAAGGTGCGAGCTATTCAAGAGCTCCAACCACCCCGAAATCTTAAAGAGCTGAGAGGCCTTCAAGGACGACTGGCTTATATCCGAAGATTCATCTCGAATCTCTCGGGCAAGTGCCAACCCTTCTCTAAGCTGATGAAGAAAGGTACCTCCTTCGTCTGGGATGAGCCATGCCAAAAGGCTTTTGAGGAGATCAAAGCTTATCTCTCAAATCCGCCTGTCCTTGCGGCGCCAATCTCAGGAAGGCCATTCCTCATATACATACGGGCTATGGAACATTCTCTGGGTGCCCTCTTAGCTCAGAACGATGATGCAGGCCACGAGCAGGGCATCTACTACCTGAGCAGAACCTTGCAGGGCGCCGAGCAACGGTACCCAATGGTCGAGAAGGAATGCCTAGCCTTGGTGTTCGCTATCCAAAAGATGCGGCACTACTTGGTTGGCCAAACCATCCATGTCATCTCCCGGATGAATCCCATTCGGGTCTTCATGACACAACCCGCAGCGCTAAACTGGCGCCTGGCCAGGTGGGCACTTCTGCTCTCTCAATACGACATTCATTTCATGCCGCAGAAATCGGTCAAGGGACAAGCCATCTGCGATCTCATGGCTAGTCACCCGCTGGGGGAGAAGACCGATCTATTCGAAGATCTGCCGGATGAACCTCCCGAAGCCAATATGACTTCGTCGCCGGAGGTGTGGCAGATGTTCTTCGACGGTGCGTCCCGCGCAGGCGCGAGCGGCTCTATTTCTGCAGGAGTGGGAGTGGCCCTCACCTCCCCGCATGGTCACGTGTTTCCCCGGGCCTTTTCCTTGACGGAACCATGTACCAACAACGTAGCCGAGTACAACGCGTTGCTCATAGGGCTCGAGTTAGCCAAAGAGCTCGGGATAAAGCATCTGGAGGCTTATGGCGATTCGCAACTCATTGTCAAACAAATGACTGGCGAATACGAAGTCAGGAATGAAGATCTTATCCCGCTCCACCGAGCAGCGGTCAGACTAGTGGAGTCATTCGAGAGCTTCCGTATTGAGCACGTGCTCCGTTCAAAGAACACCCATGCGGATGCTCTCGCATCCTTGGCAGCTAACTTAGCCCAGCCTCCTGGAACGACCCAAAAGGTCGCTGTCGCCAGCCGAAAACTCTTTCGACCCAGAGACGTCCCAGAGGCAAACGCCACTCATCAAGCCTCGGGTCAGCCAGATCAGGAAGACTGGCGTCTCCCGATCATCGATTATGTCCTATACGGCATGTTGCCTGAGGATTCGAAGGAACGAGAGTCTATCCGGCGACGTGCCTCGCGATTCTACTACGATTCAACCACTAAAACGTTGTATCGCAGGTCATATGACGGCTTGCTACTTCGCTGCCTTTCAAAAGCAGAGGCGCAAGAAGCCGTACGCGAAGCACATGACGGCGTGTGCGGAGCTCATCAGCCCGGACCCAAGCTTTGGGATCGCTTACGTAGGATGGGCTACTTCTGGCCTGGGATGGTTACTGATGCAGTCGCTTATGCTAAGCGATGTTACGAATGCCAGATCCACGCCAACTACATGCACCAGCCTCCTGAGGATCTACATCCGACGAGGGCATCTTGGCCCTTCGAGGCATGGGGGATGGACATAGTCGGGCCAATTTCTCCACCATCGGCGAGAGGCCATCGCTTCATCCTCGCGATCACCGACTATTTCTCTAAATGGGCAGAAGCCATCCCCTTAAGAGAAGTCAAGACTAGCGACGTGATTAAGTTCATTAAGCACCATGTCATATACCGATACGGCGTACCCCGGCGTATCATTCACGACAACGGCACGCAATTCGTTAGCCATGCCTTCACCCGGTTCTGCGACAAACTCCGGATACAGAACCTCTCGTCCACGGCCTACAACCCTTCAGCGAATGGTTTGGCCGAAGCTTTCAACAAGACGATCATCAAGATCTTGACCAAGCTGACTTCCACTAGCAAGCGCGACTGGAATGAAAAGCTAGGCGAAAGCCTGTGGGCATATCGCACGACGGTTCGCACACCGACTGGCACTACGCCCTACTCGTTGGTATACGGCTGCGAAGCTGTATTGCCGTTAGAGATTCAGATTCCATCCCTCCGCGTCGCCTTATCAACAGGAATGACAGCCGAGGAGAATCACCGGCTTCGACTCGCAGAACTCGAAGCGCTGGACGACAGGCGACTGGAAGCTCAGCAGCACATCGAGTTTTACCAAGCTCGGATGGCCAGGAGCTTCGACAAGAAAGTCAAGCGCCGAGCCTTCAAAGAAGGAGAGCTCGTCCTATCCGTCCGTAGACCAATGATCCTCACTTCCAAGAAGAAGGGGAAATTCCAGTCCAAATGGGAAGGGCCATTCGTAGTAGAGACAGTCTACTCGAACGGCGCCTATCGCCTCGTCAAACCGAACGGCGATAAAATCATGATGCCCATCAACGGCAAGTATCTGAAGAAGTACTACCCATAGTGCTCCTTCACAAACTCCCACGAGTGCAAGAGTCTAAACTGGCCCTCAGCGCCCTCCAACTGGTACATGAGGCTAAACTGCTCCTACTTTACCCGTTCGGGCGAAAGCCTCTGACGGAATCCAATTCGCCTATCTTCTCCAATGAGATGGCGGATCCACTAAAGTCGTTCATATCACGACAAATCCATCCAATTCGCCTATCTTCTCCAATGAGATGGCGGATCCACTAAAGTCGTTCCAATCACGACATCCCCCGTCAAGTTAACATTAAACCTCTGACAAAATCAACTTACCAATCCTCTTCTAAAGGATGGTGGGTCCTCAAAGTCGTTCCAATCACGACATTCCCCGTCAAGTTAACATTAAACCTCTGACAAAATCAACTTACCAATCCTCTTCTAAAGGATGGTGGGTCCTCAAAGTCGTTCCAATCACGACATTCCCCGTCAAGTTAACATTAAACCTCTGACAAAATCAACTTACCAATCCTCTTCTAAAGGATGGTGGGTCCTCAAAGTCGTTCCAATCACGACATTCCCCGTCAAGTTAACATTAAACCTCTGACAAAATCAACTTACCAATCCTCTTCTAAAGGATGGTGGGTCCTCAAAGTCGTTCCAATCACGACATTCCCCGTCAAGTTAACATTAAACCTCTGACAAAATCAACTTACCAATCCTCTTCTAAAGGATGGTGGGTCCTCAAAGTCGTTCCAATCACGACATTCCCCGTCAAGTTAACATTAAACCTCTGACAAAATCAACTTACCAATCCTCTTCTAAAGGATGGTGGGTCCTCAAAGTCGTTCCAATCACGACATTCCCCGTCAAGTTAACATCAAACCTCTGACAAAATCCGCTTACCACTCTTATTCTGAGAAATGGTAGCCTCCCCCCACGGTCGCTCCAATCGCGACAAGATCCCATCAAGTTAATGATCACCTCTGATGGTTGGCGCCGTTATTCTTACGAATAGCATAGCCTAAGTAATAGCCTACCATGCGACGTGCTATTACTTCTGTCAATAGTCACACTCCTACGTCCCTGAACTATTTGACCTATTCCAGATGTCCTAACATTGCTTTAGGATAACTGATAGGTAGAGTCTACCAGGCGATGACTCCTACCACAATCAATTGTCACATTCCCACATGACGACAATTGTCGAACACGGTTCGACAGACAACCTGTCTGTCGGTTCCCCCATACAACAACTCGCCGAAAAGCGAGTCGAAGTCAAGTTCATCAGTTGGCCGTAAAGGCGAATGTTTGTTCTTTATTGCGATCCAAGGGTTACTCTCTCGATCCCGTTGGAGCTACAACGCGAAGATCGGAGTTAATCCGATCCCACGCTATGAGCAACAGAAAGCAAAACAAGAGCTTAATACGACTAAGTCCTAAACAGGACAATCAGTGGATCGTCAAGTTCAATTCAAATGCCCAACGGCGCAGTCAAAGAGAGAAAACTGTATGCGCAAAGCAAAGGTGAACAGAATAAGCAAAAGGGCCACTACGGGCCATAATTTACATGAGTTTTCAGTTTAGTTGTGATGCCCGAAGTACCAACTAAGTTGACACAAAAAAAAAAGTTCAAGAAGACAGAAGGATGGACTTGAACACGGCATTACAAAAACTTCAGCAGGCTGAACGAGCCGATCTTCGCTTTGAGCTTCGCACGCTCCGCAGCCCGCTGGATCCTCGCCTTCTCCTTCCGCTCCGGTTGCCGCCGGGCCAACTCCGCCTCGCTGGCTTCTTCCTCTTGGCGAAGGAGCTGGAGCTCCTGGTCCACCGCCGCGGCAGCTTCGCCGAGCCTCCTCACCGTAAGCTGGCGCTCCCGTAACTTCGCCTCGCCGCGGAGGGAGCCAGCGTCCTCGAAGAAGGCCCTGTCCAGATAGGCATCCATCCGGTCCAGCACCGCTTGTTGACGCCTCCGCAGACGTTGGAGCTCGGCCTCTTTCGCCTGAATCCTTTTCGCTCGCTCTTTGCGCTCGAGTAGATGACACAAAGAAGGGGGCGGCGGCTCATCAGAGGAATCTTCGTTGGCCAATTCTTCGAGGCGGTACATCCACCCCTCAATGCGCTCAAGCTCCCGCTCACATCGCCGTGTGAGCGAGGCATCACCCGCACGGCGAACCGCCTCCAAACACGCTTCCACATGAGGGAGCGCGTCGTAGTAACGTCCGTCGCCAACGCTGACTGAGATGGCAACCCCGTGCACCAAGCCCACCAATTCCTGGAGGGGCACGAAGGCGGGATGAGCCAAGGGGTCCGGAATCGCGGGGACGGCAGCCGGAGCACCAACGTCGACGACGGTGGAGGAAGAACCGACACCCTCCGCACCACTATCATTAGAAGAGGAAGCCATGAGAGAGAGAGTTCTTTTTCGCAGAGATCTCTTCCTAGCGGATTTCTCTCGAAGCGGTAGGGACTCTGCTGGAGAAGAGCAAGTGCAAGTATATATTCCGAAAAATTTAACGGTGGAGATTCATCACCCCAAGCGATCAAGCGGTCCAAACGCCCTGCGACGCTTCGAACTCGACGCCATTAAAGGCTGCTCTCGAAACCCCGAACCGACAGATCGGATTGGGCACGAGAGGCGAAGCGACCGGTCGCTTCACCATAAATAAGCATTAATGCGCCTGCAGACTCCTGGCTGGCAAGCACTTGGCCCCGCCGACTGACACGTGGCACGAGTTTCGCCCGTAGTTGGATCTCCGACTGTTGGACAAATTCGCTGACTGCTCAAGTTTCGCCTGAAGTTCAAACTCGCCGGGCAAATCGGGTCAGGTTTCCAACACAAGCCCAACATCGTACGGAGTTCGCACGTAGTATAAACTCGCCAGCCGTTGGGTTCCGTTCCCAAGCGAAACTCGCCAGCAAAGGAGTTTACTCATCTGCTTGAACTCGCCAACAGTTGGGTTTAGCACCCAAGCGGAACTCGCCGCGATCGAGTCTCGCCTGAAAACAAATTAAGTCTCGCCAATACGCAAGCAATGAGCGGGCACAAACCTCATTGGGACTTTAAGACAGTACATTTGAACAAAGTTATGTTTTCTGCAAATTGCGAAAGTCATAATAACATGTTCAAAGAAGCAAAACATACACCCAGCGTTTCAAGACAATACATTTGAACAAAGTTATGACTTTAAGAGTCATGGCATAGTCCCAAATGTAAAAACAAGCAAGCAAAACATCTTAATACAGTCCTGAGGCAGAAGTCTCAGTCGAACACGCTGAAGGTGGAAATCTCCTCTTTGACCGCCTCAACCTGGCTCGCGTGGTCTTCCCGAGCCTTGTTTTCAGCAGCCTTCCGGATCCGGTCCTCGCGGTTCGACGCAGCGGCAGCATCTGCTTGGCGCAAAGCTAGCAGGCGTCGAGTCTCTGCCTCAGCGTTCTCATTAACCTTGACCACGTCAGATTGGAGCGCCTTCCACTTCGCCTCCGCCTGCCCTAACTCGGCCCTCAGGCGAGCCATGGTATGATTGAGATCAATGACTTGCTCCTCTAGCAAACGTTGCTGGCTCACCCAAAAGTTAGCCACAGACTCCAAATCCGCTATCTCCTTGGAGCGGGTTTCCTGTTCCAGGGCTTCCTGACGCCCGAAGTGAGCTAGACAGGATGCCATTTTAGCCTCCGGACCTCCCCGTAGCAAGTCCTCTAGCACCATCATGCGTGGCTCCAAGAGACGGAGTTCACGCACGCAACGGGTAGCGAGACGGTTTTCACCTGATCGCCGTAAATCGGCCACGCGATCATAGAGGGACTGCCTGAAGCTGTCAAAGCTACCCATACCGAGTTCGACGAGGGAAATTGCCTGCCTTACAGCACCTTCGAACTCTTCAATACGGGCCTGCCACGGTTGAGACTCGGAGGGAACAGACCTCTGGCCCGGAGCAAGCGTCGTGATGGGAGGAATTTCGAGGCAAGGTTCGGCTCCCGGCTGGGGAGCGGGATCCGGAGCAGCGGAGTTCGCACGGCCTTCAGATTCGTCGTCTGAAATCAGAATGGGATCGGCCGCATGCTCCTCGGCAGCCGGCACCTCCTCTCGACCTGTAAGACGCAACAAGCGATACAGGGAACAGTTGGGGGAGGAACACCTACTAAACTTACACAAAAGTTGAAGCAAGGAGATACCTTCAGCAGCACCCGAAGAACCAGATTCTTTCCTTTTCTTGGAAACAACCCTCTTCACCTTCGGCGCCATTGGGGGTATGAGGAAGAAGAAAGTCGGGTCCACTCCGGGGAGACCTGTAGATCCTCTTAACAGAGGATAGGGGCATTAAATACCTAAGAGTCCTAGGCGGTTACTCGAGACTCGATTAGACCGTTCAAGGCTGGAACAGTTGAAGGGTAAGGCCGAACAGATCGGATCTTATCTGGACGGACGAGATCTAACGGTTCGTGACCACGATCTGCAACGACGGCCCGAATCGGGCGCGAGAGACGAAGAGGCCCACTACTTCGCATTAAATGCGAAACGGCTAGCCCACGTCCCCTTAACTGACGTACACGTGGATTAACACGCGGCCCACTGAAATCGGAACCCGATCAGAGCCAGGCTTCGCCGTTAGCTCCTGCGAATCCGCCCGCGAACAAAATTCGCCCGCAGTTGAAGTAGACTTGCAGCCGAAATTCGCCAACAAGAATTCCTCTATAGTTGAGGTTCTCTTACGACCAAATTCTGACCAATGCATGATTACGAAAATGGAGCACACACGTAAATGACAATAAGCCAAGAAACAAAAGGGACAATTTCATTCATGAGAAAGAAGTCCTATTACAAGCAGAAAACTAAAGGCGAACTACAGGGATTTCAACTTCAGTTCCGCCCCACGAATTTCTTCAGCATGGCGAAGCTCAAGCCTCCTCAGGACCTCTCGACGAATATCTTCCTCCGTGCAGGAGATCAAGTCCTGAATAACCTCCCTGACATCCTTGAGAGCTCGATCCTTCTCTGCAACGGAGCCAGCAGTCAACCGCCGGCGAGACTTTACGCCCTCCAACTCCTTTGCCACGTGATCGCGAGCCTTCTCTTGAACGGCCAGGGCGGCCTGTGCTTCGGCTACAACCTGTTTCAGCCTCTCTACTTCGAAGGAAAGTCGGGAGAACTGATTATCGACCGTTTCTTCCTCGCGGGCCACTTGTGCATCCTCGGCTCTGACCTGCTCCGACTCTGCCGACAGTTTTAACTCTAGTGTCATGTTCTCGTTCAGGCGGCGATCACGATCCGCCAAAGCTACTCGAACTTCGCGGGAGGCGAGATCAACAAGAGTGGAACTCTCCGCACGAAGAGCGAGCAGCTGCCGAACAGCCCCCTCCACTTCGTTCAGACGCTGAAAATAGGGCCTCGCCGCGGCGGCGCCGAGCCTCTTACGCAAGAAGGACGCATCGTGTTCAAGAACTTCCCTGAATTCTTCGAAGGGGCAATTCTCCTCCAAGACCAGCCGGGTGCAGTGGGCCAAAGTATCTTCGAAATTCGCCAGAGCTCGCTCCACCTGCGTTTTTCGCCAGCGTTCCAAGGGAGAGAGGGCGACCTCCTCCGCCGTAGACGAAATCACGGTCGAGGTGCCTATAGCCATAACCGTAGAAGTGGTAACGGGCACCACCGGAGACGGTGCGACCAATGGCACCCTCGGTGTAGTGGTCACAACGTCAACGGCCGCCGTCGACGGAGAAATGGTCACCTGCAGAATGGGGGCCTCCCGTTGAAGCGGAGATTCTCGCGCCGATGAATGACCCCCAGCCAACGCTTCCATAGGAGCAGGAGATCCCCCTATTCGGCCAGGCGCGTCCTCAAGCGCCAAATCCTCTGCCTCACTGGACAATGCCTCGTGAACTGAGATATTGTCATCCTCCTCAGATTCGCCCGCCTCAGATGAGCGATTCACCCAAGAGTGAGGATCCTCCTCACCTGCGACTTCACGGTTAGGGTCAATTACAAATGCACAAAAAAAGAGGTTAACAGAGACCCCTCGAAAGGGACCCTACTAACAGTCGAGTACGGGAAGAAAAGTGATGCTAAAACACACACTTACCCGAGCCGGTGGGCCCCTCCTCATCTCCAGCCTCCCCTTCCTCGTCGGAAGGAATGGAAATCACCTTCTCAATCGCACCTGCATAGGTCCAATACCAATGGCAAAAGGTATGAGATCATCGTTGCGATCAAAGACGCTATTACAAAAGAAAAATTACCTCCTAATGCGGGCACAGAAGCCGCTGGAGCTCCCGTCGGTAACCTCTCGCCAGATCGCGGAGGAGCGTCTCTCATAGTCGCCGGAGCCGCCCCCGATGCAGCAGAAGAGACGGGCAATACGACTCCAGACGTCGCCGCTCCGGGGATACCCACCTGGGGAACATCATCCTGACCTTCCGCCGCTCGGACGGTTTCCGCCATCACATCACGACGGACCTTCTTAGCCGCTCCCGCTCGGGAACTCTCAGCCACTGCCTCCCGCTGACGCTTCGAGAGAAGCGAGCTACTCGGGGATAGCAGAGGCGCCCCCATTTGTCCGATTGTCGGACTCTGGACTGGAGCTCGAATATCGGGAGCCTCGGATTCACCACCAGCATCGAAGCCCTCATGGTCCTCCACGGGATCCTCCGAGAACAACTCCCTGGCAGTTTGGTGGCCCCTTCTCTTTGAAGAACGGAGAGAGCCCCTGATGGGACGATCGCGTTCCGCCAGACATGAGCTTTGGAACCAGAAGTTGGCAGGGTCAGCACTAGCACCCCGATACCACCGACAGTACAAGAGCGTGTGGTGTAAATCGCGGTCCTTCGCAGGCAGCTCAAAACGAGCTTGAGTACCTCCAGCATGGGTCCAGAACCACCCCCGAGCGCCGTCAACCAGTCCTCCTTCAAAGTGTAGGCGAGGGTTGACGTTGCCCACATACAATTGATCATACCCAAACTGGCGGGCAAACCTGCAAGGGATGTATGGCTCGAGATAGCATGTGGAGCCTGTTCTCAGAACGTGATACCCCGGTCGAATGTCCACCAACCAGCGAAAGGCACCACGGGAAAGGATTGTGTGGTGATCCGCCGTCGGCGCATCCCTGAGAGATTCTCCATATCCACCCCCGCTAAAGTAAGGAAAAGATCGACGAAAATTATAGTGCCCGAAGTGGGAGAGCGTCTTCCTCGTATCGGGGATGTCCTTGCACTTCCAGGAGCACCTCTCCAAACGCTGGACAAAGGGGACAAACCTGTCTCCCTGAAGCGCTGCCGGGGCACTCATCAAGCATTCGCAGTGATAGACGAACCATGCCATCAAGTAGGTATACGGTAGCCCCACCCTAGGATTGGGGGTTCTGATAACTTCTCCTTCCCCCTCGTCGAGGACCGACACACGGCAGAATTGGCTCGTCAGAGTACGGAGCCCCCGATGGATGCACGCTATCGTCGCCGATACCAGGGAATAAGACTTCCCGTGAGCCAGGCAAACCGCCGGATACACGACCTCTATAGGAAGAGCCTCGAAGGAGTGAGTGGGGATTACGCACCTCTTCAGCCATAACATGAGGTACCCCGCGAGCAGCGCCTTCCCCGAGATGAGAAACTTCGCCTGATGATGGAATGAGTGAAGAACCGTACCAGACTTAAATCCGCCTTCGTCGCGGTCGAGAATCACGGTGCTTCCTTCTTTAGCTATCCTCGCCTCCACTTCGGGTTCGGTCGAATCGATCGTCCCCTACGCACGCTATGGGACGAATCTGAGGACGAAGACCCAGCACCCCAGTTCTCGCAATACAGTCGAGTAGCGAAACGCATAATGAGCAACATGGGGTACGACCTCACTCGCTTGGAGGGCCTGAATTACGGCCGAGGACGCAAGACGGTCATCAAACCCGCCTACGTCCCCAAAGGGAAGCCCTCAAATTACTTCAACAGGACTAGGAGAGGCTTAGGCTACTCCTCCTCCTCATCGGAGTGTTGTTTTTACGTCGACGAGGATTCCGATTACGCATGTTCGGGGGACCAATCATCGACAACCTCGGCTTGGGACTCAGACGTCAGCGTAAGGGATTTATTCGATGGCCTTACAGTCAACATGGCCACAGTAGACCCCGCCGGAATGGCGGAGGACGAACAACTTCCACTTTACGACGAGACATGGGATCGCCATGTTAGCGCCCAGTGGAACAGTCGCTTCGAACAGCGCGAACCACCAACTGAAGACGAAGTCCTCCAGGTGAACATGGGTACTGAGGCGAATCCCAAACCCATATTCATCAGCGGCAGTCTGCCTCCTCAAGAAAAAGAGGATCTCATCGCCCTTGTACGGGAATACATTGACGTCTTCGCCTGGAATTACGAGGATATGCCTGGCTTGGATCCACGGGTCGCCACGCATCGCCTCAACATCAGCCCTGACGCCAAGCCAGTCAAACAGCAGCAGAGGCGGTTTCTCCCCCAAATCATGGAGGCGATCGAATCTGAAGTAAAAAAGCTGATCGAATCCGGCTTCATCAGAGAGGAGCAAAACCCCGACTGGGTGGCGAATATTGTTCCAGTCTTGAAGAAGAACGGCAAGATCCGCATCTGTATCGACTTTAGGAACCTCAACGCCGCGTGCCCTAAAGACGAATTCCCTCTGCCCATCACGGATGTCATCATTGACAATACGTGCGGATTCGAGAGGATGTCCTTCATGGACGGCTTCTCGGGGTACAACCAAATCAAAATGCACCCCGAAGACGAGAAGCACACTGCATTCAGAACTCCCATGGGGGTGTACTGCTATACCGTCATGCCGTTAGACTCAAGAACGCTAGCGCAACCTACCAACGAGCCATGAGCATGATCTTTCGAGATCATTTGCGAAAGACGGTCGAATGCTATGTGGACGACTTGGTCGTGAAAAGTCGCCATAAGGAGGATCACCTCCAAGACTTGAAGGCTATGTTCGAACTCATGAGGACTCATCAGCTCAAGATGAATCCTACCAAGTCATTCTTGGGAATGTCTAGCGGTAAATTCCTCGGTTTCGTCGTCACGACGAAAGGGATCCGAATTGATCCAGACAAGGTGCGAGCTATTCAAGAGCTCCAACCACCCCGAAATCTTAAAGAGCTGAGAGGCCTTCAAGGACGACTGGCTTATATCCGAAGATTCATCTCGAATCTCTCGGGTAAGTGTCAACCCTTCTCCAAGCTGATGAAGAAAGGTACCTCCTTCGTCTGGGATGAGCCATGCCAAAAGGCCTTTGAAGAGATCAAAGCTTATCTCTCAAATCCGCCTGTCCTTGCGGCGCCAATCTCAGGGAGGCCATTCCTCATATATATACGGGCTATGGAACATTCTCTGGGTGCCTTCTTGGCTCAGAACGATGATGCAAGCCATGAGCAGGGCATCTACTACCTGAGCAGAACCTTGCAGGGCGCCGAGCAACGGTACCCAATGGTCGAGAAGGAATGCCTAGCCTTGGTGTTCGCTATCCAAAAGATGCGGCACTACTTGGTTGGCCAAACCATCCATGTCATCTCCCGGATGAATCCCATTCGGGTCTTCATGACACAACCCGCAGCGTTAAACTGGCGCCTGGCCAGGTGGGCACTTCTGCTCTCTCAATACGACATTCATTTCATGCCGCAGAAATCGGTCAAGGGACAAGCCATCTGCGATCTCATGGCTAGTCACCCGCTGGGGGAGAAGACCGATCTATTCGAAGATCTGCCGGATGAACCCCCCAAAGCCAATATGACTTCATCGCCAGAGGTGTGGCAGATGTTCTTCGACGGCGCGTCTCGCGCAGGCGTGAGCGGCTCTATTTCTGCAGGAGTGGGGGTGGTCCTCACCTCTCCGCATGGTTACGTGTTACCCCGGGCCTTTTCCTTGACGGAACCATGTACCAACAACGTAGCTGAGTACAACGCATTGCTCATAGGGCTCGAGTTGGCCAAAGAGCTTGGGATCAAGCATCTGGAAGCTTATGGCGATTCGCAACTCATTGTTAAACAAATGACTGGCGAATATGAATTCAGGAATGAAGATCTTATCCCACTCCACAGAGCGGCCGTCAGACTAGTGGAGTTATTCGAGAGTTTCCGCATTGAACACGTGCTCCGCTCAAGGAACCCCCATGCGGATGCCCTCGCATCCTTGGCAGCTAACTTAACCCAGCCTCTTGGAACGACCCAACGGGTTATTGTCGCCAGCCGAAAACTTTTTCGACCCAGAGACGTCCCAGAGGCAAACGCCACTCATCAAGCCTCGGGTCAGCCAGATCAGGAAGACTGGCGTCTCCCGATCATCGATTATGTCCTATACGACATGTTGCCTGAGGATTCGAAGGAACGAGAGTCGGTCCGACGACGTGCCTCGCGGTTCTACTACGATTCAACCACTAAAACGTTGTATCGGAGGTCATACGACGGCTTGCTGCTTCGCTGTCTTTCAAAAGCGGAGGCGCAAGAAGCCGTACGCGAAGCGCATGACGGCGTATGCGGAGCTCATCAGCCCGGACCCAAACTTTAGGATCGCCTACGGAGGATGGGCTACTTCTGGCCTGGGATGGTTACTGACGCAGTCGCTTATGCAAAGCGATGTTACGAATGCCAGATCCACGCCAACTACATACACCAGCCTCCTGAGGATCTGCATCCGACGAGGGCGTCTTGGCCCTTCGAGGCATGGGGGATAGACATAGTTGGGCCAATTTCTCCACCATCGGCGAAAGGCCATCGCTTCATCCTCGCGATCACCGACTATTTCTCTAAATGGGCAGAAGCCATCCCCTTAAGAGAAGTCAAGACTAGCGACGTGATCAAATTCATCAAGCACCATGTCATCTACCGATACGGCGTACCCCGGCGTATCATTCACGACAATGGCACGCAATTCGTTAGCCACGCCTTCACCAGGTTCTGCGACAAATTCCGAATACAGAACCTCTCGTCCACGGCCTACAACCCTTCAGCGAATGGTCTGGCCGAAGCTTTCAACAAGACGATCATCAAGATCCTGACCAAGTTGACTTCCACTAGCAAGCGCGACTGGAATGAAAAGCTAGGCGAGAGCCTGTGGGCATATCGCACGACGGTTCGTACACCGACTGGCACCACGCCTTACTCGTTGGTATACGGCTGTGAAGCTGTATTGCCATTAGAAATTCAGATTCCATCCCTGCGCGTCGCCCTAGCGACAGGGATGACGACTGAGGAAAATCACCAACTTCGACTCGCAGAGCTCGAAGCACTGGACGACAAGCGACTGGAAGCTCAGCAGCACATTGAGTTTTACCAAGCTCGGATGGCCAAGAGTTTCGACAAGAAAGTCAAGCGCCGAGCCTTCAAAGAAGGAGAGCTCGTCCTATCCGTCCGTAGACCAATGATCCTCACTTCCAAGAAGAAGGGGAAATTCCAGTCCAAATGGGAAGGACCATTCGTGGTAGAGACAGTCTACTCAAACGGTGCCTATCGCCTCGTCAAACCGAACGGTGATAAGATCATGATGCCCATCAACGGCAAGTACCTGAAGAAGTACTACCCATAGTGCTCCTTCACAAACTCCCAAGAGTGCATGAGTCTAAACTGGCCCTCAAAACCTCCAACTAGTACACGAGGCTAAACTGTTCCTACTTTGCCCGCTCTGGCGAAAGCCTCTTGTGGGATTCAATTCGCCTGTCTCCCCTAATGAGAAGGCGGATCCACTAGAGTCGTTCATATCACGACATATACATTCAATTCGCCTGTCTCCCCTAATGAGAAGGCGGATCCACTAGAGTCGTTCATATCACGACATATACATTCAATTCGCCTGTCTCCCCTAATGAGAAGGCGGATCCACTAGAGTCGTTCATATCACGACATATACATTCAATTCGCCTGTCTCCCCTAATGAGAAGGCGGATCCACTAGAGTCGTTCATATCACGACATATACATTCAATTCGCCTGTCTCCCCTAATGAGAAGGCGGATCCACTAGAGTCGTTCATATCACGACATATACATTCAATTCGCCTGTCTCCCCTAATGAGAAGGCGGATCCACTAGAGTCGTTCATATCACGACATATACATTCAATGCGCCTATCTCCTCTAATGAGAAGGCGGATCCACTAGAGTCGTTCATATCACGACATATACATTCAATGCGCCTATCTCCTCTAATGAGAAGGCGGATCCACTAGAGTCGTTCATATCACGACATATACATTCAATGCGCCTATCTCCTCTAATGAGAAGGCGGATCCACTAGAGTCGTTCATATCACGACATATACATTCAATGCGCCTATCTCCTCTAATGAGAAGGCGGATCCACTAGAGTCGTTCATATCACGACATATACATTCAATGCGCCTATCTCCTCTAATGAGAAGGCGGATCCACTAGAGTCGTTCATATCACGACATATACATTCAATTCGCCTATCTCCTCCAATGAGAAGGCGGATCCACTAGAGTCGTTCATATCACGACATATACATTCAATGCGCCTATCTCCTCTAATGAGAAGGCGGATCCACTAGAGTCGTTCATATCACGACATATACATTCAATTCGCCTATCTCCTCCAATGAGAAGGCGGATCCA
>NC_033801.1:15757696-15761099 GCF_001876935.1 Asparagus officinalis
GGCTCTATAAAACACTGATTCCCCACCCGGAAAGTCAAGTAGCCCGGCCTGATGTTCACTAGCCAATTAAAGCAGCCGATATCTAAATAAGTGCGATACTCCCTCGGCTTCTCCTCATCAATCAAACATTCGCCATACCGGCTGGAGAACTGCGGAAAACAAGTAGAGAACGCCCAGCACTTGTGAACTTGTAGCTGCCTCCTGATATCAGAGAATCCTTGGCCTTCCCACTCGCCATTCTCAAGCAGCTGTAGTAAGGGAACAGAGTGGTCCATGGCATGCGGTACCGACATCATGTCAGAACGATGAAGAGCGAACCAAGCCATCAAATAAACATACGGAAGCTCCACCTTAGTGTAGGCGTCTAAAAATGCCTATGGGTGCCCGCACACAGCTCAAGACAAAGAGAAGGTGATGAACGCCGTTATCCGAATCAAAGAGGATTATCCAACGCCGACAAGCGCATGAAGCGAATCGGCAAACTGTTGATGACACGACAACGAACCACCACAATGGAAAACGCCAAGTGGACCGCACGCGTTAATCAACTCAAAGCGTACAGACGCGCCCAACAGTCAGTTAACACGCACGCATCATTCAGCTCGTGCATGTCAATCAGTGCGCGCGTCAGTCAGTTCACGATGGCGTTAATCAACGTACATTAATCAACTCGTGTGGAGCATACAAGTCAACATGACGGATGAGTAAACAAAACGGGAGAAACTACAAGTCCCGGAAGATCGGAAAAGTCGTAAAAACACAAGAAATCAGCGAAACTCAGCGCGCCGCGCGAGACGGACCAAACCGACCCGCGCCCACGCGGGTCGGCCAAGTCCGACCCGCGGCGGCGCGGGTCGGACAAAGCCGACCCGCGGCGGCGCGGGTCGGACAAAGCCGACCCGCGGCGGCGCGCGCCCCGCGCCCACGCGGGTCGGCCAAGGCCGACCCGCGGCGGCGCGGGACGGCCAAGTCCGACCCGCGGCGACGCGGGTCGGACCAAGCCGACCCGCGCCCGCGCGGGTCAGACTTGTCCTGCGCGCGCTGTTTTGACCCGGTTCGGTTTTTGATGGTTTTTCTCGAGATTTGTTGATTCCTGAGCATTCAAACTAACTTGATATCATCTACAAACGAGGTTAGGCTGTTATTGACTAAAGATAAGGCCAAATCACTTGTTCTCATCCAAATAACCGCTTCCGAAGCCCTATAAATACAAGCATAGGGCCTCCTTTCAGCGGGGGCGATTGATTATCAAGACGAGGAGGTGCTGCCGGATTGTGGAGTCAAAGGAGCACGAATTTCAGCGAGCGTTGACAGATCTTGGCGAGTTCTTCGGCATAAAGAAGGAGAGTTCGAGAGATCCGACACCCGTTCCCGTCCGTCCCTTGAGATTAGGCTTGGTCTTAATCTCGAGAAGAGCCCTGATTTCGCTTGGTCGATTTCAGCGCTTCAAATCAAATGCTTCCTCGGCGAAGGCGACGCTCTGCCGAATTTTCCATCAACCGGATCCAGATCTAAGGCGGTCCACGGATAAACCCCGGCACAGGCAAAGATCCCACGCAAGCAGAAGACCGATAAACGATCTCTGCGTTTGTTTTGACGAGAGTTGTAACTTTTGTTTTCATTGTGTAAAAATCTTATAAAAAAGATTATCTTTTTTTGTTTTCATTGTAACGACTAAAGTTGTAATGAATACCGCAATGAATACAAAAATTTTCGACGCAAACAGATGTGAGTATATCCTAACCATTGATTTTAATGTCGTAAGGGTATAATTGTCTTATCATATTATAAAATTTTACATTGGTTTCCATTCCATCCTCTATCCCCCAAATTAGAGGGGAGGAAAATGAAAGAAAATTTAACCTTCCATTCCATCCTCTAACCCCTCAAAAAAACTCCCAAACAAGGTGAAATTAAAAATTCACTTTAACTTACATCCATTATCCTCCATCCAAACAAGGTGTTAGTGAACTCCCAAAAAAAGCACTAGAGTGTAACTGTTGATGTATGGAATTACACAGTCAAATAAAAGAAGTTGATTAAATAGACAGATGTCCTCTAACTCTCCGAATGTCTGGTTCTCAAGCAAGTTATTCTTCCCTACGCAAGTAACAAATCGTAAGAGGGCAGAGTGTGACTCCCTGGTTATTCCTCTAACGATCAAGTCAGTGAGTTGCTTGTTTAGAGAAGTAAAAGGAATTACAGTAGTTCTTAAGTTCAGAGAGTAATGTGAAAAAACTTAACACTGTAATTGAAAATAGTATCTCCTTTTATAGTAAGGACAGGAGGTAGGAGGGTAATTTTAGCCGAGCATGGGCTGGCAGCTACGTCAATCTTAACTTTATAGATGTCGGCCGACGAGTGCAGAAGAGGTCACTTTGATGTTTAATGTAAAGTGATGGAGGTGTGCGGTGCCGACGTGGTCCGATGTGTCATAAAAATTATTAGGGGCAGAGGAATGGTGGCTCCCATAATGTATTTAATGACATTTATTGTGAGGTGTTTGGTCATCAGTGTGCACAAGAGGGGGCTCGAGGTGTTTTGTCTCCTTTCTACTCGTCAGATTGTCGAGAAGTATTGCCTTTTGAGTTGCTCTTGCAAGGTGTCGGCCGATGAGTCGGCCGAATGGAGTGGTTAAACAGTCGACTCAGCTAGGGGACGACACGTAACGCCTTTCGGGTGGTCGACATGTGATGTATTTCGAGTCGTTTTTGTAAGATGTTGGCGTATCGAGTCGACCGAATTAGGTCTCTGATTATCTTGAGATGCCGAATTATGTATAATGTAGGACACTTATCTTCCATTGATTGGAGATTATTGTCCATCACTTTTAATTAAACACCAAAGTGACCTCTTCTCCACTCGTCGGCCGATACCTGTAAAGTTGAGACTGACGTGGCCACCAGCCCTTGCTTAGGCGAAATTACCCTCCTACCCTCCTCCCCCTACTATAAAAGGAGATACTATTTTCAATTATAGGGTAAGTTTTTTCTCATTACTCTCTGAACTTAAGAACTACTGTAGTTCCTTTTACATCTCTACACAAACAACTCACTGACTTGATCATCTGAGGAATAACTGGGGAATCACACCCCGCACTTTTACGATTTGTTACTTGTACATGGAAGAACAATTTGCTCAAGAACCGGACATTAGGAGAGTTAGAGGACCTCCGGACATTCGGAGAGTTAGAGGACCTCTGCCTATTTAATCAACTCCTTTTATTTAACTATATGATTCTCTTATATATCGGAGAGTTAGAGGACCTCTGCCTATTTAATCAACTCCTTTTATTTAACTATATGATTCTCTTATATAGAGGACCTCCGGACATTCGGAGAGTTAGAGGACCTCTGCCTATTTAATCAACTCCTTTTATTTAACTATATGATTCTCTTATATA
>NC_033801.1:15763040-15835268 GCF_001876935.1 Asparagus officinalis
TCTTCTCTCACAGACTAATCAAATTCTCTTAATTAATTATGCACTAATTATTTCACGACTCATCTACTTCCATAAACATTCCACTTGGATCTCAAGAGTTGCATAAAAAGTATACTATATATGGATGCTCAAATGCACTAAAAATAAATAAATCAATCAAAAGGAAAAAAAAATAGAGGAAGTAAGAATTTTGATAGTGGAGTCAGTTTCTTGATTATAATAACTTCTTCTCTCACAGACTAATCAAATTCTCTTAATTAATTATGCACTAATTATTTCACGACTCATCTACTTCCATAAACATTCCACTTGGATCTCAAGAGTTGCATAAAAAGTATACTATATATGGATGCTCAAATGCACTAAAAATAAATAAATCAATCAAAAGGAAAAAAAAATAGAGGAAGTAAGAATTTTGATAGTGGAGTCAGTTTCTTGATTATAATAACTAGGATACCTCGCAATCAATAAAATTTTACAGGTGATAATTGAGAGAGAAGATTATATTGCTTTTCTTTGGAGGAAATGAACATATCTACGATCGAGTTCACCTTCCATTTACGAAGAAAAACATCTATTAGTTATACAAGTATGCAAACTTTTAGAAAGAAAAACCAATATAAATCTCAATAAATTGCCCTTTGAATGTTTAGTCTCATATCATAATTTAATATACATTAGTGCAAAGCTTGTATTACATACTAGTATTCTTAAAAGAGTAAATTTATCTGGGCCAGGGGCTTTGTCTCCACATATGTCCAATACTGCTTGATGAATCTCTTCCATAGTAAAAGGTCGTTCTAAACTTTCAAAAGCCCAAGTCTGATTTGGATATAAAAGTTTCTAGTCCTCTTCTATTTTATCTTTTTTTTTTGTTAAGACCTTTTCTATTTTTATTTTTTAATTTTTTCGTTAAGACCTTATTAGCCAAGCACAGCGTTTCACTAGGAAACAAGCTGTGTGAGATTCAAACTGGCTTCTGCAATATCGACAATTTGTGGTCAGTTATTTTTTTTCATAAAGAGATGGATTCATGGCTTTCTGGATTGGTGCACTGGCAAAAGAATAATTTATGCGATGAAATGTGCACAATTGTGGAATAATCCTGAATCCAAATAACAAATGCCCACTCAAAAAGATTGCTCTTAGCAATGAATTGAGATTTCTTAAAGATTGACAGAAAATTCATTCCCTTATCATAATCATACATTCTAATTTTTTTTCCCAAAATGAAACTCTTCTTTGAATGTAATATATTACTCTATCATGCAACAATAATAGCAAACTCAAGAATTGACGAGAAATCTAAAGTTGTAAATATTATTTTGGTGAAGCAGTTTTTATTTTATTTTACTTTTAAAGAAAGATCATAATCCTTTCATGTAATGATGTGAAACTCATAATTTCTTCTAGGTGAAGCTCTTCTTTACGTGTAATGTATTCCTCTATACATCACAACAATAATAGTAACTCAACAATTGATCGATATGTTTTATTTATTAAAAAAAGATTATAATCCTCTCATGAATAAGACATCTCCCATTACAATATGGGGATAAAATAATTCAATTTGGATGTGTTTATGATTTCTTTGATACACTAATTGCTCATTAGTTTAGTAAACCTAGTTGGCACTCTTCTCCACATAAAAGAGAGATGTTTTTGGACCCTACATATATCGTTCATAAAGTTTGGGGGTGCATATTAGATATTACGCTTTCGGGCACTCCTGTCAAAAAGGTTGAAAAAAAAAGAAAAGAAGAAGAAGAAGCTTTTGGGCCTTATTTCTGACTTCAAACATGCACGTGACACGGGCGTGCACGCCAGCAGGTCGGGTTACCTTGGCTGCATGCGGCACGAGGTGTTCCTCCACGCATCGTACCCTCCGTCAATGGTTCATCGTAGCCTTAAACCTACCGCAGTACACTATAATACCTCCCTTCGTCATGCGGAGAAAACAACAACGTCGCGATCCAATCACCGCCGATCCTTCTTTTCTCACCCCTTTCCTACTTAAAAACCCGCCACTGTCGGTGATATTATCGCTCGCCTTTCCATTTCAGTGGGTTTTCTCCCTCTAAATTTATCGTTTCGTTCCGTTTCTAGTTGATTTTACAGTCTGATCCCTCAAGTTTCTTGAAATTTCAGATTGAGGACTTCAGATCTCATGGCTTCGATGATCTCGCTTGGCCTTACTTCGACCGCCGCGTCGCCGGTGGTTGCTCTTCGAGAGAATCCTAAGGTATCAGTTTGTTTTGTTCCTTTGTTTTAATTTTTGATTTGGATCATGAGTTGGTCACTGGAAATGAGAGAATTGTGTAATTTGAGCAGAAGATTGGGCTTGGGAGGAAAAAGAGCGGCGATCTCTTTTTAAAGGGGAAGGTAAAGTTAGGGTTTTGTGATTATAATTGATTTTATCAGATGTGATTCTATTGGGTAATTGGCGAAAAGATTGCTTTTTGACTGTTTAACTGGTTGATTAATGAGCCGAAACTTGCTGGATTTTGTTCTTTAACATTTTCTTAAAGTTAGTAATTACTAGTTTACTATGTTTTCTCCAAAGGTTATGACAAATATGGAAGTTGGCAAGTTGCCAGTTGCTTCCTAGTCTTTTATTTACTATGTTATTTACTATGATGTCATAAACTGGAGGTGGATTAGATCCTAAGCTGATAAAGTTTTAACTTTGGGATCTCAATGCCTAAAGAAAGTGGAATGGATAAATTCAAGATTTTCCTGGCTTCCAGCAATTCACTTGTACTTTTTGAGAAAGGGGCTAAAATTTTGTAATAATAATGGGTTTAGAAGAGCGAAAGGTAGAACCAGAAAGGCTAATACAAGTGAATGCAACAGCATTAGAAGTTTAGAACTGTGATTTATAACTTCCTTCGGGTAAAAAAAGTAAAAGAATCTCATAAAGTTGCATCATAAAGAGATGGGTTGAGATTGAGTTTCATGGTTTAGGACAAACCTTGTTGGCTGCTCGTCTTAGACATTGGGCCATCTCTTCCTTTGCTCATTATTATGGATGGCTTTCAATGTCTTTTATCAGAACGTGATCTCTTATTAAACAATGAGCTTCTGCCCTCAGACCAGAAAAAGTATGGACTCATGTAACGAATTTCCGACTTCGACTGACCGCTTGCTCATGCTGTCACACGTTTACCAGAGTACTACTATCAGTCTTAACTATAATGATCGTGGCACCTGAAAGAGTAAAATTATGTAAGCCAACTTCTCATTATGCTGTTGCTGGCGTTAGGTTTCTTCTTAGTGTGTTTCCTCCTAGATGATGGTACTTGTAACATTTATGGTTGTGGCTCTAAAGCTTGGGATGCTGACTGAGTTCCACGCGATGCAAATGAGTATTCAAAATAGACATAGAAGTATGGTCATTATCCGATGTCACCTGGGTACTTGTAATTTGAAGCCATACTCGTACCGGACATGTACCCATACCCGTACCCAAACTTCTTGGGCACTCCTTACGTGTATGCATACATTCGTTCAATCATGTACTCAATCATACACTACATATTTTAATTTAAAATAGTTGTCATACATTTTTTTGATGTATATCCTACACTTAAACATTCACTTCTTGAGAGTTATTAGACATAGGTCTGGTTCTGAATTATGATTTTGAAGGGTTGTTTGAATGTCTAGTTAAAAAACTAGTGATTTTCCAATTTATAATCCACATAATAAAAGAAATATTTTTATGTTACAGGAAATTTGTCCTTGTTCCCATATAAATTATTAATTCCAATACATAATATATGTGTATATAAATATTTATATAGCTGTGTTGTACCCTACTTTTTATAAATTTACCGTGTCCCATACCCATGCCGCTATCCATATCCGTACCTGTGCAACATAGTTAATATCTGTTCTTTAAGGATTTCTGCAAATAGGAAACTGATTATGGTGGAACGGCATGTTTGTCTTTTGACAGGTGTTGATTACTGGTAAAGATTGATATAACAAATTTCTGAAAAAATGGTTGTGTTAGAGAACCTAGTTCACGTTGTGTGTCAGGTTGTTTTATTATTATTTTTTGGGGAAAGAGGAATGTGGCGATGGTGGAAGGGGTCGGGAGGAAAGAAAGGAGTCTCCCAAGAACCCAACGCTTTATTGGCAACAAGAAGGTGTTTGAACCACAAATATGTGATTTGAATTTCAAGTGCTTGAATGGTGCAATCATCTTCTGTCACTTATGCATCTCTAAACTTTCTCTGTTCTCATGTCCTATTTATTTCCTTCTCTTGGCAGCTCTGAATTTTATTCATAATGTTTATCTGTCCTTGTAAAAAATTTCTGAGTTCAAAAGCAAATCAAGCTGATATCTCATGACATACTTTTCTTATCCTGTATAGTATAAGGATATTAGAATGCAATTGCTTTTTTGCTCTTTGGCTCAATTTGGCCTTAGGGACTGGTTAACTCACAACTAGTAACTTATTGTCTTGCTTGTTTGTTCACAGTCTAAGGCTGGTTATAAGTCGTCATGCTTGCATGCATTTAAGTTATACAACTGATACAGCTGAACTTCTAGCATCAATTTGTTCACTCGTTTATCACAAGGCCGTCCCTTGCCCTCTTTGATTAGGAAAATTTACTAACTCATGGAGAGTTGACCTTTATCCGGTGATCAAGTCTAGTCGATTCTTGAGCTTACTTCAATATTGAGTCATGTTGGGCCGTGTTTGATCAGCTTGCATTGATGATAATGATGATTACACACTAAAAGTTTGGTTTGTAAATCGAAGGGCTCAAATTGGTGTGTAGAATTTTGAACAAGGATGAAACATCTGGTTAAATTATACGTGACAAACAATTCTGAAAAAAATTTGATATGCTGATGTGACACTGTTCCTTAGGAACAAAAGATGGAAGAAGGGTTGTTTAAGAAGACCAGTGATAAGCAGAGAGTTGTTTAACAAATATTGTACTCTTTCTTGTTTTGTACATAACTCAATATATTTGCAAATTTCCTCGTGACAAATAATGCAGAGCTGTATGCTGTATCTCTAATTTTGCATTAAGTTTGCATGGAAATATAAATCTAGCTAATTTTGTTTGGCAGTCTTCTGGACGAGTACGAATGGCTGTTGTGGTTAATGTTTCTCGTTTTGAGGGAGTGACTATGGCTCCACCAGACCCAATTCTTGGGGTTTCGGAAGCATTCAGAGCAGACACAAGTGACATGAAGCTCAACCTTGGGGTGGGAGCTTACAGAACAGAAGAACTCCAGCCTTATGTGCTGGATGTTGTTAAAAAGGTATGTATGCACATATTCAGACAAGATGTTTGATAATCTTAGATTCTTACTACATTAAGAAGAAGAGATGTTTCCAGTATGGACTATTGAAGTAGGTGCTACATATACTTAATGACTTAGTTATCATGCAGGCAGAAAATCTTATGTTGGAAAAAGGTGACAACAAAGAGGTATTTCGAAAAGACTGATTGAATTTTGTGAAATACATCCCATCTGTGATTCCTTGCTGACCAAAAGACCCATTGTCTTGCAGTATTTACCTATTGAAGGATTGGCTGCATTTAATAAGGTTACTGCAGAGTTGTTGTTAGGAGCTGACAATGCAGCCATCCAACAAGGAAGAGTATGTAATACTGTTCCTTGATTTGTTTTAGGTTTATTGTTTAGTTAGTGTAAACACAAGTAAAATCAGGTTTTCTTCCTGCTGCTTATGGGTATGCTTGCTTCTGTTATTAGGTTGCCACTGTTCAGAGTCTTTCTGGGACTGGGTCCCTTCGCCTTGCTGCAGCATTTATACAAAGATATTTCCCTGATGCAAAAGTTTTGATTTCATCTCCGACTTGGGGTAAGCATATAAGCTGCTTGAACTTTCATTTGGCTGATTCTGCAAGAGATCCTGAATTTTCCTTACCAAAATTCTTTGCATTTGAACAGGTAATCACAAGAACATTTTCAATGATGCCAGGGTGCCTTGGTCTGAGTACCGATACTATGACCCTAGAACTGTTGGTTTGAATTTTGATGGAATGATAGCAGATATAAAGGTATGACTATTGATACCAGGATCCTATCTTTTGTTCCCATCTAGCATTTTTGGTTACTATAAACTCTTAGGGTTCTCACTGTGGATGGAAATGATTTTGAATGAGCCACCTTTCCCATTCTTCAACCTTTTGAAATTCTCTTTGGTTTTTGAATCTCTTAAAACTTATCAACTTTCTGACAGATATCTAACAGGTTTCAATTTCTCCTAGTTCCACAACTGATTTACATTTTTCGCTTTCTCAGCCTCTGTTGCTATCTTACAGCTGGAGCTTTTATTGCATGTTTGATTCTTATTTTCAGTTTATTTTGTGGAATCTATTGATTGCATTCAATACACAATTCCTGTTCTCTTGGACCTGGAAAGGAAATGACTGGATTTTATTATAGTGTTTTAATGAACAAATGCATTCCTTAGGCTGCACCAGATGGATCTTTTATCCTTTTACATGGTTGTGCTCACAACCCAACTGGCATAGACCCAACTCCTGAACAGTGGGAGAAAATTGCTGATGTTATCGAAGAAAAAAACCACATTCCTTTCTTTGATGTGGCATACCAGGTACCATGTTTCTGACTCTTCTGTGGGTAATGCATGAGCTAACCATTAAGTTCATACCAGGGATTTGCTAGCGGAAGCCTTGATGCTGATGCATCGTCTGTTAGATTGTTTGTTGCACGTGGTATGGAACTTCTGGTTGCCCAGTCATACAGTAAGAACCTGGGCTTGTATGCTGAAAGGGTTGGAGCCATCAATGTTGTTTGTGCATCCTCAGATGCTGCAGCTAGGTAATTTCTTATGCTTGAAAGTTCTTTTGAAGTTCAGTTGTTCAAATATATAGCTTTCAGGAATCTGAAGTTGTTGCTGTGGTCAGTTGGCTATCAGGTGTACAGAGGCAACATGGGCATAGTTGCAGACTGAAAAAAAATACACACGCGCACAAGTGAATATATTAATAAAAAATAAATAGACAAATGTAAGAAAGAATTGCATTTGAGGTCTTTATGTGAAATTAATACAATAATTTTCCAAGAAATATATTACTTTCAGTCTTTCATTTATCCTTACCTGTGATTTTTTCCGTCCTTTTTATTTCATCGTAATTTTCCTGTCTTGTTTATTTATTTATTTTTTTCCCTTCTGTTTTTTTCCTTATTTAGTGTTCTCTTAATAGATTTTAAGCAAAGTAAATTAGATTTCCTTAGCCAGTCCAGATGCTAGCCAGTGGCCAATTCTAGGAAATTCTTTTGGGTGGCTTTTATTAATAAGCTCAAGCTATTCTATTTTTGATCAAGTCAAACAGTTTAAACAGAAATTCTCTTTTAGTAAAATTTTAAGTGATGCATGCCATTAAGTTCAAATTAAAATTGGTGAATTAATTTATTTCCTAAGAGATTTCCATCATAACAACTCTTGAGTTATTCTGAAATCCTTTCCTTTTGTATAGACATATTTCATCATGGGCATTGGTGTCACATTGTATATATATAATTTTTATTATGTTTTGGTTACTCAGGGTCAAGAGCCAGCTGAAAAGGATCGCTCGGCCTATGTACTCAAATCCTCCTGTTCACGGCGCAAGAATAGTTGCTAATGTTGTTGGAGACTCCACTCTTTTCAACGAATGGAAAGCAGAGATGGAACAAATGGCAGGACGTATAAAGAATGTGAGACAAAGACTCTTTGACAGCCTCTCTGAGAAAGATAAGAGTGGAAAAGATTGGTCTTTTATTCTCAAGCAGATTGGCATGTTCTCCTTCACCGGCTTGAATAAAGCACAGGTAACTCACTCCCCAACTGGCAAAGATTCATCCGGTAAACTGTTTGTTTTTCCTTTCCCCCCTTCCGATTTTCTGAGTTTTGCTTCTTGTTGCATCACCAGAGTGACAACATGACAAACAAATGGCACGTGTACATGACCAAGGACGGTAGGATCTCTTTGGCTGGGTTGTCTCTGGCCAAGTGCGATTACCTCGCCGATGCCATCATTGATTCTTTCCACGATGTCAACTAGACAGCGTTGGTGAATTAATTGGTTGTTGTTGTTCAATACTGAAAGCTGTAGTCTGGAACTTTTTGGTCTTGTTCCAGTCTAATTGAGTCAATTAGAGTAGTCAGGGTCGTTGCTTTGATGCAAATAAATGAATATTTCGCAAAATAATTGTTTTTTAAAGTCAAAACTTGATTTCTGTAAAAGTACAGTACAGCTGAAGGTTCCATGAAGTGTTTCGACACTTGGTTTTAGGTTGCTTTTTTCTGGTTGAGATGGATTCAGGGCCTTTTGAGTTGATGCGTTGCCAGAAGAACAGAGGTGGGGATGCATATGAAGGGGCCCTACAATGGGAAAGATGAAATGAGTGTAATTGTGGAATCAAAAGTTGGAGGAAGCGATGAGGAGCATACCGTAACCAACCTGATTACGTACGTGTTATCCAGCTGTCATTGGGTTAGTAGAGTTCTGCTATCAATTTCAAGAAGTTAAAAACTGATTTTAACCTATAAATCTAAAAACATTTACATGTAAATCTGTAAAGATCATATCATACTCTCTTTAAAAGTACTGAGTTCGGGAAAATCTTTTCATTGTTAATATTATCCTTAATTTTTTTTGAATGTTATATTGTTATCACAATCTATTCTAATTATTCTATATTCTTTGAATTGGTAATTAAATGATTTATTTTATTCATAACGAGACTAAACATGTTATTGGATAAAGGAGATATGTTTGATATAATTCAAACCATTTACTTATTTCAGTTCACAGAGAAATCTAAAAAACATATGCTAGCTAGCATCTAAAAGTTTTTAGACTTTGCATAAAAAATTCTCCCAAGTTTTTTAAATAGCAAAAATACCCTTACAAATTTAAAATTTTATTAAAACATCTTAAAAATTATAAATTTTACTTATTTCAATTCAGTGAGAAATCTGAAAAACATCGTAAGTTTTAAAAATTATAAAAACACCCCTAAAAATTCAAAATTTGTAAAAAACGCTTTGAAAATTTTAAACCTATAAACACACTAAAAACCTACAAATAACACAAACAACCCTTGAAAATTTATAAAATTTGTAATAAACACTCTAAATCTTTTTACAAATTACAAAATAAAACCCTTAAAATTATAAAATTTATAAAAATCATAATAATTTCTAACCAAACAATACATTGAAAATATAGAAATTATGAATATCCCCTACATAATTTATAATTTATAGAAAACACCCTTAAAGTTTCAAAAGTTACAAACAAACACTCAAAATTCAAATATTACAAAGAACACCTTGAGAATTTCAAACTTATTAGTATATTGAAAACATAGGAATTATAAATAGTCTATAAACAATTTACAATCTGTATAAAAGACATAAGTTTAAAAAATTATAAAAAACCCCTAAAATTCATAATTTACAAAAAAACACCATGAGAATTTCTAACCTATAGACACTAAAATGAATATACAAAATTACTAACAACCTCTAAAAAATTAAAAATTTCCAAAAACTATCATGCTCCCTTTAAAAGTATATGTTTAGGAAAAAAAATTTCATGGTCAATATTATCCATAACGTTTTTGGAAAGAACATAACTAATTAAAAATCTATTAAATTTGAAATTTATAAAAAAAACACCCTTAAAGTTTAGTACATTGCAAATTACCCCTCCAAAGTTTAAAAATTTTCAATAATTTTTTGTAATTTCTTGATTTTAATATAATGTTTAATAGTTTTATGTATTTATAAATTATAAAATTTTAGGATGTTTTTTATAACTTTTAAAACTTTTGAGGATGTTTCTTTTATAGTTTTCTAATTTTTATTGTGCTTTCAATGTAATGCATAGATACACCAATTAACGATGATATTGAAGAGTAAGTCGTTCTTAAGATGTATTAGGCCACACATTACTATTCCTAGGCAGTATAGTTTATATATGCAAAAAATTTCAGACAATATATATAGTGGTTAAAATGATTTTGACTTTAGTGTACTATTTTTTATAAATTATATTTAATGTGAACTCATCATATAATTTTAACTATGGTTGTCATAATTTTAATATGTTTGATTGATTGACTATATAGATATATAGACCATAGATTATTTTATTTTCTCGCATGAACTAATATTTGACGCTTAATAATTTAAATTATTATTTTTAATTTTAATATAAAGAGGAGCTCTAATAATATTTATTTATTTACCTACAGGATAATACAATCTCAATTCTTATTTTTTGCTTAAGACTTATTTCATAGTACACGTACTAAATTAGTAACTAAAATAGTAATTATTCATGCTTAAATTAAGATAGTTGTAGTTGGTCACTCATTATGGAATTTTCATGAAGATGTATACCTTACTCTGTATAGCTATCTACACTGCTCATGTATAGTTTATAAATTAGTTGTTAATTTAACATATTAAATTACTTTTTCTTTGTAGAAATTTCTTCTTTAACTTTTGGAATGTGTAATCATTATATCATATTCTAGCGTAGAAAGGACCTCACTCTAAATGGCTTCAAGCCAATGTTTGAGTTGAACTGAAATATATACTATTGCTACTATATGAATATATTTTTTAAGAAAACCATGTCAATACTTTTTAAATAGAAGATAATATTCTAACCTCTGATATTATAAAAACTAAATATAGCCAATTGAGTGATTAGCAAAAGAGGTCTTACATTAGAAAAACATGAATAATAAGATAAAGATGAAAGATAATGGCATTACCAACGATACTACCAATAACAAACTACAATGTAAAGTTAACCTATTTTGTGGAGCCTAACTACTGGCCATAAACATCGAAATTTTTATATATATACTTTATAATTTATTAAAAAGGTTCATATAATATTATATAATAAAATTGATTTAATACTAAATAGTAATATGGTTGTAATAATATCGTTATTAGGTAAAATTCTTCATGAACGAGCATGTTGTTTACAATATATAAGCTATGCACTCTAAATTTTTATGTTTTTTTATAGAGCCAAAATATTTGAATACGAGTCTCTAACGTTTTGCTCTCACAACAATAAAATCCACTTAGCAGATGTGGATATTCCAGATGAGTTATATATCCTATATACAATATAATTGCCCTCAGCAAGTGAGTTATAATAGAATTTTTCGTTCACATAGTTTGGGGCAAGATTTGATAGGTACATTGCATCAAAGAAAAAAGTATATTTTTAGATTTAGAGCACATGACGAAATATATCATAATCTTCCCTGCTCTAATTTCGCAAGAAAATAATTCTTCATACTTTTACTTCTATGGTTCGGAGAATGAGCTGTAAAATTGAATGAGAATATTAGGTAATCTAAATATGAGTGAGATCATAACTAAAAGTTAATGTGAATATGGGTCAAACCATAACTTAAAGTTTAATGGACATATTACAAGTAAATTCATATGTAATATTTTTTGCAAATTGAATGATCACCCATCTTTTAAAGACTTCAAAACACTAACAAACAGAGATATTGTATTAGATCAACGTGTTTATAACTCTCAAATAGTAGATCATGTGACCACAGTCTGGGTTAAAGAAAACAATGACAGTATTTTATTTGAGAGAGAGCTTATTGAGTTGATGATCAATCCCACAAAAAACTTTGTTTTCTTTTTTATTTTTATTCTATTTTTATCAATTTAAATAATTATGATATTTAACCGTGTACATTGCACGTGCATCTCAACTAGTCCAGATATATGCATGGGTGAGTTAGCTGCTTTAAGAGTAACTTGGTCCCAACTTCTGGCTTCAATCTTCTGAAAAGTTTCACCCTTAGCCTATGGGCATGACCGAGAATGTTAAGAGGGCAACATCTATTATCTATTTTTTACCGGGCGACAATCTTGAAAATATGGGTTAGAATTCAAGAAAATGTGAATTTTCGTATCCATAAAATTATTTGTGAGTGGGTCGGAAGGACTAAAACGACCACAAATTATTAGTTACAGATCAATCATGAGTTTTTACGTCCGTGATATTATTTCCCAATGGGTTGGAATGACTAAAAAAAGCAATAAATCATAGGTTATAACTCATGAATGTCCTCCATGAAATTATTTGTTAGTAACTTGGAACAACTAAACATGTTCAAAAATTAAGGGTTATAGATCAGAGATCTTGAATTTAGGCCTCAATAAAATTATTTGCTAATGACTTGGAACGACTAAAATGACTGTAAATTGTGTGATATATATCATGAAATAGGAAATTTTGGCCTCTGCAATTTATTTACCATTAGGTAGAAATGACTAAAAATAGCCAAAAATCTTGATTTGTAGCTCATGAAACCGTAAATTTTAGCATCTGCGAAATTATTTAGCAGTGGCTTAGAAAGACTACAAATGATTAAAAATCATGGCTTATAGCTCATGAACTCATAAATTTTAGTCTCCGAGAAATTATTTGTGAAAGGGTTGGTATGATTGAAAATGACTGAAAATTATGAGTGATAGCTCATGAAAATGCATATTTTTGCCCGCACAAGATTAATTGTCAATGGGTCAAAATGATTAAAGATAACAAAAATCATTGGTTATAGCTCATGAATTCCTAAATTTTGACCTCCGAGATATTATTTGTCAGTGGCTCAGAACAACTAAAAATGGTCAGAAATCATTGGTTATAGCTTATGAAATTGTTATTTTTTTTCTCTGTGAAATTGTTTTCTAATGGATCAGAGCAATGAAAATCGCCACAAATCATGGTCAATAGCTTGTGAAATGGTGAATTTTGGCCTCTATGAACTTATTTGGCTATAACTCAGAGTAATAAAAACTACTCAAAATTATGGGTTATAGCTCATGAAGTTATGAATTTTGGCCTACGCGAAAATATTTGCAAATGTGTTAGAATGACCGAAAATGATAAAAAGTCGTTTATAACTTATGAAATCATGAATTTTAATCTCCGCGAGATTATTTGGTAATGAGACCGAACGACTAAAAATGACTGAAAATTGTGGGTTATAATTTAAGAAATTGTAAATTTTGGCCTCCATGAAATTATTTATCAATGGCTCAGAATGACTAAAAAACGTAAAAAGTCATCGGTTATATCTCATGAAATGCTAAAATTTGTCTTCAAAAAATTAATTGCCAATGAGTAGAAACAATTAATAATGGCCAAAGATCTTGAGTTATAACTCATAAAATCGGGAATTTTGGCCTTCAGAATATTATTTTCCAATAACTTAGAACAACTAAAAATGACAAAAAATCATAGGTTATACCTTAGAATAACTTAGATCATGAAATTGTGAATTTTAGCCTCCACAAAATTATTTTTCTATGGGTGGGAACGACTTAACAAATAATTGGTTTTTGTTTTTGAAATTACGAATTTCTAGCTTTTGTAAAATTATTTGTCTATGACTCACAATGATTGAAAATGGTAAAAACCCGAGGGTTATAGCTTAATAAATCCTGATTTTTGGCCATCACATTGTTATTTTGCAATGGAACAGAATGAATAAAAATAGCTAGAAATCATGTGTAACAGCTTATGAAATTATGAATTTTCTCTTCATAATAGTGTTTGTCAGTGGTTTGAAATAACAAAAAATATCCAAAAATCATAGGTTATACCTTATGAACATCCATGAAACTATTTTCCAATGGCTTGAAATAAAAAAATAATAAAAATGATTGGTTATAACTCATGAAATCTCAAAATTTTGCCAATACAAATTCAATTGCCAATGACTCTAAACGACTAAAAATGGCCAGAAATCATGGTTTATAGTTCATAAAATCATGAACTTTAGCCATTGGGATATTATTTGCCAATTGTTCAGATTGACTGGCTAGAAATCGTAGGTCATAGCTTATGAAAATGTTAATATTGGCATCTGTAAAATTATTTGCCGATGGTCGGGAGGACTAAAAGTGGCCACAAAAATCATTGGTTATAGCTCATTTAATCATAAATTTTGGCCTCCGTGATATTATTTCCAAGTGGTCAAAATGACTAAAACGGCCACAAGTCATTATTTAAAGCTCATGAAACTACGAACTTTAGCCTCTGTGAAACCATTTGTTAACAGCTCGAAACGACTAAAAACAATAAAAAGTCAAGGGTTGTAGAGCATTAAATAATGAGTTTTGACCTTTTGAAATTATTTGCCAATGGCTTGGATCAATAAAATGTCAGAAATCATGTGTTATAGCTGATGAAATTGAAAGTTTTGGCCCCTGCAATTTATTTTCTAATGGTTAGAAATAACTAAATTATGCAAAATCATGACTTAATAGCTCATGAAAATGAGAAATTTGGCACCATGAAATTCTTAGCTAATGCCAAAAATTACGAATTATAGCTCTTGTAATCATAAATTTTGGCCTCCATGAAAAAATGACCAACGGTTCAGAACAATAAAAAATAACAAAAAATCATGGGTTATAGCTCATAAACTCGTGAGATTTGTCGTCTCATAAATTAGGTGCTAATGGGTCGGAAAGACTAAAAATGGTTAAAAATCGCGAGTTACAACTCATAAAAAGGTAGAATTTTTCCTTTACGAAATTAATTGCCAATGGCTCGAAACAACTAAAAATAGACAAAAATCATGGGTTATAGCTCATGAATTCTTAAATTTTGGCTTTCAGGGTATTATTTGCAAATGGGTCAGAATGACTAAAAATAGCCAAAAATTATAGGTTATAGCTAATAAAGTCATGAACTTTGACCATCATGAAATTATTTTCCAATGGGTCATAATGACTAATAATAGTCAAAAGTCTCATGTTATAGTTTGTGAAATCATGAATTTTATCCGTGAAATTATCTGCCAACTGCATAGAATGGCCAAAAATGTCAAAATTATTGGTTATTTCTCATGAAATGATAAATTACACCTTTTGTGAAATTAATTGCTAATGGATAGAAAAAACTAGAACTAGCTAAAGATCATAGATTATAGCTAATGAAATCGTGAATTTTGGTTTCTCGTATATTATTTGCAAATGGCTTAAAACAACTAAAATGGCTAGAGATCGTGGGTTATAGCTCATGAAATTATGAATATTAGCCTCCGCATAATTATTTTTTGATCGGTGGGAATGACTAAAAATGGCCTCAAATCATTGGTTATAGCTTATGAAATTATAAAATTTGGTCTCCGTAAAATTATTTGTCAATGGCTTGCTATGACTAAAAATGGTCAAAATTGAGGGTCGTAGTACATGAAATTCTGGATTTTACCCTTCGAGTTATTATTTTCGAAAGGGCCAAAATGAATAAATATAGCCAGAAGTAGTGGGGTATATCTCATGAAATTATGAATTCTTTGCCACTAATTATTTGTCAATGGGTTGGAATGACAGAAATTTGCAACAAAGCATGGGTAATTACTCTTAAAATCGTAATTTTTTGCATTCACCAAATTATTGGCCAATGGCTTAGAATGATTAAAATTGTCAAAAATTATTTGTTATAGCTCATAAAATATGAATTTTCCCTACAGAAATTAGCTTTTCTATCATGGGTCTGAGCGACTAAAAATGGCAAAATATCATGGTTATAATCATGAAAGTGTGAATTTTGGACTCCACAAAATTATTTGCTAATTGCTTGAAACGATAAAAAAATGACCAACAATCATGGGTTATTGCTCATTAAATAGCAAAAATTGACCTTTGTGAAATTATTTTCTAATGGCTCAGAACAACTAAAAGTGATAAAAAAATCAAGGGTTATAGCTCATGAAATTATGAATCTTGGCCTGACTGAAATTATTTGCCAATGAGCCGGAATGACTAAAAATGACTATGTAGGCTATAAGTTATGAAAACATGAATTTTTCTCCACGAAATTAATTTTCATTGGCTCAAAACGAGTAAAAATAGAAAACAATCATGGGTTTATAGCCTACGAAATAGTGATTTTTGGCCTCTAGGATATCATTTGCTAAGGGCTCAAGACAACTAAACATGGCAAAAAATTATGGGGTTTAGCTCATGAAATCATAAATTTTGGACACTCTAAAACTATTTACCAATACCTCGAAATGAATGAAAATGGCCAGAAATCGTGTATTAAAGCTCATGAAATCATAGGTAAAAAATAAATAAATAATAGCCTAAAATCATGGGTCATAATTCATGAAAGTGTGAATTTTAGTCTCCATAAAATTATTTGTTAATGACTAAAAATTTTGAAAAATTGTGAGCCAAATCTTTAGTTTTGACTCCATGAAATTATTTGCTAATGGCTCGAAGGGACTACAAATGGTCAAAAATCATGGGTTAAATAGCTCACTAGATCGTGAATTTTGTCATCTGCTAAATTATTTTCTAATAGGAAGAAATGACAGAAAATGACCGTGCTGGTGATTAGAAATGACTAGGAATGGCATAAATCTTGGATTGCAACTTACAAAATTGTGAATTCTAGCCTTGGATTTTTTTTACTTGTGACGCCCCTGGGTTCACACAAGGCTGCAGTCCAAGGTGAAACCAAGAATGTCAAACCTGCCATGCACCACACCGTGCAATAACATGTTTCACCATCATAATTAACATCTATCTAGTAGAATCAATAACAGGTGTAGGTACAAAAGCAAGTAAAAGATGATACACGAAGGGCTGATAAAATGATAGTGATCAAATAAATATCTCATCATCCAACAAATGGAAATACATAATCAATGTCTGAATAAATAAACTGGAGTAGTCACAAATCTCAAATACAAATATCTGACAAGAATAAATAAGGCACTCCGCCTTTACAAATTCTAGAATAATACCCTCAAATGTCTAACCACGCTACAGTGGAGCCCAAAGAAAATGATACATAACTAGAAAGTAAAGCTGAACACTAAAGTGGTCCGCTATCAACCTGCGACTCTCCGTGCTCCTAGCTCGTGGTCTGAAAGGGGGAGGGACAACGAGCGTCAAAGCGCTAGCGAGTAACATCACAACCAACCCCAAGGGAAAAGGGCTCGTTGTATATGAAAGTACAGATAATATATAATAGATCTAAAATCATTGATCTTGCTAAAGAGGGTTTTAGTATTTAGAAACTTACAACACGAGAATAGGTACGTCGAGCGAAATAATCCAAACAAGGAAACCCTCATGTATATACCTTATATCTCAAATTGTAAACCCCTAATCACCAAACCCGAGGTTCTAATACAGGAACAATAATAAAAGAAATACAACTAATCTCAGATCACAAGCGCAGTGCCATGTCATAGCCTACATGAATATCATGTTAAAATTTTCATAAGTGTCATGTTAAAATCATGTCGTGAACTTCTGCGAGAAGGTCATATGTAGGGTTAAGAAACTATGTCCGAAAACAGGAACTATATATGGTAGTATCCCACTCGTAAAGAAAGTGGCGAATGTCCAACACGAGGACTGGAATGGATTATAGTCCAACACGAGGACTTCTATGGATTATAGTCCAACACGAGGACTGTGAAATAGTAAAAATATCGCTATGATATATATAGAGAAGTCTACTTATATCAATCCACCCTCGAACAGTGTATAAGTCCCCAAATCATACCCTCAGGTCATCTATCATGCATGAATACATAGTGAGGCTAAATACCAAGGTCAGATAGTCCAGGCAAACCCCCGAACATAAGTAAAACACCCAAAAATATCCAGAACAGGAAAACACAACAGACAGTGCGGCGGTCGACCGCACCGGTCGACCGCACCCTGATATGCGACTGGCGGTCGACCGGAAAAACATCACGGTCGACTGAAATAATCTGCGGTCGACCGAAAGAACGTCCGCCGACGATTCTCTGCCCTACAGAGAGACCAGCGGTCGACCGCGCCGGTCGACCGCCAAGCGGACAGAAACCCATTCTGAGTTTCTGTCAGCGCGAAACTTGAAACCAAAATTTGTTAAACAAAATCTAACTTGTAGAGGTGTCATGTGTTAGCCCTTATGTTTTGATGATGTTCTTACAACCACCATTATCGGTACTAATGGCTTATTGAGTGTAAATGTAGTAAAATCATTTGTCAAGCTCGTTAGTGCCATTAACGGAGGATGGATGGAATATATGAGCGTTTTTCACAAAATACTATTTTTCACAAGTTTGAGTACCTATCTGCAAAATTCTTTTTCCAAGCAGTTTGTTTTTAGTATTAAAAACATTTTACAAAGTTTCAGAATTTTCAGAGGTCAAACGAATATTTTGCAAATATTTCAAGTTGGTCAAATAACCTGATTTCAGAATATGTCAGAAATCGGTCGACCGGTCCGGTCGACCGATCCGATGACCTTTCTTCACTATGTCTCCAGAGTGTTGTCGGTCGATCGATACGGTCGACCGAATTTCTCAACCCTTAATCGGTCGACCGTGCCGGTCGACCGATGAGTCTCTGGATGTTTTGTCAAAACTCCTTAGCTGCTGGCGGTCGACCGATTTTTTCGGTCGGTCGACCGAAGGTATTTTTCGGTCGACCGATATTTTCTTCGGTCAACCGATTTTTGCCTCTGTTCAGCCGCGACTTTTTTAAAACGGTCGTTTGCCTCGAACCCTGTGCTTTCACTTGTTAGTGATTGGCACAGTCTGTGATGAGGGTCTGAAGAAGAGATTATTATCTCATTTGGGTAGATTTATTTTTGTTTTAAAATGATTTAAACTTTCCTATAAAATCCCCAGACCTCTTCTTCTTCCTCCAAGCCCTAACGTTTGAAAACCAGAGAGCTTTTTCTGTTTCCTGAGAAAATTTTCAAAACTCTGTTTTTCTCCTTGTTTCAAGTGTGTTTCACTTCCCAGCTTCAGTACTCTTCTCTTTGCTATAGGGGCTTGTGTAAAGAGAGGTTCTTGCTTGTTTTTTCTTCTGCTGCTGTGTGTTTGAGATCTGTGGAGATCTACTGTGAGGGAGTGTGATATGTGAGATCAAAACTGTGTAGTGAGAGAGAGATCTTGTGGGATCGCTGTGTAGACGAAGTTCCGGCTTCCAAACCGGATGTGTTAGTGGATTTCTCCTCGAGAGTGGGGAGCGGGGACGTAGGTCAGCGGGCCGAACCTCGTTAACACATCGCGCGTCAAGGATAACGATTCCTAACTCTATCTCTTTCTATTTGATTGCACTTCTGTTTTGTGGTTTGCTTGTGCTGAGTTTTAAATTGCATATTAGAGCCTCTTGACCCTAATCACCCCCCTCTAGGGTCCAACATCATGAATCATTAAAATCGCGAAAAATAAACCTTTAAAAACTTTGCCACCAAGATTCCATAAATGTATAAACATGATTTACTCATCGTTAACAATAAAAACAGGGTTTTTACTCCTTTCCTAGGTATTTTCAGATCTAGATCTGTTAACAATAAAACGTTGGTGAGTTTTTAAAACAGATAAAATCCCAAATCCATATTCTATGCCATAATACTCTATTAGTTATTCTAAAATACGAATTTGGCTCCACAAAAACCAATAAAAACTCAGTTCTTGACATGAAAACGAAAGGGGTGAGGGTTGAGCGAGAAATTACTCGCCTTGGGTGATGAAGAAAGCCCTAGATCTGCAGGAGGTTGATTCTCTACGCTGTCAATCCAAAATCCCGCTGAAAAAAATCCTCCAGATCTCCTCCTAAGCACCAAATCCAGCTAGGGTTTGAGATTTGAGAGATGGGGGCTAGGGTTTTGAGCCTGAGGTGAAGAGAGGCTCTCCTGAGTTGAGTTGGTATAAATACTAACTCCCTAACCCGACCCGAAACCCAAAAGACCCGAAACAAAACCGCAAAGAAAACAAAACCTGGAAGCTCTCTGACCGCTGTGCGGTCGACCGCGTCGGTCGACCGCGCAGCACAAAAATGCCTGCTGCTGGGCATTTCACACGCTGGCCATAACACTCGATTTCTCTCACTTAAAATCACTTGTTGGGTTCTCAAACACAGATAATTACATTCATATGACATATATATGTGTATATATATGATTATTCATCACAAGGAAAATATTTACTATTAATAATTCACATATATTTATTGTAGAAATTTTCGGGGTTTTACATTACTATTGGCTCGGAATGACTAAAAATGACCAAAAATCTTTGGTTATGACTTATAAAATCATAAGATATTGCCTTGTGAAATTATTTACAAATGGTTTAGAACAACTAAAAATGATAAAAAAATCATGGGTTATAGCAGATGAAGTTGTGAATTTTGGCCTTTGAAAAATTATCTGCTAATGTCTCAGAATGACTAAAATGGTTGAAGATCATGGGTTATAACTCATGAAATTGTAAATTTTGGCCTTCCTAAAATTCTTTTCTAATGGGTCGCAATGAGTGAAAATGGTAATAATTTATGGGTTACAACTTATAAAATTGTGACTTTTTGCCCCCACAAAATTATTGGATTGTAGCTCAATGACTAAAAACGGTCAAAAGTTTTGGGTTATACCTCACGTATTATGAATTTAGCCCACCATGAAATTATTTGTTAAAGGGTAAGAGTGACTAAAAATAGCCAAAAATCATGGGTTATAGCTCGTGAAGTTATGAATTTTAGTCCGTGGGACATTATTTGCGAATGACACAGAACGACTAAAAATGGCTAGAAATCGTGGGTTATAACTCATGAAATCTTAAATAGTAGCATTCGTGAAATCATTTTTTTCATGGATCTGAACAACTAAAAAATGCTACAAATCCTTGGTTATAGCTCATGAAATTGTGAATTTTAGCCTCTGAGAAATATTTGTCTATGGCTCAGAATGACTAAAATTGCCCAAAAATCATCAGTTATAGTAATTAAAAATAATTAGAAATTATGGGTTATATCACATGAAATCATGAATTTTAACCTAAGTGAAATTATTTTCCAATGGCTCAAAATGACTAAAATGGGTAAAAATCATGGGTTATAACTCATAAAACCATTATTTTTTTACATCAAAAATTATTTGCCAACATGATGGAATGACTAAAAATAGCCACAAATTATGAATTATTGCTCATGAAATTATAAATTTTAGACTCCATGAAGTTATTTTCCTATGGGTAGAAATTACTTAAAATGTTATAAATTGTGGGTTATGGCTCATGAAATCTTGAATTTTGTCCCTCGCAAAATTAGCTTTCAATGGTAGAAATGATCTAAAAATAGCTAGAAACTATAAGTTATAACTCATGAATTTATGAATATTGGTGTCCACAAAATTATTTCCCAAAGAATGAGAATAACTAAAAATAGCAAGAAATCGTGTGCTATGGCTCATAAAGTTGTGAATTTTGGCCACCATGAAATAATTTGTTAATGAGTCGAAACTACTACAAATGTTTGGAAATTGTGGGTTTAGTTCATGAAATCTTGAATTTTGGTCACTAGAAAATTATTTACCAATAGGACATAACGATAAAAATTAGTCAAAAATCATGGATTATAGCTCATAAAATTGTAAATTCTTGCCTTTAGTTATAGCTACATATACCTACATAAAATTATTTTCCAGTGGGCCTGAATGATTGAAAATGGTGAAAATTTGTGTGTTATAGCTCATGAAAACATGGATTTTTGCCTCCACAGAATTATTTGTCATTGACTTGAAATGATTAAAAATAGCTAGAAGTTTTGGTCATAGCTCAAAAAACTGTAAAAATTTGCCTTTGGAAAATTATATACTAATGGTTCATAATGACTAAAAATCACCAAAAATTATCAGTTATAGCTCATAAAATCATAAACCTTTGCCTCAAGGAAATTATTTGTGCATATTTCCTCCTTGAAGTTATTTGTCAATGGGTCGAAATGATAGAAAATATTCACAAAAAAAGGATAATAGTTCATAAAATTGTGAATTTTAGCCTCCATGAAATTAATGGCTAATGGCTTCGAACAACTATGTAAAAAATTATAGGTTATAGCTCATGAAATTATCAAATTGGGCCAACAAAAGATTCTTTTCCAATGAGTCTGAACTACTAAATATGTTCAAAAGTCATGGGTTATAGCTCATGAAATTTTGAAATTTTCCTCAGTGAAATTATTTGTCAATTGGTTAGAATGATAACAAATGTCGCAAATCATGGGTAATAGCTCTGAAAACTGTGAATCTAGGCTTGCGTCAAATTATCGGCTAATGGCTAGGAATGACCAGAATTGTTAAAAATCATTTGTTATAGCTCATGAAATGTGAATTTTGTCCTACATAAAATATTTTTCCACTGGGTCCGAACAACTTAAAATTTGTAATAATCATGTGTTGTAGCTCATGAAAACATGAATTTTAGTATTCATGAAATTATTTTCTAATTGCTTGAGATGACTAAAAATGGTAAAAAATAATGGGTTATAACTCATGAAATCGTGAATTTGGCCTCAATGAAATTATTTGTTTATAGTTCAAATAACTAAAAATATCAAGAAATCATGTGTTACAGATCATGAAATCATAAATTTTTTACTTCTGTAATTTATTCGCAAATGGGTAAAAACGACTAAAAATGGCTAAAAATCATGGGTTATAAGTCATGAAAACTTGAATTTTGGTATCTGCCAAATTATTTGTCAATTGTTTCAAATGATTGAAAATGACTAAATGATTGAAAATGACTAAAGATCATGAGCTATGGCACATAAAATTGTGAATTTTAGTCTCAAGGATATTTTTGCCAATGGCTCAAAATGACTAAAAATAGCCATAAATCATAGGTTATAGCTAATGAAATTGTGAATTTCGGCCTCCAAAAAATTATTTTCTTATGGGTGAGAATGACCAAAAATAGTCACAAATAATTGGTTACGGCTTATGAAATTGAGAATTTTTGTCTTCGTGAAAATATTTGTCAATGGCTTGCAATGGCTAAAAATAGCCAAAATCGGAACGAGTAAAAATTCCCAAAAATCATGGGTTATAGCTTCTGAAATTGAAAACTTTGACTTCTGCAAAATAGTTTCCAAATGGCTTGGAATAACTAAAAATATCCGAAAATCACCGGTTTGAGCTCTTAAAATCATGACTTTTGGCTTCTGTGAAATTATTTTCTAATGGCTCAGAACAACTGTCATAATCATGAGTTATGGCTCATGAAATCGTGAATATGACAAAACTCATGGCTTATAGCATATAAAATCGTGAATTTGAGCCTCAAGGATATTGTTTGCCAATGGCTTAGAATGACTAAAAATATCTAGAAATTCCAAAATAAAGCTCATGAAATTATGAATTTTGGCTTTTGCAAAATTATTTACAAATGTGGCTGAATGACTAAAAATGGTCACAGATCATGGATATAGCTCGTAAAATCATGTAATTTGGTCTCCATGAAATTATTGGCCAATGACTCGTGACAACTAAACATGGTAAAAAAATTATGGGTCATAGCTTACGAAATCATGACATTTGGCCTCTGCGAATTACTTATCACTGGCTCTGAACGACAAAAAATGGAAAGAAATCATGAGTCATAGCTAATAAAATCATGAACTTTGTGCTAAAAAAAATTATTTCGTAATGGCTCAACATGACTAAAAATGGCCAAAAACTTATGTTTTAGCTAATGAAATCATAAATTTCGGTCTCTGTGAAATTATTTGATAATGGTTCGGTGTAACTAAAAATATCCAAAAATAATGGGTTAGAGCTCACAATATTGTGAGTTTTCGTCATGATGAAATTATTTGACAACAGGTTCATGAAATAATAAAAAATAGCCAAAAGACATGGATTACAACTCATGAATTCGCGAATTTTGGCATCTATGCGATTATTCCCCAATTGCTTGAAACAACTAAAAATGGTTAAAAAATAATGGATCTTGGCTCATGAAATTGTGAAATTTGGCCCCCACAAATTATTTACCAATAGCTCAGAATGACAGATATTGACCAGAAATCATGGGTTTCGCTCATGAGATTGTGAATTTTATCCTCAACTAAATTATTTGTCAATGGCTCAAATCAATTAAAAATGGCCAATAATCTTGGGTCGTAGCTCATGAAGTCATGAATTTTGGCCTATCTAAAATTGTTTGCCAATGGCTTGGAACGATTAAAATGTCCGAATATCATGTGTCTCATGAAATCATAAATTTTAGCCTCTATGAAATCATGAGTTATAGCTTATAAAATTATCATTTTTGGACTTCATGAAATTATTTGCTAATCGTTCAAAAAGAAAAAAATGGCTAAAATTGTAGATTTTAACTAATGAAATCATGAACTCCATGAATTGTTTGCCATTACGTTAGAAAAACTAAAAATAATTTGCTAATGGCTTGAAACAAATATAAATGGGCCAAAAATATGGGTTATATCTCATAAAATCATGAATTTTAGTATCCACAAAAATATTTGCTAATGGCTTAAAACTAAAAATGGTAAGAAATCGTGGGTTATAGCTCTTGAACCGTGAATAGAAACGATTGAAAATGACAAAAATCATGGGTTATGGCTTATAAAACCATGAATTTTGGCCTTCATGAAATTACTTGCCAATGGCTCAAAATAACTAAAAATGTATAGAAATCATGGGCTAGAGGTCATGAAATTGTAAATTATTATTGCTATGAAATTATTGCCAGTGGATATGTGACACCCTTGTTTTCGTACATGGCTGCAGTCCAAGGTGAACCCATAGATGTCAAACCTGCTATGCACCCACATTGTGTAACAAAAAGTTTCACCAATCACAGTAATATCCTCTAGTGGAATCAAAGTAAAGTATAGGTACAAAACAGGTAAAAGAAAGGAAATAACTACAACAGACATGATATAGAAAGGAGTATCTCATAAATAAATCATGTCTCAGTGAACAATCTGGAATACATCCGACATCCGAAATAAATAAATATGTCTCGACATGAAATAGCTAAAAATGTAACTAAGGCTCATAGCCTTTACAAAATGTGATACAAAACTCTAATGTCCGAATGGAAATAACTCTACTGTGGAATCTCTACTAGTAACTCATGTGACGGTGACTATGTAATAACTCCGTCATCCTGCGGCCTTCCGATGCTCCGAGCAACCTGAAAGTTAAAAAAAGGACAACAACAAGAGCATCAGAGCGCTAGCAAGATTACCTCCATCCGCCCCCGGGGAAGGGCTACTAAATAAAGTGGAGGCTCTGTCTATTAAGCATAGCCTACCTAGATCATTTTCCTCGTATATAAAGAAAATACTTATTAATACATACATATAAGCAATCATCTACTCTGAAATAAATGGATGTTGATATTTAGAAATCCACAACACGAGCATAGGTATGTCGAATATCCCGTTAGCTCAAATTATGAATAGCTAAATACCAAATCTAAAAGATACTACATGGAGCGATAAGAAAAGACAACTCCATCTCAAACCATATCAAAGGTGTCCTGACAGCTATCAGATACGTGTCCAACATATGGACTTCACCTGCTACATATTAGATAAGACAACTCGAATAAGTGTCCAACACATGGACTATATATGATGAATGTCCAACACATGGACTGCAATAGATAAATGTTCAACACGAGGACGACATATAATTAAGGTCCAACACATGGGCCGTAATAGGTAAATGTCCAACACAAGGACTGCATATGATTAAGGTCCAACACATGGGCCGCAATGAGTAAATATCTAACACGAGGAATGCATATGATTAAGGTCCAACATATGGGCCGCAATAAGTAAATGTCCAACACGAGGACTGCATATGATTAAGGTCCAACACATGGGCCGCAATAGGTAAATGTCCAACACGAGGACTGCATATGATTAAGATCCAACACATGGACCGTAATAGATAAATGTCCAACACGAGGACTGCATATGATGAGCGTAATACAAATAAATGATGTAAATAAAATGCATATATACTATTCACACCCGTGCCTCGGTGAATGAATCCTAAACTCATGTCCATAATCAACTCATGTGTAGAATACACAATTTACAGTGTATTAAAATACTAAATAACCCAGACAACTCGTCGGTCACACAAATGCATGTAAACAACATGCACGTGCACAAACAGGTCCAACGGTCGACCGCCGCGACCACCGTGGTCGACCGTGAAATAAGCAGAAATACATTGCACAAAATATCACTCAGTGATTGACCACCGCGTCCACCGCGGTCGACCGCGCAGAAACAGAGAGCTTCCTGCACAAAAACGTCGCCCAGCGGTCGACAGTGCAGAAGCATAACAGGTTTTCAAGTTTTAAACTTGCAGAAATTTTAACTCATCAAAAACATGAATTTTGTCATTTATAAATCATATGACAAGATAAAAAATTTATTTCTACATATCAAAAAAATATCTCATGATTTACTTAAACTTGATTTAACCTAATCAAGTTTAACAACCCAAATAATCAAATTCTTTACAAGAACCCTAGTTATCGACAAAATTAACATAAATATACTTGTATGAAACTTGAAACTGATGTAACAATTGTTTTTCCACGTTTTTAAATCTTGTTTTACCCCAAACCTAGGGTTTTAAGCATCTCTAATGAACATAAAATATCATTTATTTGCCAAATTAGCGTTTAAACATGATTTAATCATGATTAATAAATTAAAAACGAAATTATGAATAACCCTAATGATCATGATCATAGTTCTATCATAAACAACAAAGAATTATTATAGATCTATCATGGTTTAAAGAATTATCATTAAAAAATCTAAACTTTATCATGTCTGGTTAAACTTTACCATGAAAAACATCACTTTAACCATTAAAAGTCTAATATTTATTAAGGAAAGGGTTTGAATGTAAATAATCTTGCCTTATCATGTGCACAACCCCCTGAAACAATCAGCAAACGATCCCTCGATGCCAAACGCTGCAAATCTCGCCTTCTCCTCGCTTTTCGTCTCATGAAACTCTCCCGAGAACTCAAGTTTAGGGCTAGGGTTTAAGAGAGAGGAGAGGGGCTACTAGGGTTTGGAACACATGAGAAAAGTGATATTTTTTGTGTATAAACATGTATATATATGGCAGCAAACCCGAATAAATACAGCCCAAAACCCTAAATCCGAAACTAAAAACCCAGTCTGACTAGAAACATACTCTTCGGTATTTGGCTGTAACTTTCATATCCGATATCGGAATGAGATGATTAAAGATTTGTTGGAAAGATTCTGAAGAGACCTACAACTTTGATCTTTTAAGTTTTTCTATATTCACACTATATCAGTGTGTAAAATACAAAATCTCTCCACTGGTCATTATTTTCCAGATTTATACATCATGCATGTTTTGTGCATTTGCACACATATATACAATTTCTAGCATACTCAAATGTCACAATATGTTATTTATCAACGTATAACAAATTTATTATTATTTATCATAAAATATTCAAATTTTCGGGGTTTTATATTTATAGAATGCAAAATTGTTATACGTACATAGCCATTTGCAATTTTCATGAGCTATAACCTTGATTTTTAAATAAATACAAATTTATTATTTGTATTTCAAAATTAGTGAATGTCATGAGTTATAAGCCACAATTTTTGTCAATTTTCATTCATTTGGAATGAGTGCAAATTTATTATGTGTATATAAAAATTAGCGATTTTCATAGGATGTAATGTAGGATTTTTGATAGTTTTTAGTAGTTTTTAACAAAATAAAGTTTATTATGCATGTATTAAAATTTATAAATTTTATGTGCTATAACTTATGATTTTTATCAATTTTTAATCATTTTGTGTGAGTGCAAATTTATTATTTGTACATTAAGATTTATGATTTTTACTCGCTATAACCCATAATTTTTGTCAAGTTTTATTCATTTTGAATGAATAAAAGTTTATTATCTGTAAGTCAAAGTTTATGATTTTTATTAGCTATAACACATAATTTTTGATAATTTTTATTATGTTTAAATGAATGCAAATTTATTATCTGTATTTATAAATTTTTAATTTTCATGAGCTATAACCCATGATGTTTGTCAAATTTTATTCATTTTCAGTGAATGCAAATGTAGTATGTGCATATCAAATTTTGTGATTTACATGTGTCATTACTCATGATTTTTGTTAATTTTTATTCATTTAGATGAATGCAAGTTTATTAAATATACATCAAAATTTGTGATTTTTATGAGCTATAACACTTTATTTTATCAAATTTCATTCATTTAGATGAATGCAAGTTTATTACATGTATATTAAAATTGTAATTTTTATGAGTTATTACACATTATTTTATCAAATTTTTTTCATTTTGAATGAATGCATGCGCATTAAATTTTACGATTTTCATGAGCTAACCTACGATCATTAATATCTTTTTTTCATTTTGAATGAAATGAAAATTTATTATTTGCACATCAATGTTTGTGATTTAAATGGGCTTTTAATCTATGATTTTTGTCAATTTTTGTTAGTTTTGAACAATTGCATATCTATTATCTGTACATCAAAATTTATATTTTTTATAAGCTGTAACCCATAGTTTTTATCAATTTTTATTTGAAATTTGTAATTTTCACGAGCTATAACCCATAATGTTTTTTTAAAAAAAATCTATTTTGAACGAATGCAAATGTTTTATATGTATATCAAAACTTGCGATTTTCATGGGCTATGACCAATATTTTTTTTTAAAATTTCATTCAATTTTAATGAAATCAACTTCATTCCATGCACATCAAAATTTACGATTTTATCGAGCTATAATCCATAGTTTTTGATAATTTGCATTGATTTTGAGTAAATGTAAATTTATTTCTATATATTAAAATTTATAATTTTTTATGAGCGATAATCAAAGATTTTTTAATCAATTTTCATTCATTTTGAATGAAAGAAAATTTATTATCTTTACATTAAAATTTTCTATTATCATGATCTATAACCGTATTTTTTGTTAATTTTATTTATTTTTAACAAATGTAAATTTATTATGTGTACATTAAAACCTACAACTTTCATGAGCCATAATTTCATGAGATATAACTCATAATTTTATAAAATTTTATTTGATTTGGTAGACTACAAATTTATTATTTGTATATTAAAATTTATGATTTAATGGAAATGTAATGTAAGAATTTTGTCCATTTTTGTTCATTTTGAATGAATGCAAATCAATCATGTGTATATAAAAATTTGTGATTTTTCATGCCCACGATCTTCGATAGTTTTATTCGTTTTTTATGAAACAAATTATTACGTGTTCATAAAAAATAACGATTTTAATGAATTATAATCTATGATTTTAGGCATTTTTGATTCATTTTGAATGAATGTAAATTAGTTATCTGTTAAGATTTTAATGAGTTATAATACATGATTTATGATAATTTTTATTAATTTTGAATGAATATATAATTATCTAAATATCCTTTGCAATTTTTACAAGCTATAATCCACGATTTTTATCAATTTTCATTCAAATTTTATAATTTTCATAAGCTACATGTTACGCACTGGACCTACGGGCCCCTAGACGCGGTGCAAGCCGTGGGACCCACCAAGTGGTACGCATTGTTTGACTCAATCCATTACCAAAATCGACTAACCAATATTACACTTAAGTCTTATGCTTACTTATTTAAGCCACTTAACTTTTCACTCATTTTCGGATGAGGGACTAAATGTGGGTCTCACAATCATCCCATCTTACATAAGCGACGTCCTCGTTGCGACATGACATTTGGCACATCCTAATATCACTAGGTGATGTGGCGCTCACAGGATGTAGCACTTAGCCTTGCAAAGCACTTAGCTCCACATTTCCGGCTGGCAACTACACTGATATCGTTAGTCATGCCCTGAATCTGGGAGCTCATTGGCGCGGTGCAAGCTGTCGGACCCACCGAGTGTAACACGTTGTTTGTGTCAATCCACTACTAAAATTGACTAGCTAATGTTACACTTAAGTCTTGGACTTACCTATTTAAGGCAATTAACTTTTCAATCATTTCCCAATTTGGGAATAAATGGGGCTCTCACACTAGGAGCCCATGATTTTTGACAATTGATGATTTGAATGAATACAAATTTATTATTTATACAATAAAATTGATGATTTGAATGAGTTATATCCACAATTTTTGACAATTACTATTTGTTGCCAACGAATTCAAATCTATTATGTGTATATCAAAAGTTTCAATTTTCATGATATGCAACCCATCATTTTTTGACAATTTTTATTAATTTCTAACAAAATCAAATTTATTATGTGTGCATCAGAATTTTTGATTTTCATGAGCTATAATCCATGATTTTTAATAATTTTCATTTGTTTCAAATGAATACAAATTTATTATTTGTTCATTAAAATTTGTAATTTTTATGAACTATAACCAATGATTTTTGTTAGTTTTTACTCGTTTCGAATGAATGCAAATTTATTATATGTAATCAAAATTTGTAATTTTAATGAGCTATAACACATGATTTTTTGTTGATATTTGTGCGTTTTGAACGAATACAAATTTGTTATGTGTATCTCAATATTTACAACTTACATGAGCTATATTCATGAACCTTCACATTATCATTCATTTTGAATGAATACAAATTTATTAAATATTCTCCAGAATTTACAATTTTAATGAGCTATAACATATAAATTTTGTTAAATTTCATTCGCTTGGAATGAATGCCAAATTATTATCTCTACATAAAAACTTCTGATTTTCATAAGGTAAAACCCATGATTTTTGATAAATTTCATTCTTTATGAATAAATGAGATTTTATTATATGTATATTAAAATTTATAATTTTAATGAGCTATAACCCATATATTTTGTCATCTGTTTTTTCATCCTAAACGAATGTAAATCTGTAACTTGTGATTTTAAATAATATTCTTTCATTTTTAGTAAAATCAAATTTATTATGTGTGCACTAAATTTTGCGATTATAATATGATATAATCCATGATTGACAATTTTCTTTCATTTCGAATGAATGTAAATTTATTCAATACCCATTGATATTTGCATTTTAATGGGTTATAATCTATGGTTTTGTCGATTTTTGTTCATTTTGAACCAATACAAATTTATTATGTATATATATTGATATTTATTATTTACATTAGCTATACTCATGAAATTTGACAATTATCATTTGTTTGGAATGAACATAAATTTATTAAATATACAAAAATGCAACTTTCATGAGCTATAACCTTTAATTTTTGTCAAATTTTATTCGTTTTGAATGAATGCAAATTTATTATCTATACATCAAAATTTATGATTTTAATGGACTATAACTAAAGATTTTTTTATAATTTTAATTCTTTTTGATTGAGTGCGTATTTATTATCTGTACATCAAAAGTTATGATTTAATAGGCTATAACCAATAATTTTTGTCAATTTTTATTCATTTTTAACGAATGTAAATCTATTATTTACGTATCAAAATTTATGATTTTCATGAGCTTTAACCCATGATTATTGATAATTTTTGTTCGTTTTTCATGAAATCAAATTTATTATTTACGCATCAAATTTTGCGATTTTAATTACCTATAATCCATGATTTTTGACAATTTTCTTTCATTTTGAATAAATGGAAATTTATAATTTGTACATTCAAAATTTTAATTTTAGAAGCTATAATCCATAATTTTTAATAATTTATATTTTTTTGAATGAATGAAAATTTATTATCTATACAACAAACTTTGTGATTTTAATGAGCTGTAACCTACGATTTTTATTGATTTTTGTTTGTATTAAACGAATACAAATTTATTATTTGCATATCAAAATTTACGATTTACATGAGCTACACTTATGAATTTTAATAATTACCATTCATCTTGAATGAATTCAAATTTATTAAATATACATTAAACTTTACACTTTTCATGAGCTATAGCCCATGATTTTGTTCAAATTTTGTTCGTTTTGAATGGATGCAAATTTATTATCTGTACATCAAAATTTTTTATTTTCACGAGCTATAGTTTATGATTTATGATAATTTTCATTCTTAATGAATAAATGTAAATTTATTGTGTGTACATCATAAATCTATAAATTTTAATAAGTTATATCTTACGTATTTTGTTAATTTTCATTGGTTTTTTAATAAATGCAAATCTATTATGAGTATATAAAAAATTAGATTTTCTTGAGTTGAAAGACATGATTTTTGACAATTTTCATTCATTTTTTATGAAACCAAATTTATAATATGTGCACTAAAGTTTGCGATTTTAGTGAACTGTAATCCATGATATTTGACAACTTTTATTCATTTCGAATAAATACAAATTTATTAATATACATTGAAGCTGTAACTCATAATTTTTGACAATTTTCTTTCATTTTTTATGAACATGATTTTTGACAATTTCATTTGATGAAACCAAATTTATTATGTGTGCACTAAATTTTGCGATTTTAATGAGCTATAATCTATAGTATTTGACAATTTTTATTCGTTTTGAATGAATAAAAATTTATTAATATAATTTGAAATTTACATTTTCATGAGCTATATAATCCATAACTTTTGTCAAATTATGTACGTTTTGAATGAATACAAATTTATTATCCTTACATACAAATTTATTATCCTAACCAATGATTTTTGTCAATTTTTGTTCGTGTACATCCAAATGCGATTTTTATGTGCTATAATGCATGACTATCAAAATTTATAATTTTCATGAGCTATGAACCATAATCTTTGACAATGTGCATTCATTTCCGGCGAATCTAAGTTTATTACTAGTACATACATGTTTGTGATATTTATAATCTATAACCCGTGATGTTTGACAATTTTTGCTTGTTTTGCACAAATGCAAATGAACAAGCATACATCAAATTTTGTGATTTTCTTTAGTCATAACGTATGTTTTTTTTTCATTTTTCTTCTTTCGAATAAATGCAAATTTATTAAATATACATCAAAATTTTTAATTTTCACTATCTCACCCACTTGTTTAGTCAATTTTTATTCATTTTGAACAAATACAAATTTATTATGTCTGTATCAAAATTTACGATTTTCATGAGCTATAATTCACGAATTTTGCTAATTTTTGTTCATTTCAAACCGGTGTAATAAATTTACGTGTACATGAAATTTTGTGATTTTCATGAGCTATAACCCATAAGTTTTTTATTTATATTCAAATTAAAAAAAATGCAATTTATCATATGTACATTAAAATTTGCGATTTTTATGAGCTATTACCCACGATATTTGTCAATTTTTTTAATCATTTTGAAAGAATACAAATTTATTATGTGTATATCAAAATTTGCGCTTTTCATGAGGTATAACCCACGAATTTTGTTAATTTTTATTTATGTTGAACGAACACTAGTTTACTATGTGTTCATCAAAATTTGTGATCTTCATGTGCTGCAAGCCATTATTTTTGAATAACTTTTCTTGTTTTAAAAAAGCGCAAACTTAATATTTTTACATCAAAATTTTAATTTTAATGAGGTATAACCATGATATTTGACAAATTTGCTCATATTGAGAGAATACAAATTTATACGCGTACATCAAATTTTGTGATTTTCTTAAGCTATAGCCTAAAATTTTTACTTTTTTTTTGTTTCGATTAAACACAAATTTATTATGTGTACATCAAAATTTATGATTTTCATGATCTGTAACCCACTTTTTGTTGTCAAAATTTGCTTGTTTTTAATGAATGCAAATATATTATGTGTATCAAAATTTATAATTTTTATGAGCTCTAGTCCATAAATTTTTATAAATTTTTATTTATTTTGAATAAATACAAATTTATTATGTGTATATCAAAATTTGTGATTTTCATGAGTTATCACCCACGATTTTTATCAAGTCTCATTCATTTTGAGCAAAGGCAAATTTATTGTGTATATCAAAAATTTCAATTCTCATGAGTTATAACCCATGATTTTGATGATTTTCATTTATTTGAATGAACGCAATTTTTTTTATATATGCATCAAAATTGGCAATTTTCTTGAGTTATATAATTCATGATTTTTGATAAATTCCATTCATTTTGAATAAAAATTAAATTATTATTTGTACATAAATACTTGTGATTTTCATGACTAATAAGCCATGATTTTTAATAATTTTTGTTATTTTAAATGAATGCAAATTTATAGGCATAAAACAAAATTTGCATGTTTTCTTGAGCTATAACATACAATTTTTGTCATTTTTTTATTTCAAATAAATAAATATCTATTGTCTCCTTTTTATCAAGTCTCATTCATTTTGAGCAAAGGCAAATTTATTGTGTTTATCAAAAATTTCAATTCTCATGAGTTATAACCCATGATTTTGATGATTTTCATTTATTTGAATGAACGCAATTTTTTTTATATATGCATCAAAATTGGCAATTTTCTTGAGTTATATAATTCATGATTTTTGATAAATTCCATTCATTTTGAATAAAAATTAAATTATTATTTGTACATAAATATTTGTGATTTTCATGACCAATAACCCATGATTTTTAATAATTTTTGTCATTTTAAATGAATGCAAATTTATAGTCATAAAACAAAATTTGCATGTTTTCTTGAGCTATAACATACAATTTTTGTCATTTTTTTATTTCAAATAAATAAATATCTATTGTCTCCATCGAATTGCCATTTCCACTATCTATAACCCACTTTTTTGTCAATTTTTATTCATTTTGAAAGGATGCAAATTTATTATGTGTACAACAAAATTTGCGATTTTCATAACTATAACCTACAAATTTTGTTAGTTTTTGTTCATTTAAAGGGATGTAAATTTATTACCTTTCACGTAAAAATTTGAGATTTTCATGAGTTGCAACCCATAATTTTTAATTTTCATTATGTTGAATGAATGCAAATTCATTGTATGTACATTAAATTTGGGATTTTCATGAGATATAACCGACATTTTTATCAATTTTCGGTCGTTTTGTACAAATGCAAATTTATTATGTGCATATTAAAATTTATGATTTTTATGAGCTATAACCAATGATTTTTATCTATTTTTTTATTTTGAATGAATGCAAATTTATTATGTATACATCAAAGTTCGTGACTTTCATGAGCTGTAACCCATAGTTTTTGTTAATTTTTTTTATCATTTTGAACCAATAAGAATTTATTATATGTATATCAAAAAAATTTAATGAGCTATAGCACATGATTTTTTCAATTTTAATTCTTTTTAGCGAATGCAAATTTATTATTTGTATATCAAAACTTGCGATTTTACATGAGCTATAACTCGTGATTTTGATAATTTTTTTTAAAAGAATACAAATTTATTATGCGTACATTAATTTTTTTTAATTTATGAGCTATAACCTATAATTTTTGACAGTTTTTGCTCGTATTGAACGAATACAAAGTTATCTGCATATATCAAATTTTATAATTTTCTTGAGCTATAATCTACGTTTTTTATCTTTTTTAGATAAATACAAATTTGTATAGAATGTACATCAAAACTAGCAATTTTCATGATCTATAACACACTTTTTTGTCAATTTATTTATTTTGAACGAATGCAAATTTATTATGTGTACACTAAAATTTGCGATTTACATAAGATATAACTCACTAGTACAAATTTCATTCGTTTTGAATGAATACAAATTTTGCATGCAATAAAATCCACAAGAACCACAAAATTATTCAACTTGACAAGAATATCATGTAAAAAAAGATTTTCATTTTTATATATATTAACTCAGAGAACAGAAATGGCTTTGATACATAAGTCAATAGCTGGTGAAGAATAGGATATTAAGATAAAAGTGTGATTTTCTCATTGATTATTTAATGTCATACTTGGATACAGATCGAAGTCATAATTTCTCGCAGCAGATATGACTCATAGTGACACCGCAGTGTCAAGTCTCACACGGTTTAACCGAACAGATCCAAGGATGTATTCAGGCAGTTCATTCTCTTCCTTTGCCTGCAATAAATCATAGATGCTCAGCAAAATATATGTTGCCATGCTTCGTCCAGGAAAGTATTTCATCATTAAGTTAGGACACATGTCATGCAGTTCAAGTTTTTCAAATCAAAATTACTTATAGAAAAGGATAAGTGTTATTTTGTGTTCCTTCTGTACATTTTTCATTATTAAGTTTCTTACGTTAGAATCTTATCTATTGCTCTTCTGCTTTTATAACAATATATGGACTAAGATCCTCTATTCCCTAAAAAAAAGAAGTGAAGGAAAAAAAAGAAAAAAAAATTATTAGTTTGTTAATGGTCACAAATTGATCCTACAACTTTCATAGAATCACTGGACGATATGACATACCAAATTCTTGCTATTTGAAGGGTATATAAATGTTTAAACACAATCAGTGATTTTATTAAATTGCAAGGTAATATCTTATGACAAATCATTGAGTTTCTTCTATTTAAATCTTAATTAAAATTTTAATTAGTTCCTTCTTACTGACCCATAGTGAAAAATATGGTATGGAAGATATAACTAAAGCATGCTTAGAGCTCGCAATGTCTTGACAACTATTTGTACTAAGTTTACTGTCACTATATACAAATAAATTGAAATTGAAATAACAAACAAGTTCAGAGTACATGAAGTTTTCAAAATTCAGAGCCTTGATCAACAAGAAAATTTCATGTTGGCTTTAATTGGCTTTCATATGTGAGTTACAGAACAACATGCTTCTCTTGCTCATGACTGGAAGAACGTTTCAAACCAGTGGGAATCAGTCAATAAGCATTGCTCTAGCATACACATGAATAATAATAATATACTAATTATAAGGTTTGTTAAGACAAATAGTAACAATAATTATAAAGTAGTACGCGGAAAGAACTTAAGGAAAATTCTAAGGAAAATTCTGTGCGTGCATAGCTACAAACTTACTGACCTCAATCAGGATCGCAAGGTCAACAACAAGGCCTGTGATTTTCCCAAGAACTAAACCAACGACGTTTCTTGCAACAGATGAAGATCCAACATTCACATCAATCTGTACAAGTAGACAATAATAAGCAACCAAGAGTGATAATAAGGCAAATCATCATGACAACATGCATGAAACTAAAATACTGAAATTTGATTCCTCTTTCACTGTTAAACATCAAAAAGTTAGTCAACGCATAGTTAATTCCACTCGAAATTATCCAGGTGTGCCTGATTCTTATCCAAGTTACATGATAAAAATGACACCCACACTACACAGAGGAGATGATAACCTAAGGGAATACAATCAAGGCTTAAATCCTATTACCAGAAAGCATTTCTTAAAAGCCAGTACCAGATGCTAAGTTCCCATTAACCCCCTTTTTTTTGGATAATGAAGCCACCGGGAATCAAACTCAAGACCGTGAGAGACATATTGGATCCTCTCAACAGTTCTCATTAACTTAAAGCCACTTTATGTACAGATATGTCTTTTGTTGAGAGAACGTCAAAGACTGCATGTCATAATACATCGCTCCAGGAAAGAAAACCGTTTATTTGATAGCTGAAATAGAGAAAAACACTAGTTGGCAAATGTTTTTCCTCTTTGAAGGCATGTGTTGTAAAAAGGAATCATGGACACGGGCATGACATATGATTACCAGTGTATGGGGGCTAGCTATAAAAAAGTAGCTGGGAAGGCCATATTGATGCCTGGATAAATTGTGTTGGGACCATCAAATTTGTGTTTTTGTATAGTTAATAAGTACATCACGTGTGACAGGTGGGCAATTTCGAAGGCAAGTCATCCAATTTAAAGTGAAAGTATGTTGATAGAAGGAAAATATAGATCCAAGCAAGTACTAGTTATACCTCTAGGTAGTTGTCTTGACGGAGATAACTGCATGTAACTGCTTTTCCTAAGAGGCAGGCTTTGGAGCCTACAGCACATTTGACCATCCAATATCCCTGAATGATTAAACAAGGATATCAGTAGAATCCACCAACCTACGGAAAGTATGAAAACATAACACTGACAAACAGTTCATACCTCTACGATACTTGGTATAAGCTTCAACCTTGAATCTCGAAACGCATCACTTCCATCTACAAATCTACTCAACAGAGACTCTTTGGCTATAGGCCTCTCAGCACCAAAATAAAGGACCAAACTATAGTTTGGTTTTGCAGGGATCTGCAATTCAATTAAATGCCTCAGTAGGTGTCTAAAAATTTCCAAGAACAATATACAAAAGCTGAGGGGTAAAACAGAAAACAATTACAGTTATTAAAAAGACAAGAACTGAAAAATGAATAGACACATTGATAAGATCATCTTATTCATGATTATGTTATGAACCATTATCTTGACACTTAATAAATTTATGGTCAATTTCACATAACCCCTGAACTTTGGGCTGTCTCACAGCTCCAGCTCCCCCGTATTTGGACCTTTTCTTGCCGGACCTCCCTACCTGTATTTTGCAAATAACTAAAATATCCTTGAGAGAAAAAATCTCAAAATTTATCACTTATCATGCACAGGCAACATAAACCCTCCTGAAAAATTTGGAGTTCTTTTCTCTCAAGAAATTTTCTTTATTTGCAAATTACATGTATGGGGGTCCAGTGAGAAAAGGTTGAAGTTCAGGGGGGTTTTGTGAGATACCCCAAAGTTAGGTTTTTCCTTTTTTTTGTGGGGGGTTTGGGGGTTGCAAGTTATGTGAGACAAACAAAGTTCAAAGGGGTTATGTGAAATTAGACCTTAATTTAATAAGGGTTTTTCGTTAGAAACCACCCTAAAAATAGGTTAATCATACGGAAACCACCTTTTTTTTCAACTTAAACCGCCTTTAAAGTGGGTTTTTGTTGTAATCAACCACATCTCAGACAATTTTTTCACTAAAAATCCAAAATTACCCTTTAAAACTCACATTCAAGGCACATGACTCAGTTTTTTAGTGGTTAGGCCTTGCTAGGATATAATTCACATGCATTGAGCTTGAATTTTTTTAAAATTTATTTTTGGTTTTTTAGTGAAAATTTGACTTGGAGGTGGTTGATTGCAACCAAAACCTATTTATGTATAAATTGAAATCGAAGGTGGTATCCATATAATTACTCTATTTTTAAGGTGGCTTCTACGAAAAACCCCATTTATAAATAAGTTTTTCATTTCTGAGGTGAGTAGAGAATATCTGCCTTTATCATAGAATTGCAGATTGATTATTTATGCAGAATTAGTAATGGCCGCCAACAAACCAAACAATTTGTGTTTGTTTATCATATGATTATCTGAAAGATATGTGGAATAGAAAAGAAAAATAAATGCAACATTCTATTTCACACAGGGTAGATTGGATTTGGGATTTTTAAAGATTTTATTTTCTGTAGTTGATAGTTGGTTAGAACGAAGTTATTAATTTATTTAGCTATGAAAGTCATTATTTTGAGGATTTATATTTGATGTTAACTAATAGTAAGGAATTTATTCGTTATTAGGATTTTGTTTTAGTCCTACAAACAAGGTTGTATTTTTTCATTGTGGAGGATACAAAAATGATGAATAAAATTTGAGTTTCAAGATATGATTTTGGAGTCATTCCGTAGGCCGCCAAATCTGGTTACATCCTGCTTGTGAAACTTTCCTAAACCCCAAACTTATCTTTTCTTTTTGGTTTTTCCCCTTTAATTTTCAGATTCAGATCTAATATAAGACCCCATTTTGCAAGGGGTTAAGAGAACGGTTAAAGGGGTTTAACCCCTCCTTAACCATCTAAATGGGTTAACTTGGTCAAAGGGTTAACAAATTCTTTACGGTACCGTTTGGCAAAGGGTTAAGGAGACTTAACCCCTTCTTAACCTGCCAAACACAACAAATCTATATAAGGGTTAAAGTGAGTTAACCCTCCATAATTTGCCAAACATAAAAAATATAGAAGGGTTAAGTTAACCCCTCTAGAGGGGTTAAAATGAGTTAACCCCTCAAAATGAGGGGTTTACTAATACTCCTATTTAGATGGAATAAGAGTTAATCCTTCTAATTATAAAGAAAATTTTCATGTATGCTGGTATTTGCATCTGACACCTCACTGCACTGATCCCTCTACTACTCTTGTAGCTATTGTCAAAATACTTAATACTCATGTCTACTCTAATTTAAGTATTACCTAGTTATCTTAAAATTCCCGTGCCAAAGCAGCCATGACTAGAAGGATAAAGCAATCATAAACTTTATAAGCACCAAAAATGTCAAACAATATACTGCAATATTGTAAAGTAAATCATCAGCTAGTAAACATACTAAGCGGAAACACTAGCACATTGTTCCATATCCATTCAACATAGAGTTATCGAATGCAGGGACAGTCTTGAGTCATTGACTAATTCTCTGTTTCCTTTGATCCCCATAAGTGCAGTATTAGCTGATTTACGAATATACAAGAATATATACTGCTATTCGTAAAATATAATCTTTGTCTGACTCTGAAACATAAAATTTTATCGTTTCATCAAATGAGCACTTGCTGCACAATAATATTTTAGGAAAATTTAATATTCTGCTTCAAAGAACAAAATCAGGAAATTATTTGTACAGATAAATCAATGAAAACTGTAATTATGCACCTGTAAGTTTACGATGAAGATGAAGGGGAGCTTTTTTCCGGCTTCTGACTGGTGAAATAAGGAGAAGAAAGTTAAATAAGGCTTAGTGCAACATATGATTCAGGTAAAACTGTAATATGAAAATTGAAGGTATAAAAAACATGATCATGTCATGCTATGTGCTTCTAAATGTGAAGACCTTCTTTACCAGGTAAGAGTCATTGGCAATGGACCACAGACAGTAAAAGATTAAATAGAGACAGTTTTGGCAACATAGGAATCTAGCATTGAGAACATAGATATATTAATCTTTTTCTCCATGTTTCTTCCTATGGCTGTTCATAAAACAAAGTTGGACATGATACAAGACTACTAGAATGTATGAAACTTTACTCCATCTGCCTTTTTAGTGTAAGGTATGACCCTGAAAACAATTTGACATTTACCCAAGAAACAACGGGGTCACACGTGCAAGTCTGATGAGGTAGTAGATAATAAGGGCATATTAGTTTTCACTCCTTGTGCATTTTTGAGTAAGGACCAACAGTAAGTTTGTTTAATAATAACTAAAAAAGGAAAAAAAAGATCATGTTATTTTAGGTGAGTGGAAATTACTTTAACAAAGTAGCTAAAGCAGTATAACTGTTCTCATCACTCCTTTATTCACATTATATGAGTCCATTTGGCTTAATACACTACCCATCAGATGTAAATCTATAGAAACGTGAAATGTTTAGTTGCTTTATTTTATGCGTCAAAGGTTAATACACTTCCCTGTAGTTGCCACTTTCTCTATGATCTTTCATGGTGCAGTGGAATTTAGAGGCGCCTCAGTAGTATCATGAGCTTAAACTGTGTAAAAGAAAGTCCTAGTATTCCTACCAACTGCAACCGGCTGTCAAGGTTTTGTCGCATGCTTTCGCTATTAAATATCTGCACTATTTATCAAGACTAATTTAGAAGGATTTAGATTAGTCGATGTGGTAGTAGAAAGCTTAACACCTACTTAACTATCTAGAATTTTTCATAAGTCGGTTTACAGAACATTACCAGCTACAAATGAGAATGACTTTTCTCGTTAAATGGTATTAAAAAATCAAGTAGGCTATCAGTAAACGATTAGATGTATGAATATAAGGTATGTTCTGTGAGTTGATGACATTCCACTAAGTCAACCATCATGTCTACGTCAGTGAGTTAGGAGTGCTGAGAGAACATTGTGAGAAATCTGTTTTGTGTTGAGAATATTTCTTTTAAGCTTTCATATACACTTCCAATTACTCTTATCTATTTTACTGAACATTCTTTGGCTCATAGCTAACTCGACCGAGTGTTTGGCAACAATAGATGGTTGAGCAGTGCTTAAATCCGTGTTACTTCTTTTATAGACTTTCTCACCTTTTTCTTATATCACCGAAGTTAATCTACAAACCTGAAGTACCTACAGAAAGATTAAGTTATTTACTCTTTTCAAGCATCAAGCAAACACTAATAGAAGTCCAGAAATGATGTTGCTAGACCTAGACTATAGGACAGAGAAAATTTTGATTGAAACATTTGATTGTAAGAAGTCCTTAACACTACTAGAAACCAGCTCCAGTTATAAATTCTGCACTGCAAAACTAATCAGCTCTCCATTTAGACCCCTTTTTTTCACTATGTATGTCTAGGCACTTCTGATGACTAATATCAATTTTAAGCGAGTGAATCTTTCACAAGTAGCCAAACATTGAATTTGAACTACTGTAAGGATCTGGTTCCAATATGTTTGTGTGCTGTGTGGTGTAGCTTTAGTAATCCTAGGATATAGCTAACCTAGTTATGTCATCCTAATTATGCCATTTAGATGGATCCAATCTTACCAAAAGAAGAAAAAAAATATTAGATGAGCCACTATGTATGTCTTGATCTACAAGTCATACAAGGCCTATAAATAAAAATCATGTATATTGTGCATAACAATGCATCAAATAATTAAAATAATTTAACAGTTCTGTCACGATATAATTACTGAGACCTCTTGATGCATTAGTTAGGCTATTCCAATGAGTGATCCACGTTTTTCATCAATGACTATGTATCTTAAATTATCTGTAAACGAAGATGCTTTGATATCTTAACTCTTGTTTCATAATGTACCTTTAGCTGTATGGTCACTGGACTGTTAATTTACAACACAACGTGATGCATGAGTACTTAGAACATAATATGCCTATTCTTTTAACAGACCATTCAGTACATGTAGATAAAATGAACTGAAAGTGATTGTCTGAATTGATGGCATGTCGAATGATTTGGTTATCTCGTATAAGTAAGCTAGTTATACCAACTTCTAAAATGTGTGACATGCAATAAAATTGAATGATCCACTCCATCTAACTTGATCTATACATCTTAAAAAGACCATAAATAAAAGTTCATTGTGTATTGAGCATATGTTATCCATGCATCAAGTTGAGTAAAAATTTACGGTTTTCTGACAAGACAACTAAAGAGATAGCTTGATGCATGAAGTTATTATAATGAATGATCCAATCCATTCATCATTATCTAAGTATTTTAGAACTTCTAAAATGAAAAATCTCATCAATTCGAAACTTTTAATTCCTGTGTTTTTATATTGTCCCTTCAATTGTACTATTATAAAATCTTTAATTTTACAATCACTAATGTATGAATAGCTTCAACACCATATCCCTAATTTTTGTTTGTAGGCCAGTTAAAGTATGTTGATAAAAAAGTAGGGAGTGGATAATTCAAATTGATAGATTCATAGAGCTTTGTATGAGAGCATAATCAAGCTAGTTATGCCCTACGAGTATTAATTTGTTTTCACATTTTGCTAAATGAGATATCAACAGATAGACACATCAAAACATGTGTGTCTGGGTTTCAGCATGTAAAAGTAAAAAAATACATTTTATTGCAATGTATTCATTACCATGTACTTTTTGGACGTCTCATTTGTCACGCCTTGAAAACTATAGCGGAATTTTATAAATACGGGTCACGAGACAGCAGCGATCCACACAAGACAAGTCTCGTGTATGTGTTATGTAGCTTAACTCAAAACACATACATAAGCCTGCTGAAAATAGTGGCTCAAAACAAACTATACATATATACTTATACTCATTACTTACATTCTATAACCTTACCGTTATAAATGTTTACAACAAAAACACTCTTTTTACTGAACATAACGCCACTGGAATCAAGTTTCCAAACAAGCACTTCTTAATCATGCCCACAACCAAAAATTTTAGATTATCACATTTCTATCTCAGATCTGAAAAATATTAAAAAAACAACAGAGTAAGCTAAAGCTCAGTGAGAACATTTCCTATTAGAGATCCTAGATATTTAACAAAATTCTTATAATTCTCAGAAATAGTGAATTATAAGCTTGGCACAGGATATTTCAGAAAATAGCAAAATATTGTCCAAGAATGACATACTATTGCTATAGTTAAGAAAGAAAGTGCAAGTTAAATATATCATAACGTATTCTAGAATCATGGTAACGTATTCTAAAATTAAACTCTCTTTGAAAACAAATAATTACTAAGAAAGGAAATAAACAATTAAATTTGTGTAAAGGCAAAATATCATTATTTTTCTCGGATTCACACTAAAATCTCAAAATCACAAATCTTAATGAGAACATTCATGAAATGCAAGAATCACCTCATAAGTTACACTAAGGCTACGAATTATAGCCCAGTAGCATGGGAATGCCAAAAGACATCACATAACACATAGTTCTCAGGAATAGAATGCACCTAACTCTGTCATAGACTGTCGGCCACATCACAAACGCCCAATAAGGGGCCACATCACAAATGCTAAATGACCACATCACAAATACCAAAAGGTCACATCACAAATACCCATAACGGGCCACATAAAGGTGCATTCAAACCATATGGCAGACACAAACACATCACTCCATAGTGGACTTTCTGAGGGTTTGAAAACATCAAGAATTGCTTGTTAAATAGCTTGATTCCAGAAACACATCATTTGTCAAATTATTTGATTTCAAAACACATCACTTATAAATTTGCTAGTTTCCAAAACCACATCACTTGTCAAATCATTTTATTTCAAAACGCGTCATTTGCACCAAAAATATTATTGGTATGTTCATTTACCAAAATTACAAATACTTTAAATCAAGTGGACGAACGTAAATCTCATCATCTTAGTTAAAACAGTTTACAAATTTCACTTTTCTCTATTTTTATCAAATACTAAGTCACCAGAAATCTTTGAATTCACAAACTGTTACGACATCTTCAAATTATTATTATTATTATTTTCTTCAAAAGCTTTCAAATAAGCATTATTCGCAATTAATTGAGTTTTCATGAAACCCAAGCCGCTAATCACATTTATGTGAAATCTAATTTAATTTTAAATATCTTGTATGAAATCAATTCATATTTATATGTTATGCCATAACAAACTAGATCAGATCATATTTACCTTTATATATTTACAAAATAATAAATTATTTATTTTTTGAGCACAAAATAAAATCAAATATAACACTTATGCAAATTTCATATAAAAAAATACTAGTGGGAAATGAACTCACCTCCAATAAGTATAGCTTCGTCAAACACTATTTTCTAAATATCAACCTGAACCTATAATATAAATATAAGACTAATATTAATTCAGGACAAGTACATATTATAGGATAATCACTCTAAAGTTTAAAATCAATCATATTCAAGTATACTCAAATAATAATTATCTATAAATAAGGTACACAACTACACATAGGCTTTTTGCTAATTTTAGCAATTTACTATAATTTTCTATAATATTATTCTAATAATTTTGAACATATTATTAATATATTGCATAGCTTAGTGGTTTCCCATTAATTATTCGGGCTTAATTCTTAACTAAGCTTGGATCTTTTGGGACCTGATGTAAATCAACAAAGCGACAAGGGTCTACAAGAATATTTTCTTTCCTATTTATCTTTTGGACCTATTCACAAACTAATAAACTTTCAGGGGTTCCAAAGAAATTATGCTATTTAACTAAAATTTCCTCTTTCTCTCTCCTCTATCTCTTCTTCTACCTCCGTTCTCTTCTCATTTTCATTTTTTCTCCCGTTCGTTTCTCTCTCCCGCTCTCTCTTTTCCTTCTCCGTGACTACTCCGCAGCCGCTCAAGTTCCGCCGTCGGAACGGCCTCCCAAGGGCAAGGCATCCTCGGTACCGGCGGTTAGATATGTATCTATCTCTTTTTTTCAATTCTTTAAAAAATCAAAGAACAATTTCCCCATCAATTCCTGAAATAAAAGAAGACTAATGAAAAGGTGAATTATACCTGCAATATATGATTCATATACGGCACTAGGAGCCCTAATGATTGTGTTCTCAGTCTCAAATTACTAATTATTGAAAAGTGTTTCTAGAAAAAAGGAGAGAGCAGATTAATGTTCTCATCAAGAGCTTAATTAATAACTTCCATCCACATATTAGATGATTAAGCAAACTATAGTAACTACGAGTTGCCATCTCATTTGAAAAATGAGCTACTAAAAGATAAGAATGGTGAGAATCACATGTTTTGATGCAACTAGCAGGGCGGATCTAGCCACTAGTCTATCTTAGTGCGCTATCATTCATACCCAATTTTCATGTACATATGTATATGTACACTATTTATATGTATATAAGTGTGTCTGTGTGTATGTATGTAGATGCACATATGTGAATGTATGTTTGTGTATATATTTATAAGAATAATAGGTATTATACGACAATTTGAAGTAGAAATTTTCAAACTTGAGAATTTAAAATCAATTTGATGTTGCACTTCAGAATACAAAGTCAATTGGCTGTAGAATTTGTTCAATGTATCAGCCTATACATTTTCATCATGAGGATTAAACACAATAACGACACAACATCAACAATGTGACTTCGCCATGTCCAATTCAAAAATTAAGCAACCAAACGTGCATCGATATACTTTGATATTCTTAAAAGTTTGATCCTTCATTTTTGTTTTTGCTGCTTAATTTTTTCCTTTTTGGAGAGCCCTCCAATAATTACCTTATTGACCACTTCATTCAAAACATAACATAATGAAATATGACGGAGGTGGCTCAACAATTCTAGTTTGTATTGTATTGCTTAGGAATGTGTGTGATGAGAATTTTATTCACCCCTGAGATAAGCACACATTTCAAATGTGGTCGTTTTTCCTACTTGAGAAAGAAAGCAGCGGGAAAAAAGTATTTGGAAAAAACTCGCTTACAAAACTAAAAGAAAAGGGAAAGTTTGTCAGAACATATTAATTTCCCTGAAAAATTAATAACTAGATTATAAAGGTGGGGGCGGGATGGATTTATTTTAGTCTTTTTTATGGGTATTAAGTAGTCCCTACTTAAAAATAGTCGGGAGTAGATACAAAAACAAACATGAGCTAAAGAGCTAGGTTCGGACTATTTTAAAATAGTAACCTCACTATTAAAAAAAAATATATGGCCCTACTAGCTTACTTAGTAAAATGAGCCACCACCTCAGGCCCATTTTTTGCATATATGTATGTTTGTTTTGAGGTGGCAGCTCATTTTGTAAACGAGATAATAAGAGATAAAGGGGGATGAGATCCACCCGAATGAAAATTAGTATGGACCTCACCACATGTCTACCACTTCCTTGCTCATTTAACAAAACGAGTTGCTACCTCATATACATTATTTCTTATATATATTTGTGTATATATATGTTCGTGTGTATGCACATCTATGAGAAGTAGCTCTCAAAATAAGCATTGTGGCAAGTCATGCTATGTTGTCTTTTTGATAATCCACTCCGTTCATCTTGATCTACATCCAAAATAATATAGCAATGAAAACCAAGAGTTAGAAAACCTATTATCCATTCTTCACCAAATAATATTTTCTCTGTAACTGAAACAATGTGTTTGTGGAATTAACTTTAAACATGAAGGATGTTTCAGAACCATAAGATTGCTCGTTGTGGAGTTCTCACAAGACTTCCCCACAACGAATTCCCATTTGAAAAATTTCCTACACACGTGTGCGTATTTTAGGTATTACACAATCATAAATTGAGGAAAAAGCCTATTACCAGTAAATCATACCTCATCTCTGTGGGACCACTTTTGATACCAGCGGCATCCTTAAAACATTTTCAGTCAAGAGGGGATGGTGCATGGTCATTGAAGATTCACAAAATTTGATCTGATGTCAACTACTAGAATTGGCAAAGAATGCTCAACAATAAACATTGACTGAAATCTAGGTGAAACAGTTGTTAATACAAACCCTAACCCTATTATGAGATCTCTTGGGCTTATATAGGCCCTACACAACTTACACATAACCCCTTACATATATTACTAATGTCAACACTCCTCCTCAAGATGGGCGAAAGATATCCACTAAGCCCATCTTGTCACATCCTCTAATCATGTCTAATGAGATAAGTCATTTAGTCAGACAATCTGCTGCCTGGTCCTTAGTTGAAACATGACTTAGCTCCAGTAGTCCACTATCCAACTTCTCTTTGATGAAGAACCTATCGATCTCGATGTGTTTGGTTCTATCATGCTGTACTGGGTTGTTGGCGATACTGATAGCTGACTAGTTGTCACACCATAACTTTATCTTAGCTCCTTGATCCAGCTTCAGCTCAACCAGCATACTCTTCAACCATAACAACTCAGCAACTCCTAAGGCCATAGCTCTATACTCTGCCTCAGCTGTTGATCTCGCCACCACTGATTGCTTCTTGCTCTTCCACGAGACTAAGTTGCCTCCTATAAAGATGCAGTATCCCGAGGTGGACCTCCTGTCATTAGCACAGCTCTCAATGCTCATGTGTTCATTCTTCCTGAAGATTAGCCCTTTTCCGGGGGCATTCTTCAAATACCTTAGAATCTGGTACACAGCGTCCATATGACCCTTCCTTGGATCATGCATGTAGCGGCTCACCACGCTCACTGCAAAAGAGATATCGGGACGTGTGACTCAGATAGATCAACCTCCCTACCAGCCTTTGGTATCTGTCACGATCAACTGGTTCTCCGACCTCAGCACCCAGCTTGAACTTCTGGTCGATCGGTGTAGTTGCAGGTTTACACCCTAACATCCCTGTCTCTTTAAGAAGATCCAGTGCATACTTTCTCTGGGATAAGACAATCCCCTCCGCTCCGCGAGCTATTTCTATTCCAAGAAAGTATCGAAGCAAGCCAAGATCTTTCACCTCGAACTCCTTACCCAGTCTCACTTTGAGTTGGGCAATCTCCTTCTCATCATCCCCGGTAATAATCATATCATCCACATATACCGCAAGCATGGTAATGTGGCCTTCATTTCGTCGGAAGAACACGGTATGATCAGCGTTAATCTGCCGGTATCCCATACCTATCATAGCCCGCCTAAATCTGTCGAACCAAGCACGAGGAGATTGTTTCAGGCCATATAGAGACTTCTTCAATCTGCAGACCTTGCCCACTGTCTGTTCTGTGTTGAATCCTGGCGGAATTTCCATGTATACCTCTTCCACCAGATCTCCATCATTTACTGTCAGAGAGATTAAGGTCCGAACAGTGCTCATCTTTGCCACCGGTGCAAAAGTCTCATCGTAGTCGATGCCATATGTCTGACTATATCCTTTTGCCACCAGACGAGCTTTGTAGCGCTCAACCTGTCCATCTGGATTCTGCTTCACAGTGAAGACCCACTTGCATCCAACTGCTCTCTTCCCTTTTGGTAGTTTTACTAACTCCCAAGTGCGGTTCTTCTCAAGGGCCCTTAGCTCTTCGTGCATAGCAGCTTTCCATTTCTGGTCCTTCTTTGCAACCTGCCAATTGTTAGGTATAGTAACAGAGTCCAATGATGCAATGAATGCTCCATGAGTAGGGTGGATGTTAGAATATGATACAAACTGAGCAAGATCCCAACCATATCTATCGGGAGGATTTCCCGCATTACTGCGAGTAGTCCTCCGTACAGTTATTGGTGTGGGAGGAATAGGAAGAGAGATGGAGTCACCTTGAGAAGAATCTTGTGGTGGTGTAGGTGTCTCAGGAGTCGGGGCAGGCGTTGGCAAGGGACTTGGCACCAGTAGCACTGTAGGTACTGTTGGTACTGTTCCCGCAATTTGTTTCCCCTTCCTACTATAGGTAAGTAGTTCTCCCTGAGCCGTTGGCCTAACACCTCTTGTCTCAATCTCCTCTTCATCTTCATTCTCTTGCTCCTCCTCAACCAAGTCTCCTTCCCAAGGAATCGTTACAAAAATTGATTTTTCCGATCTCTCACCATTCTCAGACATTGATTTCTCCACATTCACCAATCTCTCACCATTCTCCTCCTCTCGCCGCATACTTCCAGTATTAGGCGAGTTATCAACGGATGAAGTTACCTTCCGGGTGTAATATGGCTCGAGTTCTCGAAAGTGCACATCCATACTCACAAACAACCTTTTCTCCACCGGGCTCCAGCAAACATAGCCCTTCTGAGTAGCAGAATATCCCACAAAAATACATTTCACCGCTCTAGGGGCAAGCTTCCCGACTGATGGCCTGTTGTCTTTCACAAAGCACACACAGCCAAACACCTTGAGTGGAAGAAGCCCACCATTATCTCCCTTCAACAACTCACACGGAGACTTCCAATCCAGCACTCTCGAGGGCATTCTGTTGATTAGTGCTGCCGCGGTCAACACTGCTTGTCCCCATAATGTTTCTGGGACATTCATAGAGATCATCATACTTCTAGCAACCTCTAAAAGATGTCTATTCTTTCTTTCCGCTACTCCATTTTGAGCAGGTGTGTATGGACACTTTGGAAGCACCCAAACACATCACTCTTATTCTTCATCAGGTATAACCAAGTAACACGAGAGAAGCAATCAATAAATGTAACAAAATACTTGTATCCATTCATAGAACTTGTGGAACAAGGCCCCCAAACATCTGAATGTACCAGGTCAAATGCATGAGAACTTCTATGATCAGAACTAACATAAGAGCTTCTAGTAAGCTTTCCAAACTCACATGCATCACACACAAGTTTCTGTTTATTTGCTTTCTCAAATAAAGAAGGATACAATCTACCTAAAACACTAAAGGATGAGTGTCCCAAACGCTGGTGATGGAGCATTAACTCATTTTCAGCACTCATTTTAGATCCTACTCCGCTTCCTCTATGACTGACACCAATGCTGAATCCAGCCCTTCACGATCCAGATACCACAGTCCACTACGCCATGTGCTAGTCCCAAGTCTCCGCCCTGTCCCCTTCTCCTGGAAGATTACCTTGGGAATATCAAAAGAGACGATGCATTTTAGTTGGAGGATGATAGAACTAATGGACAAAAGATTGACTGGAAATGAAGGAGCATGCAAAACATTGGACAAAGTTACAGAACCAGTACAATCGACTGTACCCTTACCAACCACCGGCTGAAATGTACCATCAGCTGTTTGAATACTATCAGGCGATGCTAGGTGAGTGTATGATGAGAACTCACTAGCATTACCTGTCACATGTCGAGACGCACCGGAGTCGACTATCCATTCTGATGATTTGTCGGAAGATATGGAAGCAAGAGCATGTATGTCATCAGTACCTTTGGTCGGATGAGCATAGGTAGCAGTGTTGCCTCTGGCGAAGAATGATGTGGATGCCTCCTCTGTCTCACTCCTCCTATCTCCATCCCCTGCTACTTGTTGCTTCCTCCTGAGTATCGCCAGGAGCGCCTGATCCTCCTCAGTGAAGATCACCTCAGCTTCTTCTCCTCCTTCTGCTATCATCAGATTTGCCCGGTTGCCTGCTCCCCTTCCACCTCGTCGACCCCCACGGCCACGACCACGCCCTCCGAACTGTCCACGTCCACCCAAATCTCCTTCCTTGGATGATTTGGTGCAAGCATGCCTTAGATGACCCACTTCACCGCAGTTGTAGCACTGCCGAGTCTCTCCCCTGGAATGACCCACTTCACCGCAGTTGTAGCACTGCCGAGTCTCTCCCCTGGATCCATTATTGTTAGATACTGCGAAAGCTGACTTCACCACAGGAAGTCCACCTGTCCCCGCCTGCAGCTTAATGCGAGTCTCCTCCTGGATCATAGCCGAGACAGCCTCCTCAAGCGAGGGAATTTTCGGCTGAGCTAGCAGTAATGCAATTCGCTGAGCGAACTCTGATGTCAATCCCTTAAGAAACACCATAGTCCTCTCCTGTAGAAAGGCCTCCCGCTCTTTACATCCTGGGTCCTTGCAGCTTGCCCGGGGGGAAAAATGGTCATAATCCTGCCACAGACGCTCCAGCTCTGTAGCATGTTCTTGTACAGTCCTCTCTCCCTGGACTGTGGCGTCAATCTCTCCTTTAATCTGGAACACCCTCAGGTTATTCCCCACTCCATCATATGTTCTCCTCAACTTCTCCCAGACATCCTTCACCTTCTCAATGCCATCCACCGTGGCGGCGATCGTCGGGACCAGTGAGTTGAGAAGCCAGATGTACACCAACATATGAGTGGACTTCCACTCATCTCGTCCTCCCGAGTCCTCATCCGGTTCTGTCTTCTCTCCGGTCAAGTAACCCTCCAGGTTCCTCCCTGCAAGGGTGTATCTCACCCGTCGGGACCAACTCAGGTAGGTACTTGGTCCATCAAGCTTCAGGTCGATGGTCGGAAGCTCCAACTTCTTCGATGGTCTTGTCGTGCTTTCATCAGCCGACAACTTCATCAACTTCATCAAAGTTGACACCTCCGCAGGGTTCAACTTCTTGATGATCTCCTCCATCGATCAAGCTTCAGATCCAACACCTGTTCTTCAAACCCTTGTTGTGCGCAGTGAAATTTCGGCAGCACTTCTGCTGCACAATAAGAATAAGATCTTTCAACAAATTCTCGTTTCTCAGAGGAAACTAGAATCCAAAACAGTTATATATCTCATCAATGTGAGATATATACTCTTCCTGTCATCAGTTCGAGGACTGAGTCGAGGGAACCAATGCCAAACTCGAGGTCCAGCATGGTGAAGCGGGGGGGTTTGAGGTGGCTGACCGGCGGACTAGGGGCGTATGATTTGGGGCAGGCGTAAAGAAATCAGGGGAAGGGGTGGGTCGGAGATCAGGGGGTCTGCGCAGGGGGGGTCGGGACTGGGGGTCTGCAGGGGGGCTCGGACTTCAGGAGTCTGGCATGGGGGGCGTGCTCGGGAAGCTGGGGGTCTGTGCAGGCGAGGGGGGTCGGGCACTGGAATCTCGCACCGGGTGGGGGCTGTTCTTAATCCTGGCGAAGGCAGAGAGGGTTCGTGGACTTCTGGCGGGGTGCGCGGAGACTGGGGGATCTTGCTAGAGGGGGGCGGGCGGGGTCGGCAGACTGGGTGTCTTGCAGGGGCGCCCGGTGAGCGGGGTTGAAAGGAGGAGGGCGGCGGCTAGGGTTTAGAGGATGGCTCTGATACCAAGTTGTTAATACAAACCCTAACCCTATTATGAGATTTCTTGGGCTTATATAGGCCCTACACAACTTACACATAACCCCTTACATATATTACTAATGTCAACAGAAACCCACCAACATTTGATGTTTTCCATAATTCAAAGGAGGCCAGGTCGAAGGTAAGAAAATTTCTCTTCTATAGGCAATGCAATATAAGCTTGTGAAATCTAGGAGAAACCAACCAACATTTTCAGGATCCTAAGACTGAAGACTGAAGGTAATTACTACAGAGGATTAATCCAACTCTAAAGTGCACATGAAAATGAAAAATGCCAAAGAAAAGACATCGCCGACACACATCATCAATATATTTACATAAAGAGTAATAATGAAAAACATATAATGTATTTTTGCTGCAGAATTATATATATTTGTTGAAGATTTTTACCTGAACAAGACAATTTGGATGCAGTGCAATACTGTCGAGGTTATTTTCATCCTTGAAAAAATCAACTGCCAAAAGCTTTAAAAGAGGATCTCCTCCCACAACCTAGGATCCATGAGTTCAGTCATTAGTTGTTTTGCAAAATTCAAAATCATTATTATATCTTCAAGAATAGAAAATTTACAAACTGCTGAGTGGCTGATAATTAACAACAAGCTTGTTGTTGGCAATAGATGGGCCAAGATAAACAAAATCTTGGATATAAAATCAAGCCAAGGAAAGACACAACAAATGTGATAAAGAACAACTGCTTTACTATGGAATTCGGAGAATTGAATATGAACACAATTATGAGAAACGCAAAACTCCTTTTGAGCCACAACGAATGTGATGAAGAACAACTTCTTCACTGGGAAATTTTGAGAACTGGAGATAAAGGAAAATTTGGAGAATTGCAGAATTTCTTCAATATGAGCCATTTAGATCCACTTTACTAAACAAGAATAAAAGATTGCTGAACTGACTGAAGCTAACTCTGGAGTCCCCAAGTACGTAAATAGCAGGCCAACTGACTAACTTACCATCAGTTTCGACTGAACATTGGTGACTGAATTATACATAATCAAAATGTTAACCCTACTTTCTCATTTATGCTAACATTGCATTTTTCCCTCCTTTCTATTTCTTCCTTCATCCTGTAAAAAGTGTGGTCCAATAACTGTTCCTTACTTCCTTAAGCCCATGCAAAGAGTATCTCACCTGCTTTACCCTGAGAATGCTAAATGACTCATTAATAAACTAGAAAAAGAGTGATTTATCACAATTTAGAAAGATATCATAGACTCAAGTTGAAATAAAAATATACTTTTTAGTAGCACAGGCTAGTACTAAGGACTTGAATTTATTGTCGATGCCTTATGATGCTCTTTAACAGATGTTTGCATATAGTGCAACAAGAAATTTTAGTTTACTCACAGTTGCATTTCTGTATTATATGACATAAATGTTCCTTTTTTCTTGATAGTACGCACAATATAAATGTTGAAAGTGCCACTACAACATTTGGTACAGAAAAGGGATTGAAGTGCCGCCTACAGAAAAAGTTTTCAAATAACAAAAAAAAAGCGAGTAGCAAGTTGTCTAATAACAAAAAATAAATTAATTAATTAATTAAGTAGCAGCTAGAAGCAAGTGCTAAAGCATCACATTTAAAAAGAGAGTTTTTCTGGCACCTTGAAAAACTATAGCAGAACGTCACCTCTGTAGTAAAAAAATTATGAGAAAAAGGAAAAATGAATGAGTTGATTAAAATACCCATAATTTGTTACTAAAAAAGAAGGCTATTTAGTCATCAGTAGCACCGATGTGGCAAGATCATAACATGGTAAATCTTTAGCTATTGAACTTCCTATAAGTAGGCCCAAAGGCCTTATTATTATATATCATTGCCAACCTCTTAGGTGCTATATTTCAGATGCTGAAAACTGGAAATGCAATCATCAGCTGGAATTTTGAAATCTTACTAAATTAAACCATTTCAAAGTATGTACATAGAACTTGTGTTTTAAGCATATTAGCTAAGTCGTAGAATCAAATACACATCCACATATACAAGCCAAGGTGAGAATAATCCAAAATTATGCATCCCTAGTATAAAAGAACCCAGTCTGCAGTCTTCTCATGGATTTGATTTATAAGAAAAATGATTATATGCACCATTTAAAATACAGAGATACCAACTAGATAAATGAATGATGATGATGATGATGATGATAATAATGCACAAAATAATTACAAAACAAAATTATCCACTTGTTTGGTAAAGCATAACTTCATATCATTAAAAAATATAGATGAAGAAAATCAATGCAAGAAAAGCGCATCATCAGGTCTAAATCCTGTAATTAACAGATCATCATGTACAGTATAATTATGTAATATAAGCATATAATTACTGGTACAGATCAATATCATCAATTACCGTAGTACATTGAATCAGGTTGGAAGGATGTAGAAATGAGAATATACTACCTTACAGTTATCTTTCAAATAGTTCTTTCCTCTTATCATAAAACCTCGTCCAGTTGGTGTAGTCCAGCAATTGGTGTCATTTTCACCATTCGCTCGATGCAGGGAACTACGAACTTGACTCGGATCAATGCAAATAGAAGGAATATGCATATCTAGTTCACTACGCTCTAGTGCTCCTGCATCCATAAATAACTATCTTTTTCAAAGAACTATGTTTATCAAGAAATCAAACACGAGAGAAATTGAAGACTTGTTATACAACAAAACTAGAGCTGCAAGAAGTGCATTGAGAATGTAAACTGGAAGAGTCTTGAACTAGGTGATCTACAATCTTATAAAATAAATATATAAAAATCCCTTTCTTCTTTAACTTCATTCATGTCATAATCTGTAATTGCCACTCTTCAAATTTAAGGCATAAAAGATAATTGTCAGAACTCAAAATTAAAACTCATCCACCAACATCAAGTTTAGGCTAGGAGATAAACAGTTTCGTGGAAAGCTTCCCAAATTTTTTTGCTCGACTCTATAATATTTTAATTTGTAGTTTAGGTCATTTTATGCTCAAATATTGCACATGAGTCACATGACAGTTACTCGATGCTGGGAACTACAAACTTGACTTGGGATAAACTTCCCAATTTTTTGTGTTTCTTGTTAATCTACAATCTTATAACACAAACTGATAAGAAAATCCTTTCTTCTTTAATTTCAATCATGTTAATTGCTACTCTTTAAATTTAAGCCATAAGAGATGAGTGTCGGAACTCAAAATTAAAATTCATCCACCAACTTCACGTTTAGGCCAGGACATTAACAGTTTTGTGGAATAAAGCACCCTCCTTCCCTAGTATTCAACATGACAGTTACATGAAGGGTTAGGCTAGGTGAAGAGCTGAATGAAGTTAACAGTAGGACTGTAAGACACACATCCTGAGAAGTTCCAATCAAGAGTATTGCCTTGTTTAAGGTTTCTTGTTGATCATTCCCTCTCTCCGAACAACCCCAACCAACCCAAAAAAAAAAAAAAGACTCACATGCATACATGAAATATACGCACCCCGATGTCATATTCATGAACATCGTGGTGATATACATAATGCAAGTACATCTTGACTACATTATATACACTGATTCAGAAAGGTCATGCTGACAGAGAAATATGGAGAAGTGAGTCATCATACTCAACAGCTAGGACGTAACTGCTATCTAGACAAATCAATTGCAGTACACAGTACGTTTATCCTATCTAGATAATATGTTTAAATATATATTGATTTCAATCAAAGCATCTTAGTAAAAAAAAGTAAGCTAGTAGGTTCTTGTAACAGAGGATACCTGCACTTCTCTTTAGACCCAAGCCCGCAATGGCCCATGCAATATTCTTCAGCTTCACTCTTCCTGCCTGACATTTTACGCTAGTTAAATAAGATATATGCTCAGCTGCACATTTTACTTGGTCGTCAAGATCCTAAAAGACAAAGACGCTAAACCCAGCACATATAAACAATGGACACCAGAATTGTTTCTGACGACATTACCTTGTTCTCAACATCGTTGTTGTCATCATCACTGTCTTCATCTTCCAGAGAGTCAACTTTAGCAAGTGCATCATAGAAGTCATCATTCAGATCATAATCTTCAAAATCAGCATCATCAATCGAAGCACCAGAGTAATTTGAATGGACATATGTGGAGGGAGAATCAGATGCAAAGGAAGGATTTGCTTCCAAATACTGTTTTAACCCTGGAAGCTCAAACAGGAAAAATACTTTAGAAGTAGAAAAGTAGGTAGAGACATTTGGTGCGAACTGGTTTCTGATGAAGAGATTCTCAGCTATATGCTTTATTATAAACTGATGATTTTTCTACAGGCTAAAAAGAATCTGAGGATGAATGATAAATTGGTTATTTGACGCAAGTAAGATATCAAGAAACAGTATAGGGTATGTAACTGTGAAACACTAGAGATCTTAGGATTCATCGACCTTCTATCCAAAAAGGAAGAAAGAGTAATATACCTGCGACTTGGCACAACAAAGCATAAGGGATGGTCTTTTCAAATTTGGAGCCAATGTCCCCCTTAAATCTATTCCAAATACTCGAATTAACTTCCAATGTCTGTGTCACAAGGCATTTTGAAGATGAAGACTCTGGCGTATTCAGCTGTTTGAGTTCCCAGATTGAGGCTGCAAGTTTCAGCAGTTTAAGAACCAAATTTCTATAATCATTTCAACCATTCCAAAACATTTGCTCGAGAAAAGGATCAAGTGATACGGAAATCTACCAAGTAGTAAAATGTACAGTGGCATAATTAGACAAACAAACTATAATAGCATCTACTTCTATCACATAATTAGTTGCAGCAGTGTAACTTATATCAGCAAATAAGTCAAAAGCTGACATTAAACTGTTCAGATCTGTTTTACAGTGGAAATATTCAGCAAGCTTCTTAACGCACAACAAAGCATAAGGGATGGTCTTTTCAAATTTTGAGCCGATGTCCCCCTTAAATCTATTCCAAGTACTCAAATTAACTTCCAATGTCTGTGTCACAAGGCATTTTGAAGATGAAGACTCTGGTAGTCTGGTGTATTCATCTGTTTGAGTTCCCAGATTGAGGCTGATAGCAGTTTAAGAACCAGATTTCTATAATCATTTCAACCATTCTAGAACATTTTCTCGAGAAAAGGATCAAGTGATACAGAAATCTAGCCAAGTAGTAAAAATGTACAGTGGCAGCAGTGTAACTTATATCAGCAAATAAGTCAAAAGCTGACTTTAACCAGTTCAAATCTTTTACAGTGAAATTATACAGCAAGCTTCTTAACAGGAATCATATAGTGGAAACATCATCATCCTACTGATATGGAAATCAATACGAAATTTCAAAAGTAGGTGATAAAATGCTATAGAAAGCATCATTCTTTTATTGATATGGAAAACTACCTGCTTTCTGAACAGGTAAATGAAGGATCAACATGATCACCGTTCAATACGAAAGAAAATCCTCCTATAAGATTTAGAACATGCACGAGCAGGCCTAGCTCAAATTTGGCCCGTTTGTTAATTTAGGAAGCCAAGATTAAGATAATACTGAATGCGAAATTTTATTTGACAGCCCTGGATGCATAATATTCACAATTAATTGAGCAGAGCCTATTAGCTTAAGCCATTTTATCACTTTGTCACACAAATGATAAAGGAAGAATAGAAATGGGAAGCACCACTTCACTCATATCAATTATATATATTCACAATATCCGATGCATAAAATTCACAAGTGATTTCATACATATAAAAAATCTGCAGTAGCTGCAAATGAAAAGACTATGTACGAATATCAGGGATATAACTTGTGCATATGGAGAAATTTTATACAAAATCTGAATATGACTAGCCATCGTAAATGAAAGAAAAATCCTCTTATAATACAGATGCTCAACATTTATTAGGCATAAATGAAAATAACTTTCATATTGAATCATAAATAATACAGGAAAAAACTCACAGTTAACTTTTGTCCTCTGATAACCAGATCTATGAGGCCGTTTTTTATGGACAGCCGGAGACAGTAAAATGGCTGCAAAAAAGTGAAAAGTATAGTCCACTGTGAAAATATAGATGAATAGGATATGTTTTTAACTGCTATCACAAATGCGATAATGATTCTTCAGAAAGATTCAATTTCCTCTGCAATTTTGTTACTCTGAAGTGTGTGGATAGGCAAAAAGTCATCCAGAAAACTAGGCGACTATTCATCTAGTCTATTGTTCGTAACTCTGTTACAATGTAAATCAAACCCCAAATGTATAACTCAGTCATAAGCAACAGTATTTGGAAGAATTCATTTGCCATTTGTTCACAGTTAGATATATACTTACTATATGAACCATCTTGCCCATGAAACCATTGCCTAGAAAAAACAAAATCCTTCTTTGACTTCCACCTGAAAGAACAGTAGCCAGTGAGTAACCGACCAGTTAGTAATCAATATACAAATGCTGAAACTTCATATGAGTGAAAGTGTAAACACTGTCGGTTCGGATTGTTTGTGTGAGAGAAGAAAATAAAGGAAGAGAACAAGGGCTGCCTGTGGCTGATAAAGCTACAACAGTTAAATTGATTTTGAGTAGTGGGGGAAGCTTTCACAAAATGAGTGAATTGGATATCTAGAGACAAGAACTTGCCTGGACATTCAGAAATCAACAAAACAGACAACAATGCTAAGGAGAAATTAACCAGGCGCTACATCATTAATTGCATTGCAAATGATGAAATAATCACGTTCAAGTATCTCACTCCAAGGTGAACTGTAATAGATATGCTTGTTGGAGATTATGACAAATGCTCAGCTGACAACATGGGTGGTTTGATAATGTCATTAAGGGTTCCTTTAGTTTGTAATCCATTTAGCCAAGATGCTGAGTTCCAATGGTTTTCAGAGGTGAATTGTGTTGACTGCAGCTTAGTACATATAATGGGGTTCCAAATTTCAAAACAAGACAGATTAAATCCTAATAAGAGCATAAGGGAGATAAACTAAATACTGCAGTTTAGATATCACTCTGGAAGTAAAGGTAATTGGTGATGCAGGTGTTCAGCTTATTTAGCAAAGCATTCACTCGACGAATTGTATATTGCTGTGGGCACAGGACCTACATACAGAAGAATATGAAGGTTTAGAATGAAAACACAGTTTCTATCCCATCTTGAAAATGGTTGGAGACTGCTAACCACATGTAATGGCTGTACCCCTTTCCTTCTTAACCTCTACTATAATATCCTTCTTCTAGGCGTCCTATTAACGGATGCCTAAAACTAGAGAGAAATAAAACAAGAGAGGAGAGAAAAAAGAGAAATTCCAACGAAAGCCAAATAGCAGAGAATAGATAATAAGGCAACCTAGAAGCGAAACCTAGAGGGAAAACACACAATTTTCTTCAGCAATAATTCATTCATTTTCATTGGGGGAGTTTTTTTTGGGGGGGAGGTGGTGGGGTGACAAGTGATTAGTTTCTTATACCAAGAAAACTCCTAACTCAGATCTACCATCTGACAAAGCCTAACATAATTAAGTCAAATAAAGTCCAAAACATAACATCATCTGAAGATACATGAATAAAAAGAATAGTAGAATAAGCAACAAATTGTTGAACCGCATCTCTATCTTTATTCAAATCAACCTTTGCCAATATCTCGTAGGGTAACTGTTCAGTACCTACAATCTCCATACTATTTCATTCCATTCATTTCTCATGAAAAATAACAGTATCTAATTCATCCCTCTCCATCCAGGTCAGTTCCAACCCCAACCTTGAAAATATTAGGATATTAAAGCCTGATTGACAGGAAAGAAAATTGCCTTGATACAATCAGCAGTATAGCATTGAATATGACAAGGTTGATTTGGTGATGGTGATCTGCAATTTGTTATCAAAATATACCCACCACTTATCAAACAATGACTACAAACATATAATCAGTTAATTAACAAAAGTTTAGGATAACTAGTTTTCTCCCAAGAGTCACAGTAAATTTTTCCTTTTTTTATTGATGGCCGATGATGAGCGATCAGTCTCCTTAATGAGGGAGCTTGTTGAGTATGCTTCACATATGGAACTCAAGAAAGGGACGACATAAAATATGAAAATTCAATGTCCTTTTTAGCTATTAGTATTGGGTAAATGGTTTCGGTTCATACAAATTTAATTCCCATAACCCAAATTTTCCTGGAGTTATTGATGGCCGATGATGAGGGATCAGTCTCGTTAATGTGGGAGCTTGTTGAGTATGCTTCGCATATGGAGCTCAAGAAAGAGATGACATCGGATATGAAACTTGATGTCTTTTTTAAATATTAGCTATTAGGTAAATGGTTTCAGTCCATACCAATTTCATTTCCTTAAACCAATTAGTGAAGTAGTCTCCACCTTACATCCTACACAGGGAACTTTAAGTTTTCGCATGGACATAGCTGAGTGCGTCCAATTTGTTGTCCATCCATGCCTTTCGAGGTCAGTCTCCAACACATCTTGGACATGGCTATGAGAGGAATAAAGAATTGTTCAGGCTTGCACATATCTAATGCTGTTGGAGCTTGTTCTTTCAAAAAAGAGTTGAACTGTTCTCCTTCTCATTCCTTTACTTACAAGAAGTCCTTCTGTTTCATATTCCATTATGTTAATCACTTTTGGAAAAAAGCAGCAGCAAGTTGGTAATGAAGCCATTTTGGAGATAGCCTCCCAACTTTCACCATTTGTGTGAATTGGCTAGTACATAAAGAGCATACAAGGCTTAGGAGATACACATAAAGAAACTTGACTTTTTCAGTCGTCTAACATGACAGATGCTATCAGATTTTTGGATAACTTGATGCATATTTGCTTCAGTATAGAAACAGAACCTCCATCAATACACCGCAAAAAAGGGATTATAATAACAAGTACCTCAGTCAATCTTATAGTGTGTAAAAGATTTAAACTGCGTACAAATTTTCAAAATAGGCCCCATTAGGAATTTATTTTAAAAAAACGACCCATCTGAAACTGTGTCGAATATGGTAAATAAAGTTCGAAAACTTCACGGGATTTAAAATCCCGTGAAGTTTAGTGATTGATTAGCCAAACAAATGAGAAAGCACCTTCCTTCATAGGATTTGAAATCCCGTGAAGTTTGGTCATAACTTCACAGATTTCAACTCCCGTGAAGCTGCAGGGTGCAACTTCCAGAAAGCTCACGAGCTGTTTGGCAAATGGGCCTGCAACTTCACGGGATTTCAAATCCCGTGAAGTCTGTGTAGGCCCCACTTACCCATGTCATTATTTATCTCTCCCCTCTCACGTGATCTCATTCCCCGTTCTCTCTCTCTCTCTCTCGCCTCCTGTACTCTCTCTCTTTATTCATTTACCTCCAAACCCTAGATCATCTCCTACCGCCGCCCCCACCGCTACTGTCACCGACTGTCTTCACCCCCAGCAGCGCTCACGAGCTGTTTGGCAAATGGGCCTGCAACTTCACGGGATTACAAATCCTGTGAAGTCTGTGTAGGCCCCACTTACCCATGTCATTATTTATCTCTCCCCTCTCACGTGATCTCATTCCCCGTTCTCTCTCTCTCTCTCGCCTCCTGTACTCTCTCTCTTTATTCATTTACCTCCAAACCCTAGATCATCTCCTACCGCCGCCCCCACCGCTACTGTCACCGACTGTCTTCACCCCCACCGCTGCTGCCATTGCCAACCTTTTTTAGGGCTAAAAAGCGCCGGAGTTCACCGGAGCTTGCTGGATATCAAATTTTATATATTCTCCTAAATTTTTACATATTCTCACTATTTCATCATAACAACTTATTTAAGCTTAGATTTTGGAATAATTTTGAAATATTTATGAATTTTGTGAAGAAAAAATAAAGAAATTTGTATATGAAGTTAGGAGGGGAAATTAGGGAAAGTTATAAAAATTAGTGTATTATTTTTCAACCTTTAAAATTGAATATTGTTTAAATTATTTAAATTAGGCAATCATCAAAATATAAAGGTTTGACCTATGGTAAAAGTTATGGATGTGTAAAATTGATATTCGGGGATTTAATTGTAAATAATATTTTTGTGTTTTTCGTGTAATATTGATATTAAAATTTTTTTACTCTTCAGAGGTAACGATGAACGATTGAATCGTAATTCTTTGTTAATATGATGGAAAGATTAACTATCTCGAGAATAATATGCATGTATATGAAGGAGGTGTGACGAAACTGTTGTTTATATCCAAATCATGTACTTTCAATGGATTGGTTAATGACTTACACAAACTTACATTAACCAATCCACGTGAGTATCACCTTAACGTGATTTTCAATTATCCTGTTATAGGGAATAGAACAAGCGACATTCAAATCTCAAGTGACTATGATATGAGTCTCATTGGAATATTGTATGACAAGAAGCGTTTAGTGAAATTATTTATTGAAAAGCATCACACAAATTTGGACAAATCGGTAAATCACGATGGAGTATACTCTCACATGTTGGAGGATCTTGAAGTTGACTCCACCGGTTTTTTGTCTCTGCAATAAGATATAGGATGGACACAGTCACAACACTTGAGCGGTACTTCGCTTGTGGGCACTTCAAATGCTTTCGATGATAATGCTCCCAATTAAGATATAATATCTTCCACAGGAGTGACGATAGAAGATGATAATGCAAATGTCGAATCTGAGAATGATGAAGAAAATGATAGCTTACAAATTAATAGCATGACATGTTTGATAGATCGTGATGAAGGGGACAACCAATTAATTGACCGATGTTATTCTAACAATGAGTATGTCGTATTAGAGGATCCGCCGCCCGATGAACTTCATGGAGAGGGATGGATTGATGACTCCATACTGGAAAATATTCCTATTGGCACTAACTTAAATATGATACACAAGGCGAAAACTTTTTATTCAAAAAGTGCGATCTATTTGAAAGCAAGGAGAAATTGATCCATGTCCTTCGTTTGTGGGCCATCAAAAATAATGTTAAAGTTTAGACAGACAAAAAGCAATACAATAAGCTATAATGTAGTATGTTTTTACTGCAAAGATGGTGAGGAAGAAGATAGTGGTGGTCACCACGACGAAAATACAAAATATCCTTGGAGGTTTAATTCACGCCTAGGGTAAGAGTAGGCGGATAATTTAAAATAACACACAATAATGGACTTCACACATATAGCAATCATCGATTAGAGATGAATCATAAACACGCGTCTTTCATATATCGATTAATTATACCTAAACTAAAGGAGGATCTTGATCTAAGGCCAAAGGATATTCATATTTTAGTGCATAAAGCGACTAATTTGGATGTATCATACAACAAGTGTTGGAATGCTCGGAGGAAGGTGATGATAAAAATATTCAGAGATTGGAACAAATCTAATGAGATCTTACCACATTATCTTAAAGCACTCAAAAAAAATCCGGGGATAGTGTACAAAGTATCATCGGATCCTATTGATGGCGAAGATAGACGATTCACAAGGGTATTTTGGGCATTTAGACCTTGCATTGAGGTATTCAAATATTATCGTCCTATTCTTAGCATTGATGGCACCCACTTATACGGTAAATATAAACACATTTTGTTCATTACAATCGGAGTAGACGCAGATGGTGATTTATTTCTTTTGGCCTTTGTAGTGGTTGATATTAAAAATACGAAAAATTAGGCATGGTTTTTTGAATGCATTAGATATCATATCTCTAGTGTGCGAACGCGATTGATTACATTCATATCTGATAGGATAAAGAAATTTCAATAGCACTCCAGCGATATTTTCTGTCGCCGCATCAACATCGCCATTGCTTACGACATATTAGAAAAAAACTTCAAGAGGAAGCATGCACACAGGTTTTGGATCATGTGAAATTTACATGCTCATTAGGTGGAACATGCACATAGTCATGAGCTCCAGTGAATGTTTGTGGGTGACTTGCAACTTCACAGATTTCAAATCATGTGAAGTTGGAGGCTTATTTGGCAGAGACTCATGAGCTCTCTAGAAGTTGCACCTGCAACTTCACGGGATTTAAAATCCCATGAAGTTGAAACTTCACGGGATTTTAAATCCCGCGAAGCTAGGTGGCTTTTGCATTAGTTTGGCTAACCAGTCATGAAACTTCACAGAATTATAAATCTCGTGAAGTTTTGAACTTTATTAGCCATTTTCGACCCAGTTTCAACCACCTAATGACAAATAAATTTCAAATGGGTCATTTTTTTAAAAATAAATTTCTGATGGGGTCTATATTGAAAATTTTTCTTTTAAACCGCAAGAGGAATCCAAAGGAAAGGAGATTGGAAACCTACTAGAAATATGTAGAAGGAAGTCTTAAGATGACATTAACAGAACTTACCTACCTAATCAGAGATCCTAAGAATAACTGTGGAATGATCAGATGAGTCTTTTACTTCTGTGTCTAGAGTGCTAAGAGATAGCACTTTTGATGCGGGACAGAGAAGCGCCAGAACCCTCGGGTGAACAGTATCCATGAGCAATATATTTTCACTAAAATAAAAGATGAACAATGTAAGATAAAATGAGGTTAGATCGGATTCACTCATAGACATTTAACTGTTAGTTAAGCCAGATTCACACACGACACTTTACCTTTTTAGCTTCACATCGACAAACAATGGCTGTCGCTTTTAGATAAATCACACAAGATTTTCTTCAACTCAACTTTCATAAATTCTTTATAAGCTCTCTCCTCCATTACAAAAATTTCCTCCCTCTTTTATAGAGCTTGGAATTATTATCTAAAACAAATTCAAAAACTTATCCTATCTCTAAAACCAATTCAATCTTAACTAAAAAATAATCCAAAAAACTCAATCCTAGCATAATTCAAATCAAAACATCTAAACAAAATAACTAATTCTCACCTATCTAAAACCAAAATTAAATCTAAAATCATAACAAATTTATCTTAATCTGGATCAAATCTGAATAGTGAATGTGTTCTGCATCAGTTCTCCCCTTGTTGGAAAAAATTCGACCTCGAGTTTTAAATAAGGATAATACGATAAACTCTACAGCTTTTATGCATTCTGATTCAATAGTCTCCAAAGTCTTCAAAGTCTTCAGTAATATTTGCAGAACTCGATAACAGGTCGATAGAGGAGAATATAGTGTAACAAAGTCCATTATCGAAAGCTCAGCTTCAGGCTCTAAATCTATCTGAGGTTTTTCCTTTCCTTGTTCCAATTTAGGCTTAGATTCTGGATTGATCTTTGATATGCATATTTTTTTGGTCCACATTCAGATTTAGATTCGAGCTTTGATTGTGGATCCATCTCTAATTTTGCTTCTACTTTTGTTTCTAACTTTGTAGTGAACTCAGACTTCAACGGCGGGGCCAAATCTATACAGAAAACAAAAATATCTTCTAGTTGATTGAGAAGAATATCTCCTTTTAAGAAGAAATTTCATAGACTCCCACGAATAGATAATTGAAGGATAACCTGAACAATTTTGTATTTCATATATTTCATATATAACAAATATATCCTCCATATCTTAAATCCAGACTCCAAAATCATATGGCTCCTCATATCCATCAAAACCACAAAAATAGGATAAAGGACCAAACTTTAATGGATTGAAATCATATTGTTGCCAAGGAGGAAGCGAATATTTACCCATAATAATTGCGGATCACATGAACTTGCTTCAATACCAATGGATGTGGAACGGAGAAGCGTCTGAATACTCGGGTGAACAGTATTCATAAACAATACCTTTTCTTTTTTTTCTTTTTTTATAAAATAAAAGACGAACAAAGTAAGATAATATGAGGTTAGATCGGATTCACTCACAGACATCTAACCATTAGTTAAGTCGGATTCACACGCTGACACTTAACCCTTTCAGCTTCACACCAGGAAACAATAACTTTCGCCTTTAGAAAAAATCACACAATATGTTCTTTAACTCAACTTTCATAAATTATTCATAAGCTCTCTCCTCCATTACAGAAATCTCCTCCCTCTTTTATAGATTTTGAAATTCTTATCTAAAACAAATTCAAAAAATTATCCTATCTCTAAAACCAATTTAACCTTAACTAGAAAATAATCCAATAAACTCAATCCTAACACAATTCATATCAAAACAACTAAACAAAATAACTAATTCTCACCTATCTAAAACCAAAATCAAATCTAAAATCACACAAATTTATCTTCAATCCGGATCAAATCTGAATACTGATTGTGTCATGCATCAACTTCTTTTTAATAATCAGCACACATGAGAGCCCGTCTTCGTTTCAGTTCTAACTCAAGTAATATGTTCTTTGATAATCTGGTTTTACTTTTACAGTAACACAAGCAGCGTGTTCTCTCTTCCATTTCCATTTTTTCTTGTTAAAGATCCAACTATAACCCCCTCAACTTACCTTCTTTGACTCTTTTTAGATATAAGAATCCTCTTTCATGCTTCAAAATCATCGACTGGCTCCTTCTCATTTGGCCATTTCACATATTATATTTTGTCTTTAGATGGAAGCATCTGCTGTGAAACATGTACTTGTTGAGCTTGAATCAACATACTAAACTAGATACACTAGAAAATTATTCCGGAGAGGAGATTCAGAGTGCATGACTCACTTCCCTTCAACACTATGAACACTTGTCTCAGCTTCTCTTTTTTTCATTTCCATGACCAGCTTTTGCATCCAATCTTTCTTCACAGTACAAATATACAACCACCCCAAGAAATGCTCACAATCCAGCAAAGGAATCCTTATGGAGTACACGGATATTCATACTCTTAGGTAAGGCCGTACCTAGGAATTTTGGGGCCCAATGCGAAATATTAGATGAGGCCTAAGTGATACAACTCATAATAGATTTTATCTCATTTTTTTATCTTTTAAGCTGCAGAATTACTAATTAAAGTTTTATATTCAATATTTTCTAACATATTATTTTTGATAGATAATATTGCTAAATCATTCAATCTATCTTGTAACATGGTAGATCTTAAATAAGATTTTAGTAATTTTAATTTTAAAAAACTTCTTTCAGCGGAAGCAACTGTTACGGGTATAGTCAATAATACACGATAAGCAATATAAGTATTTGAAAAAGAATCTAACCACTTTATATAGTTCAACGCTTCAATTAGACTATTAATCTCTACTTTTAAATTTTCCCTAAGCACTCTCAATTCTGAAAACAAATCAAGTCCATTAATATCTAAATGTTCATCATGTTTTAGTGCATTTTCGGACAATATTCTTTCAATTCAATATCATCTAAAGCTTTAAATTTTTCAAATCAAACAAAAAACAAAAAAAATCATACGTTTTAAATTGTTCAAACCTATTTTCAATTGAGCTAAGCGATTTATCAACTATGTATAAGAAATATTCAATATGAAAAGATTCTTCAGTGTTAAATATTGATTCATTACCAATATTTTTATGAAATTATTTTTTTTTTTCTATGAACTTTATGTTTTTCACAAAATATACGTTGTACGTTCATTTCATTAGCAAGTTCTTTAGTTGAATTCAAAGCAAACATAAAACCATTTTGTCTATAATTTTTTAAATATACAATAAGACCCTTTAATTGATCTATGGTAATATCAATATGTATATCTTTAGATTGTAAGATTTTACTAACTGAATTAACAACAAACACTATGTCATACCAAATATTCATAGCTAATAAGAATTCACAATTTTCAATCTCATAAGTTGCAAAGCTATTAGCTTCACTTTTTATCTTTCGATCTTCACTAATTTCTGCTAATTGAATCAAAGCATCTCTTATATTTGAAGCTTGAAATTTTATTGCTTTTAACACTTTCAATCCGACTTTCCCATCTAGTTTGAGATAAAGATTTAATGGATAACTTGCATCCATTATCTCCTAAAATTTTCCATCGTTTAGTAGAGGAAGCAAACAATGAGTATATACGTTGCAACACTCCAAAAAAAGAAATAGCTCTAGGACATGAATTAGCTATATCATATAAGACTAAATTTAAATTATGATAACCACATGGTGTGTAGAATGCTCTAGGATTTATATCTAATAGCTTTTTTTGTACTCCATTGTGTTTTCCTTTCATATTAGATCCATTATCATAACCTTGCCCTCTTATTTCTTTACATATTAGATCCATTATCATAACCTTGCCCTCTTATTTCTTTAACATCAAGTTCATATTTTTTCAAAATATTTAAAAGTTCATCAAAAATAACCTTGCCCTCTTATTTCTTTAACATCAAGTTCATATTTTTTCAAAATATTTAAAAGTTCATCAAAACGGTCTTTTTCCCGAAGTATTATTTACTTTTAAAAACTCTAAAAAGTATTCTTTAATCTTTATTGGACTTGTTGAAGTATCAACACATCTTAAAATAAGAGTCGTTTGTTTTTGATGACTTGCATCTGGAGTACAATCAAGTATAACTGAAAAATATTTTGTTTCTTTTATTTTTTAATGATCATTTTTTAAATTTCAAAAGCTAGCAACTCTATTAGTTCATTTTGCATTTTATGACTAAGATAATAATTTTGAATTTCATCTTTTTGAATACGTTTAACATTTTCTTGCATTATGGGATCAAATTCCGCTATCATTTCAACTAAGCTTAAAAAGTTTCGATTATTTTTTTCATATATATTTTCTTTTGTTCCTCGAAATGCAAGATTATTTTTTTGATAGATGTTTTACTATAGCAATAAGTCTTAGCAAAACTTTTTTCCAGTGTTCTTTTTCTTTATTAATTTGTTCTTGAATGTTTTTATCTATTGTCTTATTTTTTTGTAATCTTACTTCTAAATCCACCCATTTACACATATTAGGGATATGTTCATGACTTGTTTCATGATTTTTAATTTTATATCCAAGATTTTTCCAATCTCTAGTACGTTCGTTAACTAACTGACTTATATACTAGATTTTAAACTAAATAATTTGCAATAAAAATAATAAATTCTATCTAAATCTTTTGAGTAACCTAACCACCTTCTTTCATGTTTTTCTCCATTTGACAATTTTTGTATGTAATTTGATGTAGAAAAGTGTCTGTTATTTTCATCTTTAGGAAAATCTACTTCATATTTAATAGGACCTTTTTCAACTATTAGATCTACAAAATTTTGATTAATACATTTCCATTATCTAGGATCATAAATATTGATAAGAATTGAATTTTATATCTCATTCATCTCTAAATTTTTTTCTTGGCCCTCATGTGAATTTTCGTTATATTCTTCATTAAAATTAGGAGTACTAGCTTTTTCTTCTTGAATATTATGATCGTTAATATCATTATTTTGTCCTAAATTCTCAACATATTCCTCTAATTCATTCTCAAGTAAAGATTCATCTATTCTTTCTTCTTCTGTTGAAGTTGACATAACATTATCTTTATTACTAAAAACAAATTTATCAAGAGCTCCTTGTTGAGATCGAATTAATTTTTCAACTCTTTTTAATTTTTTTAATTTTTTACTACCACTTTCATATTTTTTATTAGCCATGCTTTCAAAATATAAAATAGCAAATAAAAAGCTTTCAACGTATATCTACAATATCTCTAATTAAACATAAAATTAATATGAATAATAAAGAAAATTAAATAGCTTTAGTTAGAAAGATAGAACCAGAGTTTTCTTTGGGAAAATAACTCAGGTCGGGACGCCGTCTTTTTTCGACGACGAGACAAAGCGCAGGAGGTGAGCCGTGAGCGATAACGGGCTAACTGCGATTGGTTTGGAGAGGTTGTCAGCAACGGCTGACGGGCTGCAGCGATCTCGAGATAGAGAGAGAAGAAGAGAGAGAGATTGACGAGAGGTGGGGATCAGCCGATCAGGGTAGGGTTGAGCCGTTGAGGTTGACGTTTGATGGAAGCTTGACTGCTTGAGAATGAGAGAGAAAGGGCTTCGCTTCCATAAAAAAAAGATGAGAGAAAGGGAGTCCGTTCAGTTTATTTAAAGAAGGAAAGTGGGTGAGAACCTCTTATTTAATTAAGGGATATGAACAAAAAGTCTTTTCAACTTCATATGACGTTAAAATTTAGTCTTATAGAAAAATGATAACTAAGAGAAATTAAGTGGGTGGGTCCAACCAAGGATGAGGCCCAAGGCAGAGGCCTTGACTGCCTAAGGGTAGGGCCAGGCCTGCTCTTGGGTGCTCACCACCAGTCGCCAGATAGTTATTTGTTTGACATTGTCAAACAGAGAGATGCTTGTACAGCAGTGAATGGTATGTACACTTCAAAATGTGATGCAGGTATGCAAAATGATATTTATGTTGATCTATACGATGAAACTATGAGTTATGACTGGATAATGTTAAAGAGATATAAAAAAATAAGATATAGAACATATACCAAGTCAGATTCTTCGGTTCATATGTCCCATAAACAACATCATAATGGCCATCTACTGATTCCAGCAGTTCCAGTTCACCTGTCAAAGCATCCCACCTGCAAAATCATACTTAGAGAGACATCAAGTATAACTAAAGTATAAGAATAGTTCATTCAACTCACTCGTGTCTCTTCTGTGCATCTAAGCTCAAAACAACTTCAAAGACAGTATCCAAACTCGCACCAATAACAGCAACAGCCTTAAGAAGAAAAGTTTTGCTACCCTGAAAAGAGATAAAGGCTTGGAGAAGTTCAATTCAAGACAGCAAAATCACTGTTAAAATGTCTTACAGAAACCGATATTGAAGTTGTATTCATTTTGTATAACTTTAGGAATGGGGAGAAATACATTTAGTTTAGATAAGCAGGGATACTGGAAAGAATTCCAGCTAATTTCAATGAACACAAGTACACAACATTTATGACTGAACAATGATAAGATGACAAGATATCCCATGAACATAATTTAATGAGTGGAGGATTAGCACTTCGATACCGTTATAAAATAATAAAGGAGATATACAAAGTGGTTCGAACTATCGTTACAACAATCTCATGAGTCATACTACAAAACTTTGGGAGAAGGTAGTTAAGCAAAGACTAAGAAAGGAGATAAGTGTATCTGAGAAATAATTTGATTCAATACTCGAAGGTCAATTATAGAATCTATTCATATACTGAGATAGTTGATTCAAAGATACAGAGAGGAGAGAAAGGATCTATATATAGTTTTCATTGATCTAGTAAAAGCTTATGATAGTGTTTCCAGAGAGGTAATATGGTGGATTTTCTAATAAAAAAAACATGTATCTAGTGTGTGTGCATATGCGTGTGTGCATGTATATATATATATATATA
>NC_033801.1:15835280-15865279 GCF_001876935.1 Asparagus officinalis
TATATATATATATATATATATATATATATATATATATATATATACATACATACACACACATACATATATATTGTGTGTGTGTGCGCTTGCGCGTATTATATGTATGTGCGTGTATATGTGTGTGTGTGTGTACACATTCGCGCGCACATACATACACACACATAGTAACAACTAGAGTACCAACAAACAAAGGAAAGGTTAAATCGTTTCCTATTATCATAGTTTTACATCTAGGGTGGGCCTTAATCCTTATCTTTTTGCATTGGTTATGGACCAACATACTAGATATATTAAGGATAAAGTCCATGGTGTTTATTATTTGTTGTGAATAGTGTTAGTTGACGAAACTGGAAAATGTATAATTTCCAAAGTATAAAAGTGAAGACAAGTTCTCAAAACTAAATGTTTTAAAATTAGGAGAACAAAAATAGAATACACGGAATGTATTTTTAATAAAACTAATAAGAACAAAGAGCTTATAGTATATATTGATGGCCAAAAAATATCTAAATATAATCACTTTTTTATTTAGGATTAATCATTCATCACAATGGTGCAATTGAGGATGATGTTGCACCCATTGAATCAAATCGGGATTATAAAATACCTATGTGACTAAAGACAAAATTCACAGTTATAAGAGTAACAATGATTTATGGATTAGAATGTTGGGCAATTAAAAAATAACCTATGCGAAAAATAAGTATAGCGAAAATGAGAATGAGAATGTTATGATGGTTATATGGATAAATACTGAAAAATAGGGGAAAATGAGTATCCGTAGTAAATTAAAGGTTACTCCTATTGAAGATAAAGTGAGAGAGAATCGAGTAAGATAGTTTGGTCATGCACAACGGAGAACTCTAAGTGTACCGGTTAGGAAAAGTGTTACTATTATAGTTAATGGGGTAAAAAGATCTAGAGGTAAACCTAAGAAACCTTGGTTGGAAGTAATTAAAAAGGAAATGATAATTGTTAACTTAAAGAAGAAGACACATAATCGAAAGGAATTGAAGAGAGGGATTCATATAGCCAACCCCAAACATTGGATAAAGGCCTTGTTGTTGTGTTATTGTTGAATAGCTTTCCTATCTTCTTCTTCTAATACACTAGAGATGCTAAAGAATGACGATTGTTAAAGTATAAATTGATAACCCACAGCCCTCATCAAACATCCCAACTACTGGATTTCGGTATAATGACAAACTTCTTCGACATAGTATTGAGCAACCCAATCAATTCCCACCAGCCACGAATTCAAATAGATTTATTCTTTTAAAAAACTAATATCACTATGTGAGTTCATGTTTCGACCCATAAAAAGGATTGTCAATCTGCAAGGACATGTTAGAGCATAAAAGCACAACCCTTAACCTATGTTGCATGGGTACTTCTATTTGGAGTTGTACTCATGTCATAACCATATCTAACACCGAAACTTCAATAAGGACTCCTTTGATATTTGCATACACTTGTTCAACTGTGTACTCAATTATACAATATTATAATATAGCATATTTTAATTTAAAATACTCGTCATATACTTATTGGATATATATCCTGCACTTCATACACGATTCTTGAAACTTGTTGTACATAGATTAAGTTTGTTTCAACACGTACCTAGTTCACAAATATGATTATAAAGGTTTTCTGGGTATCAATTTAAAAAACGAGCAATTTTCTAATTCATAACTCTATAAAATGAAAGACGTGTATAAATGTTATAGGAATTTAATTTCGTAACACATGAAATAAATAAAAAATATTGTTCTCATGCAAATTACTATTATGTATAAGAGTGTGTGTAGTCATGTCCTCATACCATACTTACAATTGGCTGTGTCAATATCTGTCCCTGTATCCATGTAGCTTGGTACTCAAACCTCACCCCAACTTTGGAGTATTGGTATAGTGGCAAGGTTCTTTTAAAATACTTTATAGAAAGACTTAATGGATCTGAGCGGAGAGCATATACCTGAAATTTGCTCAAATTATGGTAAACCTTAATAGTTCTCTTTTACCGGTAGTACCACATTTACCGTGAGCTACTGACCTATTGAGATAGATGATGGTGTAGATAGATAGATGGAGAGAGGGTGGGGGTGGGGGTAGGGAGAAGAACTACTTGAAACCTATTAGAATTTGCTGATTAAGATAAATAACTACTGATTTTGAAAAAGGCATGTCATTATAATAATGAGTAATGACTCAAGCAAAGTGATGAGAAAAGAGACGATTAGCTTCACAGATTAAGTATGAAACATTGAGAGAAAAATATTTTACTTTGCTCGAGAAACTATATGAGACAAAATGCATGATGTAAAATAAACTCCTTAATCAAAATTAAATTTAAGGGGAATTGCACAATTCATATTGCAAAACAAATAAAGGAAAAGAAAACCTTTGAGTTGGCCACATCTTCGAAAATTCTAATACCTACAAGGAAGAAAATGAACTATTAGAGCAATACAAACGCCACCAAAGTGAATTTAATAATTCAGAAAACAAAGAATGACACACTCAAGGCTGAAAATCTTCATTAGTTTTGAATTATTGATAATATGAAACTAAGCAAAACCAGCATACAACCAAAAAAAATTCCCGTTAAAGGTATACAGCTCTTAACACATACATGATATGTTAGGAGACTGAATCGGAAAGATCATGACCCTCCATAACCAACTGATTGGATTGGACAAAGTATATCATATCATGTATGATCTATTTACCATATGCAGTGTTTCAACAAATTTTTTATAATCGGACTCGGTGTTTTCAAAGGCGTGCGCCTCATGCGCCTTACGATGCGGGGCGGTGACGAAGCGCCCCATATCTGATGCAACAGCGCCTTTTGCGCCTCGCGTACATCCTTACTTTGTGTAGGGTGCATATAATACATATCCTCATATAGTTTTATTTGTTAACATTTCATTCAAGTCTTTATACTTGATATTCCATATCCCAAAAAGTAAAATAAATCCATTAGGTCTTTTTAATAGCCTTCAATTGAGGACAATTGTTAATCCTTTGCTTGGAAATTAATCTTGATTTAACATTTGATTTAAAATTTTATGAATTTTGCTACTATGTTGGGTGTTAGCATTAGAAATTAAGGCATTATATTGTGATTTTGTAGTAAGATATTATTTATCATGATAGTTTTCATGTAAATTCTAAAAACATGTTCTTTCGCGTTTGATTACATATATTGAAAAATTATGTGTGCGGTGTGCGCCTCGCATCACTCGGGTGCACGCATCACGTTGCGCCTTGCGCATGTGCGCGTAAAGATGCTTTGCGCCCCGCATTGCGCTTCGCGCATTGACAACACTGATCAGACTAGTAAACCTTTAACATGCACCACACTTTCATATGCAATTAAGAAATGATTGATTTGTTATGCTGGTATCCTACTCTCCCTTGTTAGTATAGTATACCACATCAGTAAGGTGGTAGTAACCGATTTGGTATCAGCTATCACTATCAGCAGAATGCAGGGTTGACCACTAGTATTCCCCATCTATAAAGGTGGAAGTGCAATTTCCTCAAGAAACAAAGAATTGATACAATGTCAATTTTGAAGCTCAGTACAGAGAGGAGAAATTATTACATTATAGTAGATGCTTTAATAAAGTTTCACTATACTTTTTATCATTTTCATATTGTTTCTTTAACTTGTACTCCTTGACCTCTAACTTTCAAACAGAATCCTTTCTTTGCCAGGATATGTAGATAGCAAAGAAAAAAGGGTTAGATTATGATATTTCCACAGAAACATATTTTTCGGCCTGGAATTACATGGAAGCAAGCAAGCAAGATGCACGTAACCATATGCACATAAGAGGCCGAGATGGGTAGGTGGCAGGATGGCTTACAGAAAGTCACTGCTGGTTTCCATTCCTAGATATTTAATAGATCAAAGTCCAAGGAAAAAGTTGCAGAATTCAAAACCAGAAATCATAACTAGCATAAGATCCCAAGTGAATTTGTGACCTGCCAATCATTTTGTCTACATCTGTATACTTTTCTTTTGCTAGAATGAATTTGTTAACAGATTGAAAGAATATGCATGGTTGGTAGAAGTCATTTTATTTATGTTACATATCATATGTATTTGTCGGCACTGTTGCACATTACACCTCGATCCTTGGAGTTATATATTACTGGGAAGAAATGCAATCTATATCTCACCGAATATATTAATCTCCATAATTTGGTCAATCATTTAGTATTCATGAATTAAAATATACAAATAAAAGTACAAAGTTTTCTAAAAGTTAGTGCCACTGTAAACCATATAGTAAAGCTTCTCGCAATCGGCAAAAGGCTGGTTCGAACTCGTTCCTACAATGGATATGGCCACTCTACACAAAGATAGATAAGCATACTTTCAACAAAGTTTATTACTGAGAAATAAATTTAAGCATCAATTTAAACCAAAAGAAATAACCATTGTTATAGCAAAAACGAACCCAAGATTTTATGTATTCAGTTTTATTTGAGAATTCACATGATTTTCACTGAAAAGAGTAAATAGACCTTCTTATGCCAACTATTTCAGCTCTTGATTATTAATGCAAATTCATATAACTGTCAAACAATGAAGACACACTGTTTAGCCGTGCATCCCGAGTAAAAGATATAATATGATAAGTTGCAACTGAAGCTGGTTAGTACTCTGTGACTCAAGCAGTTTTAAAATTTTAAGATATTGGGATAATCACTTTAAGTAGTTTATAATAAAATGTGATGTGGATCATCATAATTTGTAGAGACTCTAAAGGTGTAAATTTTGACTGTATACCATTAACAGTGCGAACACATCTCCAGTCCTGTGATCCAACTGCATCACCCTCATCCATTTCTGAATGTCTGTTTATCATCATACCACCTCCTAGATCTAAAGTCTTTTGAAGAAGCATCTCCGGACCTGCAAAATACAGGATATCTTCAACTATTTATATGAAAACAGGATGAAGTTTGAAGAAAGTAACATCCATTTTGATATGAGTAATAAGAATGCGTTTGAAGAACCAACACGACCCTGGATCTTTCCAGCACCTAGGTATCTGTCAAGGTACTACTGGGCTTTGGGGGTTCAAATGTATCAGTGTATCAGTTTTGTACAATCAAATACTACATGCCTTTATACTGACGTTTTATTTTGCCCCTTTCTCAGGAACATAAATGTGTCATTGGGCCAAGAATGGTGATAATTAGGAGAAGAGTGAAAGAAGAAAAAAAAATAAAAGGGTGTATTTAGATTCTTGCAATATGTACTGACACTTCATACAATTTCAAGGGAAAATGTTTGCGGCAGAACCTTTCAGGAGAAACAGATAGGATGGATGCTTGCCGCAAAGAGGACAAACACGGGGCCCACTTCCTTAGCAGTTTAATTCTTCACAACTTGTTGTGTGATGGAAGAAATGTCAAGTAGTTTTCCTAGATATAATATGACTTATAAAAACAGAACCAAACTGTTGAACCCTTGATTGCTTCTGAAGCGAAAGTCATGAATTAGATTGTCATCTGAATACTAGGTTAGCCACCAATGGCTAAAGTATTTAACGAAAGGGAAAAAGTTCCCATGCGTACATGCTGGCTGGGTTTCAGATAGGGCATACATTGTTCTTAGAAGTGGCTTAAGACACTTTCCATGAGCAGACTGGCTGCACCATGGTCCATGACAGGGGTGAATATAGCTGCAATTTTGTACATGGACATATTGCACAGATGTGACAGAGAGCTTTACACCCATAAAGTGTTTTGTAATATTGGCATTTCATCTAAGAGAAAAAGTATACCCCAGCCATGCTGGAGACACCTAATGGAAGTGCAATCATACATGAAAGATAAACCGAACAAGAGATTTTATGGTTAGAAACTCTTAACTCAACGACATAGGAGGCATAAAACAATGCATGGCAAAAAGAAATTATAAACCCTAAGTTGGAATGCAGGAGTGCAACTAGCAGTATAAAATACCAAAAAGGGAAAGCTCTGAACATGCAACAAGAATGACAGAAGCAAATAAATAACATGTGCAAGGTTTTCAATATAACACACGTGGAGGGCTGGGTTCTCATGAAACCTCATCACATATCACAGTCTTCACGTTTTCCTACTATAAAAGGGCTGCAGAGAACCCCTCTAACCTAAGAAACTGCAGAAAGATTCACCATATTGATATTGCATAACAATTATCAACCAGGATGTGAGAGAGAATTAATAAATGAGAAAAGGAGAGGGGTAATCTTGGATTTTTGAGGGGACCACATAAGTATGTAGTAAATTATAGAATTTGGCTTTAAAGATAAATACACAAAGATGAATGGGTCTAAAATACTAATTAAAGGACTCGGATTCAAACATAAATTTGGGTAAACCTTTAGGTCTAAAGACAGAAACCCCTAAATTTTAACTACATGTCTTTATAATCAATAACTTTTAACTACAAGTCCTTACAATCACACACAATAATTTTAGGACATGCATTTCTTCAAGACATGCTGCGAACTAAGATTAAGTAAAAGGACTATGACATGATGAAGAGAGATTTGCTAATTCAATATTTTCCATACAAATTGATTTACCAAGAAGAGACATGAATAAGTTGGTTTTACCAATCACTAAATTTACTAATTTCCATTGACTTGCATGATATCAAAGCTGGTAGTCTAGCTTTACAATGTCACTGGCTACAGATCTTGACTTGCAACTCCATGTGAGACTTATATGTTGTAATAGTAGAATTCACCTTTTCCTATTTTTATAAGCCTTTTTAGATCATGAGCATATCGCCTCACTTTCCGTCTGTGTCCTTCAAGATTAAGCCTTTCATACAAAAACAGTTAAAACATAACAATAAATCATTTAAGATCAGCATTTGATAAACAAAACAGATTGGTAAATTAAGGATGCCTATATAATGTTGAAGTAAGTAGACATACTCTCCATCAATACTTAGGTTACGTCGGTGACTCACTGTAGGTATATCGTTCACAGCCTGTTCAAAATTTAACACACACTGGGTTGTCACAAAAATGCTAAGACCAGCATCAGTGGTAAAAAAAAAGAAATAAGTGAGTTCAGTTAATATAAAAATAGAATAGAACATAAATTGTGACTAAAAGAATCATTGAATATGATAATATGATGACACTAAGGTAAAATGTTAACAATACTGAACATGCATCAAATAAGTAGGGACCTCGTTACTTGATACTTAAATTGACTTACCATATAGGCAACATAAGCAAGTCAATCATACTGATTTTTTTTTCTTTTGAATGTTAGAATAATGATTTGATTGCTAGAATTTAATCAAGTACATAAATTATTCAAACTAAACCTAAAAGCTAAATTAGCTGATCGAAGGACTGGATAAGGGACAGAACATGGATTGAAGCAACAAGGAAATGGTTAGGTCATTAATTTAACAAGGAGATGTTTATAGTAGCTGACTGGAGAAAAGAGATCCACGTAGCAGAAAACTTTATTTCTTGCTTGAAGTTTCAACTGCAGAGAAGAAATCTCATCCAAACAGGAAGTATAAACAGAAGCGCATGTCTGAAAATCTTTGTTTCTAGGCTTCTAGCCATCTCTCCTCTCTTCAATATCTCTCTAACAACCATCAATAACCACTGTCTTTCATACAACACTGAACTACTCTTCTTTTCAAAAAAGAATACATTAAACAATAAAATATTATAGATCCTCATTCATATTTCAAAAGCTACAACTACTCCCCTTTATATAGGGATACAATAACAATAAATTTATTGTGTAGTCAATGTGCGACTAAACACCTAATCACAATTATTCTCTTAGTTACATTCCTAATATCTCTTAATCACCAAATCTCCAATTTGTACTCTTAAAATTTTAATCCTAATATAACTATAACATTATAGATCTCCATAATATATTCCTTAACAACTCTCTCTCAAGCTGGAGCATGTATATCATACATGTTCGGTTTGTTACCAACAAGATGTACTCACTCCAATTTATGACATGACTTAAAAGGCTAAAATGTTCAATGGGACCTTTCCATGGTTAGTTGTCTTCATCTTCTAGTCTTCTATTTGAATTTCTTCCACCACGAACAACCTCAAAGAAAATCACCAAATACGATACCTTGATTTTCTTCACAGATCGACCAGGAAATTACCAAACAAATGATTCTCATCACGGACCCACCAGGCAAACGATCCTCTCTAAGGATCCACCAAGCAGACGATCCTCTTCACGGATCAACCAAATAAACAATCCTCTTTATGGATTAACCAAACAAACGATCCTCTCTAGGGATCAACTAAACAAATGATAGTCTTCATTGATCAACCAAACAAATGATCCTCTCTAGGGATTAACTAAACAAATGATAGTCTTCACGGATGAACCAAACAAACGATCCTCTCCACGGATCAACCAAACAAACAATCCTCTTCGGGATCTAACAAACAAATGATCTTTCTTTAGGGATCTATCAAACAAATCATTCTTTCAAGGATCTAACAAACAAATAACTTCTCTCGTGGATCCACCAAACAAATGAAGCCAAAAAAATAACATTCATCGAACCAAACTCCAAACAATATCATGATTCAATCAGAATCTTTTTTCGTAGCTAATGGTGGTCAAGGTTTCTAGAATACAAGCGATCGTGGTGGTGTTGTCGACAAGTTGAGTAGGCGGTGAACAAAGGGAAATCGAGGTGACACAGACGGTGATGAGAACATATATATCGAGGATGACTACTACTACCAATAATAACGATCATGATCATCAACAAAGGCCGTCAAAAGCAGGACGGACAAGAATCCGCGGAACTATTCACAAACAGTCCCTATGGCATTGTTCACGGTGAGCAGTTACAACGATATTGCTCAAGATGAATAGTCATCGCGCCTTGTTCATGGTGACGAGTCACAGGAAAGAAGGGAGATAAGACAGAGTGATGAGTTTGATGGTGAGGAATTGGGGGGCTAGGGTTTGCGAGGATCTAGGGTTTTGTGGAGGCTAGGATTTGCAGGGCTCTGATACCATGTTAAACAATAAGATATTGCAGATTCTCATTCCGTAACGCCCTTGTTTTCACACTTGACTACAGTCCAAGGTGAACCCAGAGATGTCAAATCTGTCATGCACCTCTACTGTGTAATAACATGTTTCACCAATCATAGTAATATCCTCTAGTGGAAACAAATATAAGTGAATGTACAAAACAGGCAAATAAGGAAAATAGATACTATAGACATGATGCGGAATGATATATCTCGTAAATAAAATCATGTCTCAACTAGAATAAACTGAAATACATCTGATGTACATTTGGAGTCTGAAATAACATGATATGTCTGAAATAACATGAATCAACTAGAAGTCATACTAAGGCAAACTGCCTTAACAATACGCGACGGCGACTATGCAAGAATCCCGTCAACCTGTGACTCTCCGGTGCTCTGAACCACCTATAAGATAAAAAAAATAAAAGGAGAAAAAGAACAACAACAAGAGCGTCAGAGCGCTAGCAAGATTACCTCCATCCGCCCCGAGGAAGGCTACTAGATGAAGTGGAGGCTCTATCTATTAAGCATAGTCTACCTAGATCATTTTCCACGTATCTGATGGTAATAATAATTAGAAATCTATAACACGAGACGTAGTACGTTGAGCGAAATAATCCAAACAAGGAAACCCTCATGTATATATCATATGTCTCAAATTGTAAATCGCTAATCATTGATCCCAACAAAGAAGTAAAGAAAATAGTACATGAAAATAAAGACATCAATATATCGTATTTATAATATCTTCCACTATCACTGGGAAGATAAAATAATTATCAGCATATAATCTAGTGTACTTTCACGAGCAAGACACATCGGTCATATATCTTAACGATGAGGTATATACATAACTGGCATCCGCCAAAGATTCTGGCTATCAACAATCGTCACAATGCAAATCCTTGCAAGTTACTGATTCTTCGCATTTTCACTTGGAACAGACTACCAGGTCGGTATCCTAAACAATATACACGGCTCATTAGTCTCATCGCATCTCTGTACGGAACATGAGTGCGGGACGGACTACCAAATAGGTATCCTTGAGATACGGCTCACAAGCCTCATCGCACCCTAATGCGGGACGGACTGCTAGATTAAGCATCCTAACATCCGACTCAATGGCCTGTACAAATGGAATATCGACGCACTATCCCATGTAGCACTGAGCGCTGCCCATTAACGATATTCATCTCGTGTGTAAACTAACTTACTAACTCATCATAATAGACATATTAACCTATTCGCATAACCATGTGGGAACCAAGGGTAATACCCCAAATGAAATAAATGATCATTATTCAAAAATAATCCAAAAAAAAAAAAATTTCGGCTGCACCAATCTGGCTGCCTACGTACCCTCTCTCTCAAGGGATCAAGCCATTCGTAGTTCATCAACGATACCCATACAAATATATGCAACTTAAATTTACCGTCTATCACAACAAAACTAACTCAAATGTCAATAGACCAAAACACGTCATAATCCCCTTGGGAACACATGCGTATTACAACATACTCATGACTATAAGTGTAACATCGAGCGGCTCAAACTCCGCGAATGCATATCAAAATAGCGCAAACCAACCCAACAACAAAATGGGAAAAACAGTCTGCACTACTGTTAGTAAATCGAACATATCCCTTTCTAGGAAAACTATTTTTAAGAATAGTTTTCTATTTTAGAAACTAGATTTCACACATCTTTCAAATGACACTAGTTTGGTTCAGTTTGGAATTCATTTGTTACCACAAATAATTAGATAAACATTATATATATACAGCAGATTTTCTGCAGGACATGTTGTTAATAAAATGAGCATATCTTTCTCTGTATAAACTCTTTTTAAGAATGGCTTCTGTTTTATAAACTAGATTCACATATATTTCTAATGAAACTAGTTTGGTTCAATTTGGAGTTAAATTACTATCTCAAACATCCAGTTAAACATGACACACATGCAGCAGATTTTCTGCTGTTATGCTAAATACATATGTGTTTATATATATATGTACTCATATCTATACTTAGTGATTTTGATCTTAAATCACATGCTAACACATTCAATCATCAAACTTGATAATTATACAACAGATATCACAAATTGATAAATATATAATAGCATATGTATATATATATATATATTTCCACTTCAAATAATAAATACACTCTTAGGATTAATTTGAATTGACTATCATAATTAATCCTTTTCCTTGAATTACACGTAACTATCAAATTGATTCATTTCACATGGCAAGATTTATCCAAATCATAGAGATATTATCTCATATAAACAAACTTACATTTCTTAGGAAAAGAAATACAGAATCTAGGATATTAATAATCATGAATAATTCAATTAATCATTTCTTCTAAGAATTTAACACGAATCTAGGATATTAATAATCATGAATAATTCAATTAATCATTTCTTCTAAGAATTTAACACGAACTAAACATGATTAATGAATTAATCATGAATAATTCAATTAATCATTTCTTCTAAGAATTTAACACGAACTAAACATGATTAATGAATTATCGCCAAAAATAATTTTTTACCAGATTAATCATGATCATGAAACAGTTTTCAACAGTAAATAATACTTTCAGTTCTAGTATTTGCTAAAAAATTTATCATCAACAATCTAATTTATTTTTAACATAACAGTTCAAACTCATGCATAAGAAATATCAAATTTCAACCTTCTTAAATCTTGAACTAATTTATAGGGAAGGTTTGGGTGAAGATAATCTTGCCTTAGTTTTGCTGAAAATCCCCAAGCAACCGTTCTTGCGAGAATTTCCTTTGCTCAAGTGTTATCCACTGCTTTTTCTTCACAAATGATCAAACTCCCCTCACTCTTTTCTTTTCTTTTCTTTCTCTCTGTCTCTCTCTTTCTCCCTCTTCTCGTGAGCATCTCTCTCCTGTTCTCTCTTTCTCACACTCTCTGTTTCTTTTTCTTTCTCTGTCTTGTTCCCGCAAGGATGTGAAAGAGAGTAGCTTATACAGAGATTCGTGGAGAGGGTTAGGATTCGTCGATGAGTTAGGGGCTAAAGGGGATTAGTTAAAGAGGGATGTCGACACCCAGCACCGCCGCTCAACGCTAAGTGCGTCCAGAAAACACGGAGGAAATCCCGCACCGCCGTTTACCCAGAAAACAGGGAGGAAAACGCGGAGAAACAAATAATTCGGCTACAGTAAAATTTTACATTTTCTAACTAATTTCTCAGCATGTTTACTATTTGCTACAGTTTCAATCATCAACAGTAACGCTACAGTATCAGAGGATTTTGCTACAGTGAATCACCTTCTTTTGTTTTAGCTTCGGTAGCTGATACAGTGCTATACGTATAAAAATACGCTGCATAATACTATATACATGTGTTCTGTATTTTGGATATAACTTCTTCATACGACCTCGGAATGAGGTGATTAAAGATTTGTTGGAAAGCTGTCGAAGAGACCTACAACTTTGGTCTTTTGAGTTTTCCCAGATTCATTTTACATCAGTGTGTAAAATACATAAACTCTTAACTGGTCATTTCACCAGGTATGTATTTGCACTCGTATATTCACATATATATATACGTTGAATTGATCTCAAATCAATTCCCAACATACTCAAATATCAAAACATGATATTTATCATCATAAAATATTTTTATTACTATTTATCACAACAAATTTAAATTTTCGGGGTTTTACACATTCAATTTCAAAAGCTACAACTACTCCCCTTTATATAGGGATACAATAACAATAAGTTTATTGTATAGTCAATATGGGACTAAACATAATTACATAATCATAATTATTCTCTTAGCTACATTCCTAATATCTCTCAATCACCAAATCTCTAATTTATACTTATAATATATATTCCTAGTATAACTATAACATTATAGATCTTCATAATATATTCCTTAACAGAAGAAAAGCAAATATCTTGTTTCTTTTTCCTCTAGACTGAATCTCCTATGAACACTTGTCCATTACCACTGATAAGAGGTGTCTGCCAGATTCATCATTTTCCTTGAACTAATCACAAATAGCATGAAATCCGCCCCACTCCCCCCCCCCCCAAAAAAAAAAAAAAAAGTTACTACAATCTAATTAAATCCCCTTCAAACCGATCTTCTACACGTGCACAAAAAGGACAAATTAGGAGGTAAAGGGAACTTATGGAATGGAACTAATGGCTTACACGACACTTGCTGAATTACAATTTTTATCCTGGTACTCTTTGATCCATACCAAGTTACCAACCATGGGATGTGCCAGTGCTACACAATCACCCAAGAAAACATCATTTTGTGATGGTCTTAACCAAATATTTGTCATCCCAGAGTCCCCATCACTGAGCCAAATTGAAATTGAATTAAAGCCCGCAAACAGCATCTTAACAGTGATATCAAAGAAGGGGAGGTGAGAACATGGAAATGCACAAGGCCGGGTTTCGTTTCTAACCGTGCTCTTCCAGTGGAAACTTCTCCCCAAATCCGTTGTAGGTTGATAGCGAAATTTATAAATCCTACTTATATTCTCCACACAAAATCCTCCCTCTCTCCCTCCCTCATGTCAGAGTAAAGTATCGTCAACAACGGCTTTCTAGCATGTTATAGATTCTTATCCAGGACCAATAATGTTTGACAATACCATGTGAATCACAGGAATCATGTGAAGCTTATGGCTAAACAAATAATGAATATTTCATGAGGACTCGAGCAGGCTATCATTAGACAAAAGACCTTTCAAAAAGAGATCCAAATTCAGGACTATTATATGTCCAAGGTCCAAGACTGAAATCATTTCAGAGGTTTCCCCTTACTTTTATGTGTAAACATAAAATTCCCTCCCCTTCCTCCATCTTCTTTTTGAACGAAGGCTGCAGCTGAACTTAAACTAGGACTTTAAAAATCCAACGAAGGCTGCAGCTGAACTTTAAACATTTGTTATTACTATCTTTTTTAAACAAAGAGTTAGCTACCTGTTGTTTGGCCTGGTCAAATGCTTCCTTCCAGTTTCGTGCTTCTCCAGCAGTAGCGCAAGCAATCTATGAAAAGCCAGTTACAGGATTAATTATCGATTGATAAAGGATCAGCATGAGCAAATGATAAGGAAAGAGAAACTGACGAGAAAAAGAAATGGAGATAATGAGTGAAAATGCTGGATATAACTTATTAAAGAAATATTTTCTAAATAAAAGATGATAACACATAAATCTTTACTTTTGAAATTTTGAACCTCATCACTGATTTCTCATTTACATAGCAAGTAACTTAATAGACAAAAATTCTTTCGGATGGAAGTATGCCATAATCGCCTTCATCAGCGAAGTGCAATACTATACTTAAGTGCAAATGTAAGAGCAAACTTGTTGGGTTTAAATATTTGTTCTAGTTTATAAAAAAGTTTGTAACTAGCAGAATAAATGCCGATTTGGTCCAGCTAGAATTTCATCCAGTTTCTTACAGCTTTCTGAACCAGTTTCTTGCTGAGTGTGGATCAATAAACTTTACCATTTGTTAATCATGATCAACACATGATATAGTGATGTCTGAACCTTCTTACATACTGTCAGGCAAATAAAATGTAAAAACTTGACACTGCCCTGTTTAGGTTATTACTGCAAAAGTACAAGTAGATTTAAAGATTATCGGTGGAGAAGTAGAACTCTTGTTAAGTACACTGCAATTGGATATAAGCATGAAGGTCACCAAATTAGGCCTTTATTTGATTAGAGTAGGGGTCGCGAGAGAGCAGGGCGGTGACTAGGCCTTTATTTGATTAGAGTAGGAGTCGCGAGAGAGCAGAGCGTACCGCCCTGCCATAGTCGCGAGGATCTTTATAGTCGGTCACGACTGTTGTCATAGTCAACGACGGTTGAAACTTCCAGGAAAAAACTTCGAATTGGGAGGGCGATCCTCCCAGTGAACTGATCGTACCCCAAACCGACACAGGTGAACAAGTAGAGTATACTAGGGCGCGTCGAGAGAACCATGTCGAAGGAACTTAGCAAAATGACCCCGTAACTTCGGAGAACGGGTGCTCTCCTATCTTTTGATTAGGAAAGCGGCACATACCAGGGGGTAGCGACTGTTTATTCACGGAATAGTTGCATGCTTAATGCCTATTTTAGAAAGTGTCTCAAATGGTAAGAGAGTTACAATCTGCTCTTGACTTTTTAATATCTCTTCAACACTGCTAAATCTTCTTTGTTTCAATGTCATTTCAACTTTGACTTTTGTGACTTTGAGATTTAAATAGTTTCCCATTTTTGTCAACAAAATGCCAGCATTGTGTATGGGCTGCGTGCTGCATGACAAATCCACATCTAAATCCAGTAGAAGATTTTATCAGGATTTTGTTAGGATATTAGCTTTTTTTGGTAGGATTTAATTTTATTATACATAATCTTCTATTTTAGTTAGGATTTTTTAATAATTCGATTTTGGTACCTCCAAGTTTATTTAGGATGCTATTTGATTGCATATTTTATTTATTTTAGGTTATGATTTGGCTAGGATATTGATTTGTTTCCTTCAGTGATTAGATGTTTTTCTCTTCTGTAAATCAAATGTGAACCATGAGGAATAGACATTATGAATAAAAAATCCTTGGCATGTGAATTGCTCGTTATTTGGCATGTGGTTTGCCTCCTCAAGTGTGAAGCCCTTAGGTGTGAAGCCTTTTCCTTTAGTGGGGTGTGAAGCCTATTCTTTAGCGGGGTGTGAATCTCTTAGGTGTTAGCATATTTATCCAAATCCTCTCTTTTTTAGTTCTCCAACTTTCAGATCGAAGCTCTCACCCTGTTTCCCATTACTGAGTAAGTTCATGTTTCACATATGTAAGAGTTGGAATCTGAAGTCATTGGAATAAATATGCACTACGTATCAATTAATTTTCTGATGCAAAGCTGGAAAATTACAGACATAAAATTAATTCATTTCAGGTTCAACCGTTCAATGAGACATCTAGTCAAATAAACTTTAGTCTTCAAACACAAACTCCAAGGCACTATATGTAAGCAAATGCAACAAAAAAGAATTAGGCAAAAATAGTTAATTAGCATAGATTACTGCAGTACATCTGTTTGAAATAGCAGAAAACTCTCTATTATTGATAATTCATTGATATATATTACAAGAAATGAATACATATATTTATTATGTGATAGCAGACTTAATATAGAAAATCTTAATAATATATAGGAAACAAGGAGATACATGCACTACAAAATATAGATAGATGCACTATGAATTACAAAAGAAATGAAATTGTAAGATTATACTCTACTGTATTTAATATAATATTCTTATATTTAATATAATATTCTATATATTTACAGTGGGACAAAAACTGTGAGTGTGCATAAGAAGAGCCAAAATTGCTAATGTGTCTAAACCTTGATGAAAAATTGGAACATATAGTAGGACATAAATCCAGTAGTATTGATGAAGAAAAAACCCAACACCTGTGAGATTGATAGCGAAGGATAGGAATCCAAAGGCATTAATGTAGGAGAACTCAAGGTCAACGAGATTGACAACGAGGGATAGGAATCCTTGAACATCAAGGGAGAAACTCTTAGCGCTGGCGAGATTGAATGACGATGATAGGAATCCGTGTACGTCAACGGAGAACTATCAACGGTCAATGTAGATGAAGTGAAGAGGAGGAGCTCGTCACAAAGAAAATCTCAATGGTTAATCTTGATGCCATGGAGAAGAAAATTTCATATTAAGAAAGGCATGAGTCAAACCCAACGTAAAAGGAGAAGGTTGACGAAAGAGATTGAAGATCCTCATAGATTGTACTAGACAAGAGATGAATACATTATTTATAATTCTATAGCAGACTTAAATATAGAAAGTCTTAGTAGTAGCCTAATAGGAACGGAAGGAGATATATTTACACTAGCAAGTAATACGTAGGAAAGGAGATATATGCATTACCAAATATACATAGAATGCATAACCAACCACAGAAGAAATGGAATAATAAGATTTATCATATTATACTTACTATAATATTTTATATATTTAATAAAACAGAACATTTATAGGACAGTCAAAAAAATTCTTAATTCACCAGAAAATGTGATGATTGATTAACTTATTCTCTTTCAGTGCAGAAGTACATACAACATAAATCAGGTCCACAGTCAGCTGTCTAGCGATGAGTGGTGATCAGAACAGGAGCAATTCAATAAGTAGAGTCGAACTCACGTAACTTGTCAAGAGGGGAAAAAGTCAAATATATGATATTTTTGAGTTTATATCGACATGATATTGCAAGTTCATAATACCTCCTACTTTTATTGTACATGAGTTATAGCGTTAAAACATGCTTTAGTAATGATCTATATTGATCACAACTTAATCATTTTGATCCATCAAAAGTAATGACATATTAACACTGAAATATTTACGTAGTATAAACCTATAACTGTCATAACAGAAAAAGCAAAAGGAAAGAAATTATCTTGAATAGAAAGTTTAGCACCCAATGATTGTTTATTACAGAATTACGTTGTCACTGAAATACAGGGTCAAAGAATAACTACTGTAAAAGAATTATTACTTACTTCACCTTTCTTTGTCTCATCCAACCGGTTGTAGAACCTTACAACATAAAGTTCCTAGATAAGACATTGGTTAGTCATCCAGATTAAATAGACATTTCGGAATATCAAGAGAGAGAAAAATCACTTTAAGAAGCTTACAGTATTCACTAGTGCGTATGATAAGTATAATTTTTGGCTCTTACCCCAGAGTTGACCTTCTTACGTCCTAGCTCCTTCACCATAAGTGTATGACTAATAACACCTTTCCTGATAGGTTTCTGAGATATAAAAAATATTAGAGAAAGTATCACAGCACCATGCAATTAGATTCTTCCCATGAGGGTCCAAAACTATGAATCTGTAGTTCTGATAACAGTAGATAGATATAAAAAAATCAATAAGATGCACTTTAAAAGCTTTATTGATCAAAAGGTGTAACAAAAAATTTTAATAATTCAAACACTGAAAAGAAACGAATAAGTGTAGAAAATAATCTTGAGAAACAAACATCGTATGTTAAATTGTTACAGAAAAGACACAATATATTTGTAATATAAAGACATTTGCTACCCGACGTCTTAATATCTGACATAGTACAACAATCAACGGTTGTCTCAGAGAAAGAGGAAGGGAAGAAAGTAAAATTCACATGAAGATGTAATACATGACCATATTTCTGTTCAGTATACATTTAAAAAGCATAAATGCTTGTTCCTGCTCAGACTTTGCCTGCTATAATACGTTCATAATCTAGCATCTACAACAGAAATGAAAATGCATCTCTTAAACAAAGTCTATTCTACTGCAATAACTTCTCTGCTGCTGGAACTTGTCAGCTGAAAACTAATAATTCTTGAGATTTCTTTAAAAAAAGCCTGGTTGGATATTGAGCACTTACCTGTAAGAACTAAATTCTTTGCAATGAATAGTTGCAACTACGGAAATGGAATCTTTTCTTACATAGAGTCATTATATATGTTATGTGTGGATGTGTATGAAATACAGATTTTCTATTGATTTATTTCTGTCATTCCTTTTATTTTTGCTCGAGCTGGATGATGAAAAATTATCATGTCTGGTTCCTTCAGGGGATGGATCGATAAGAATTCGCCTATCCCAATAATAAAAAACATGATTTGAATGATCTTGTATTAAGAGATAAATTGGCTAAAGGGATGGAGCATAATTATTATGAAGAACCCGCATGGCCAAATGATTTTTTATATATTTTTCCAAAAGTAATTTTAGGTACTATTGCATGTAATGTAGGCTTAGCAGTCCTAGAACCATCCATGATTGGTGAACCAGCAGATCCATTTGCATATTTTCCGAATGGTACTCCTATCCCGTATTTCAAATACTACACACAGTACCCAATAAGCTACCGGGTGTTCTTTTAATGGTTTCAACACCAATAGAATTATTAACAGTACCCTTTTTGGAGAATGTTTATAAATTCCAAAATCCATTTCGTCGTCCGGCAGCTAGAACAGTCATTTTAATCGCAGTAGCTCTTTGGTTAAGTATTGGGGCAACATTACCTATTGATAAATCACTAACTTTGGGTCTTTTTTAAATGGATTCAATCGTGAGATGCCACGATGTAGGTATCTACAGGATAGTCGCTTCTAAAGTGAATCCTCCCTAGATACATGAATTTTATTATGATCTATTCCGCGAAAATACGGATGGCATCCCGAAGATAAAAATTAAAGTTTTTTCTTTAGAACTTCAATTATTTTGACCAACAATTGGAAGATTAAGCTAGTTTGAACAGAGTCCTCTCAAGTTAACAGGTTAAATTTGAAATGCCTTACAAAGGTTCAAAAAGTTCTTAACAGGCTGTCTTCTTCTAATATGCAGAAGCATAGAGATGCAGTTAGATAAAAATTAGAATTATAGATCTAAACGTATAGCAAAACCCATAAGATTTCGCTTGTTTGAAAAGACTCAACAGAGCCCTATTAAGTTAAAAGGTTAAATTTGACAAGCATTGAGAGCATAGAAATGTGGTTAGATAAAATTTAAACTTATGGATCTCAAGGTACAAAAAGACCAGCAGGGTGATTATATGGTACAGACTAAAGATCAAGAAATATCTCAGAATGATCATTTCCATTACTTGAATCAATTATTCATCAAGATGGTAAAATTGTAGAAAATATGGTTCATCAAATCAAAATGTGATGGTAAAATGGAGAAGTACTTCCAGAGTCTTGTGTGATCAAGGGATACATGTGAAATTGAAGAAAAAAAATTCTACCAAATAATTAAAGATTTAAGCTTTTTATGGATGAGAATGTAGGGCAGTTATAAGCTAGTCCAGTCAAGGTTGTATAGAAGAGAGTGAAAAATACTAGGGTGGATGAGTGAAATACAATGGGATAGTCTGATAGATTAAGTTCGTGATTTTTGCACCATCTGAGTGTGTTCAATCTCCTGTAATGAACTTAAAATACTTTTCCCTGTGTTGTAATTGGGAAAAACAGATTCATTTTCTTGAATACCCTTTCTTCTATCAGTTGCCTGATTGTTGCAAGCATCACTCTGCCTACCAGAATCCAAATAAATGTTGTGCATTTGTCATCCTACACCCGAGTTAGGTTGCAACTCTTATAAGGTCAACATTGTTTTCATTGACAATATATAACTGGAATTGCTGCACATGCAAGAGAATTCGAATTTTATTTTTCATAAAATTTATGGAAAGATGGGTACATCTTAGAAGCTGAAGAAATCATTGTTTCTCCTATATTTCAATTTTAAAGTGGTGAAAGAATCCACATTCCACATTAACCCTAAATCCAATATTTGTACCTATTCTTCAGACTCTCCTATACACAATACCAATAAAACTCAAGATTCGAACAATTCCAGCAACTAACTCTTTGAATCTCATTGTTCACCTCAATCAAGCTATAACATGGAGTCATCTCAACCCCCCTCCGTCCAACACGCCCCCCCCCGCCACCGCCCAATATTAGCCTCACTTTTTCCACCATCCCATCCCACTTCACCCACATAAGCATCCGGAAGCAACACATAGTTCCTCAAAAGGGCACATGCACCCATCACACACAATTTGCAGAAAAGGCCATAGAAATAGTTTTGGTAAATTATGAAAACACCCTTAGTTTTATGTTAAGTTTGTCTCTACTCCAGAAATAATTCCATTAATCCATAATATTCCTCAAGTAATTAGAAGAAATTTCTAAATTAATAGATCACCTTGAGGGTGGAAATGGTTCGGATATGGCTCACATATGATACCATATTCATATAGGCCTGTCATTCACGGATATGGATACGAATACGGATATGCCGTGGTAAGGAAAACTCATATCCATATTCGCTAAAATCGGATACATATATGGACATACATGTGGGTGTATATGTAGATACAAAATGGATGTGAGAAAAAAATATATTGAAAAAACTATAATCCATATGGTACAAGAGAGTTCGTTAATATGTTTGTTATCTGAAAAGCTAGGATTGGAACTCTAGTTCGTCAGAATTAGTCCCAAATTCATTAATCTAAAGTTTGGAACAATTGCAGTTCTATGATCAACATATATTCAGATATTTCGGATATGAATCCGCATATTTTACTACAAAACCACATCTGTAACCGTATCCTATCCGTTATAGATTTGTGTATCCATATCCTTATCCTAACAAATATAGTTAGGGGTATTTTCCTCGAATACGGATACAGTTTACCACCCCTTGTCATCATGCGTCATGCAATTCAATTCCAAAACAAACAAATCCCTAAAAAAATCATCATAATCGGAGAAAGGGGGTCGAGATTACTGACAATGCCAGGGTTCTCGTTGGGATCTCTCTTGTACATTGCGACGTATATTCCCCTGAGAACGAGGAATCGAAGGTGGCAGTACTCATGGCCAATGGAGTTGACACCGAGATGATAGACCCAGCCAAAGAACTCCGATTGCCTCTCGCTAGGGATCGCATCCGGCGCGTCCTCGAATGAATCTTCCTCCATCTCCATTGACGTTGATGGTGACGTCGACGACGACGGAGACGCCATTGGAGAAACGATCGGGGGTATGTTGAGAGATCAGAGGAGAGAGAGAAGGGATTGGGCTCTCGCTCTCGCTCTCTCTATCTCTATCTCTCCCCTCTTTCTCTCTCGAGGCTGGTTGGTTTGTGAGAACAAGAGGAGAGTGAGTTTGTTTTTGGGTAGTCTGATTTTTATTTTGACACCTAGGCATCATTGCATCTGTCGGTGGAATTTTCTTTTTCTCGCTTTTAGTGCCTGATTTTTGGTTTTGTTGTACGAGGCCAGGCCGGGTTTGGTTAGGCCGTTAGGGGTAGTTGGTGTTAGAATATAAAAATATACAAAATTATACTCCCTTTTAAAGAAAGATTTTGGTAAAAATTTTCTATGGATTATATTACCTTTATTTTTATTTTTATTTTGATATTATATTCTAATCTTAGCTAAACTAAATTAATTATTATTGTTAATTAATTATATTGTATGCCACTTCAAGTTTGTTTAACTTGGTCCCTAAAACTTCCAATGTTATTGTAAAACTCTACTCCATATTAATTATTACTAATATATAATAATATATTAATAGGCAATTACATGTTAATAAATTATTTAAAGAGTAGAAAACATAGAATTATTCTAAATTTGTACCATGACACTCATATAGGAAAATTACAAAGTATATTCTTGCGATTAGGTAACAGTACAGAAGGTACAAACATGCAATTTTAGAAAGCATTAGGAGATTTAAGTGCAGCAAGATACAAGTGGAGGTGTATAACTTTCATAAACTATAAGGTATTTAAGTTCAATTTGTTGAAGTTAATCATAATAATTCTAAAAGGATTTGAGTTAGTTATCTCTAGGAATTATAGTCATACTAGAATTCTATTATGAAACATTTTGTAAAGCCTTTAAACAGGCATTCATGCATCCTTGTACCTAAGAGAAAAAAAGAAGAAAAAAAGAAAGGGGTCAAGTACTGTAGATACAATAATCGAGAGTTTAAAAGAGATTTTTTTTTATTTGCTTCTCCTAGTAAATCTCTCCTCATATATATTATATTTATATTTGCTTTGTCGTTGATTGCTCCAACAGTGGCATCAAAGCCATAAACAATCTAAACGGGACGACGTCAACTTCTATTCCTATATTAGATGGGAAAAAATATCACTGTTAGAGAATGCAGATGAAGGTATTGTTTGAATATCAAGATATATTGGGTATCGTAGAGAACGAAGTTGCCGATCTCACAGATAGCGCAAGTAAAGCCGAGAAGAAAGCCCACGGTGAGATCAAGAAGAAGGATCAAAAGGTGTTATTCTACATCCATCAAGGAGTGAAAGTAAGCATGGGATACTTTGGAGACATTGTACCATGGAGTTGAGAATGTGAAAAAAGTTAGGCTTCAAACATTAAGGCGTCAATTTGAAATTTTACAGATGGAACCTGCTGAAAGTGCTGCAGATTACATCACTCGAGTACTTATTTTGACAAATCAAATAAAAGTAAACGGAGAGAAGGTTACAGATTTAGCAATTGTGGAGAAGATATTATGACCTCTTACAGCAAAATTTGATCATATCGTGGTGGCAATCGAAGAATCGAAGGATTTGTCCAAGATGATTGTTGATGAGTTGATAGGTACCTTACAAGTTCACGAGCAATGTATGGGCGAAAGATCAACCGAGAAGCCCCTTGAGAAAGCTTTTTAAAGTCAAGCTTTTATAAAAAATAACAACAAATGAGCGCAGTACGAAAGAGACCAACAAGGAGGAAATTCCTATGGCAAAGGACGAGGATATGTGAACTACAATAACCGATGATGCGGATACTACAATAGTCAAGGATGTGGTAGTTATAACAACAATAAAAGAGATGACGACAATCAGAGAAGCAATTATCAATCAAATTCAAATTATCGAGGTCGAGGTCGAGGCTTTGGATGTGATAGAGGAAATTTTAATAAATCAAACAGTAAATGTTACACATGTCATAGATATGGTTAACGAGGTTCGGCAAACGTGCTTACATCCTCGGGAGCCACACCATAATTTCTCTGATTATTGAAGAAGATTACAATGCTTGCAATAGGCTTCTCTATCTTTCTCTCTCTCTCTAAGATCTCTCAGAAAAAATACTCTCCTTTTCGTGTACTAACTCTCAAAAGAACGTTCAAGAATATATATAAAACCCTAACTCGAAACAGAATCTCAAACGGGCCAGGAAACTGCTTGACCCGATATCGGTCAACTGATGCACTTGCATCGGTCGACTGATAAGGGCTTCTCAGCTGCTTCGTGCATATTGTTGGTCAGTTGATGGCACCCCATCAGTGGACTTACCAGAGGAGTGTTTAGGTTGTTTTTTTACAGTGTCATCAATCGACTAATCCTCTTCTTTGATCAACTGATGACTTCTTGTGTGCATGTTTGTTTCCAGGTTTCGGTCTATGCACCCAAAACCAACACATCTAACTAACTTTAAGTTGCAATGGAATGACTGACCCCACTATGTTTAGTGCTACTGACATGTATGAATATCATTACGAAAAAAGTTAGGAGAGTGTCTAGTCTTTCAATTGAAAACAGAAATAATTAAAGCAATTAAATAAGTGCATTGACACCTGCGAACAAATTAGGCAGATATGACACCACATAAAAGTTCAAGGCAATACCAACACATAGATGGCTTGCCAACATCTCCATCTTACATGTTCATGTTGGGAATTTACGCCAAAACCCCTAAGACAGCGGAAACGCAGTATAGAGAAAATACATCAAGATTTAACGAGGTTCGGCAACTGCCTACGTCATCGGAAGCCGCACAATAAATTTCTTATTAATCTAATATGAAATTACAATTCAAGAGCGAATCTCAAACTTGAGATTCCTCAATAAATACAATCGTTACTGTAGCTACAGTAAGATTCCCCCACTTCTTAAATACCCCTCTTTATTCTCTCTACAATAAAATTTCTGGACAAATTTTCAAAACCAACCCTTTTAGCATTTTATTTGCAAAAAACGATCCCTTTTAAAAATAATTACAAAAACCGACCTGTTTTCAGCCCAGCGCTGAAAACAGGTCGGTTTTTGTAAAAAATTCTCCGAAACATCACGGGAGTTCAACTCCCGTGAAGAAAACGACCTATTTTGAAAATAATTACAAAAACCGACCTGTTTTCAGCCCAGCGCTGAAAACAGGTCGGTTTTTGTAAAAAATTCTCCGAAACATCACGGGAGTTCAACTCCCGTGAAGTTTATGGAGAAATTAAACTTCACGGGAGTTGAACTCCCGTGAAGCTTAATTTCTGCTTAAATCTTCACGGGAGTTCAACTCCCGTGAAGATTTGGCCAAGATGCAGCGCCAGAGCTGCTCTTCTGATGATTGAAGGTTTTGTTCAAGAAACAACCTAATCAGGTCACCTTGATCAAGCTATGCGCTCCGACCCCGTCGATCTCGTACTCATAGTACACATGCCCGTTCCCATCTTTGGCCTCCTTGGACTTCACCCCTTCCTCCGCGCCCGTGATCAGATCCTGCAGCTCAACGTCGGACAGCGCCAGGTTGCTTAGCACGGCGTCCATGGGCGCCAGCGCTCGGAAGCCGGAGAGGAAAGTGAGGTACTCCTTCTCGGACTTCTTCCTGGGGTTGTAGAACTCGCTGTCGGTGCCGTTGGTGCCTTTCTCCACCTTGGAGACCAGGCGCTCCTTCCAGGAGTCGGGGACGGATGGGGGCAGGAGAGTGGCCATGGGATTGTCGGGGGGAGGTGGAAGGATTGCTGATGGGGAGAGTGGCCATGGGTTTGAGTTGGGGTTTCGGATGGGGGCAGGAGGGGGAGGGGAGGGGAGGATGGCTGATGGGGAGAGGAGAGTGGCCATGGGATTGTCGGGGGGAGGTGGAAGGATTGGGACCTGCTATCGGACTATGATGCGTTGTTTTGTTGACTGTAACTCCACGGGGGTTCAACTCCCGTGAAGTTTATGGAGAAATTAAACTTCACGGGAGTTCAACTCCCGTGAAGTTTAATTTCTCCATAAAACTCCACGGGAGTTGAACTCTCGTGATGTTTCGGATAATTTTTTACAAAAACCGACATGTTTTCAGCGCTGGGCTGAAAACAGGTCGGTTTTTGTAATTATTTTCAAAAAGGGTCGGTTTTTGCAAATAAAATGCTAAAAGGGTTGGTTTTGAAAATTTGTCCTAAAATTTCTCTTTAAAATCCCTTCCCAATCACGTGAGAACAAGAGATCAGAAAGAGAGAGAGAGAGAGAGAGAGAGAGAGAGAGAGAGAGAGAGAGAGATCGCANAGGGTGAGTCGCCGCCATTGGAAGAAAACGAGATTGCAAGAGAGGTGGAGTGACTGCCTTCGGCCCTGGGGTTTCCCTTTTATAGGGAAACCCTAGCTGAGCTGTCGACAAGCTGTCGACAGCCTGGGAAACTCGCCATCAGTGCTCGAGCTCGCCCTAAGCTCGCCTGCGAACCCCCAAATCTCGCATGCGCCTTACTTGCTCGCTCTCGCCTGCAGAAGTCTCAAACTCGCCTGTGTGAGACTCTTGAGCTCGCCAAAGCTTCGACCTCGCCTGCAAGATGCATCCGCCCCCAAACTCGCCCTCGTCGACCTCGCCTGAGTCGATCTTGAGTTCACCTGCACTTGCGAAGATCTCGAGCTTGCCAACTGGAGCTCGCCTCGCCTGAGGGGGTGCCGTCGACCTCGCCTGAGTCGACGCCCACGCTCGCCGGAGCTTCTGTCTTGAATCGAGGTTTGATCTACACCTCAATTCTAACTGTTCAAGCATTGATACACTGTTTAAGTTGTAAACACAACATGTGCTACCTTTGACAAACATAATATAATGTTGTATAAATAGGAAATGGGTCCAAATGGTAGAGTGACAAAGCACATCAAAGACACAAGAGGAAGAAAAAAATATCTACAGCTACATGATTCTACAGTATGAGTAATGACCAATAGTTAATATTAGCCTTTATAGAATTCAATATCTTTTAATTCTAGCATGTAATTAAAATCCTCAAAAAAAAAATTCTTTCCCAGTTTTTAATTGTTAAGAGACTTTCCCATAGTAGAAGAGGCAATTTTGATAAGGAAGCATTCCAACTTTTTGAACAAATATTTTGGGAATCCTATTTTTGAAAAAATAATCCTAGCATTCCAAGCCATCATTAATGGTTTCTATATATTCTGTGTGGGATCGATGAAGGCTTGGAGATGGATAATACAATAATCTCTTCTGATTGTAATTCTACTCTCTCTCTTTTATAATTATAACATTATCATCTGCTTCTATCTGGACAGGTAGGACGTTTCGGGTCTAGCTAGTTTCATGTTTATTTATTTTATTTATTTATTTATTTCAGTCCACATGCTTTTTCGCAGCAGACGAGCATGTAACTCTTTTCGACGTATAATTTGCTAGATATTCTCATCAACTTTTCACTGACTTGGAATATTCAGAGAGCAAGCTGGTTTGGCACTTGAAGAGATCTACGAATGAATTTTGTGTGTGCCGGTATGCACTTTAAATTCTTGTGGACAAACGAATGAAAAAAAAAGTACTTCAAATGTTTCTAGTAATTTTCTCTCTTTGGAGGAATACATGCACAATATTTCCAGTGATCTCAAAGAGAAAAAAATAAGTCAACTATTAATTACAGCGCTCATATGACAATTTCAGCGATCTATATTTCTTTTGAGTGTCACAGTGACAACTACAAGAATTTTAAAAATTGAACTATTTTTCCTTTTTGCCCCCGGCCCTCTCTTCTCTGGTGTTTATTTGTTGAGCAAAGATTAGAGGATTACATCATTATGTTTCAAGATTTTTCAATAAGACATTATACAAACCTAGAGTAGGTTATAACATAGTTAAAAAAGGTGCCGGTTTAATATAACAATTAAATCCCACTGAACTCAGTAGACAATAAGCTGTTTTCAGATACTCTCCAATTAAGTAGTAATTGAAGAGTTCTCTCTAAAAAAAATTTAAAAATGGTGATTGAAGAGGATACAATTCTCTCAACCCTTAATGTCTATCTCACTACCGGATACATTAGATCACACTATCTAAGATTTCCACTAGCACAAATATTTATTTGACTATAGTGGTTTTCAAGATAACAATAGAAATTTTACGTGGCATAGTCATCCATTGGAATTAAGATAGATGGTAAGAATTAAGATAATTGGATCCTATCCAACTTTCATCTAGAAGCCTATAACAAATAAAAGAAAAGAAAAGAAAATGTGAACTTATAGTGTATGTGGTATAAGAAGTTTTCCTTTAAAAAGGCTGCATAAGAAACTAACATCAGATACAAGCCAAAAAGTGTTGGACGCATGCAGAGTCACGCCCTCACACCGCGGAGCGGTATAAGCCGAGAGAAAACTCTGGCTTTTGTTTTCACAAAAGCTCAAGCCAACCTCTATGTTCCTGTTTCACGAAGAAAACAAGAACAGAAGTGAAATATCTCAACAAAGTGAGATATACACTCTTCCTCTCATCAGTTCTAGGACTGAATTATCGAGGAAACCTACAAGTAATAACCAACACCCAGAAAACAGTAAAGACATGAGATTTACGTGGTTCGACAAACTTACCTACTGTTTGAGTCAAAAGTTGGTTTTGTCATGGAATTCATTATATCTTCGGTCGATTACAATAAATTCAAAAAAAGAGATAGCCTTTTTATAAGACCTCTTTTACACAACAAAATAAAAATTACAACTATTGAGAAACAAACGCAGGATCGTTGTTTGGATCGCTGCTTGCGTGGGATCTTTGCCTGTGCCGGGGGTGCGTTAGCCCGTGGACCACCAAATCACAGATTCTGATTGAATCGTGAGGGGTTTATGATTCTGACTTCGTTTATCGAAGTGAGAATTTGAAACGATATCTAATCAAGGTAAGATAGTCGTTCTTCTTGAAACCAAGTCAAAGCCTGAATATCAAGGAGTTGCTGAAGCTCGAGTACTCTGCCCTCTCTCTGCTCTGAATTGCTCTGAAGTGCTCAAAATGATCAGCCTCCCCCAAAAAATCGATCTCAGAGGGTATTTATAGCCTCCAGGATGAACAGTACTTCCGAGACAGTAAAGACTGTCTCTCCCCGCGAGACAGTAAATACTGTCTCGTGAACAGTAATTCCGAGACAGTAAAGACTGTCTCTCCCCGCGAGACAGTAAATACTGTCTCGTGAACAGTAACCGTCTGGCCGTTTTTGTTGTAACTGCCTTCCCACGTTTTAAAACTCCGTTATTTTGGCAGTTGTCAATGTGATTCTCGCCCACAACGTTCCCCATGTTCTTTGACAGTTAATGGACGTGTGTGGCAGTTGTTCAAGGTGGTTTCTGACCATTTCAAAACTGTCTCGCACGGAGAGACAGCAAACGCTGTCTCGCGCGGAGAGACAGCAAACGCTGTCTCGCGCGGAGAGACAGCAAACGCTGTCTCGCGCGGAGAGACAGCAAAAGCTGTCTCGCGCGGAGAGACAGCAAACGCTGTCTCGCGCGGAGAGACAGCAAACGCTGTCTCGCGCGGAGAGACAGCAAACGCTGTCTCGCGCGGAGAGACAGCAAACGCTGTCTCGCGCGGAGAGACAGCAAACGCTGTCTCGCGCGGAGAGACAGCAAACGCTGTCTCGCGCGGAGAGACAGCAAAAGCTGTCTCGCGCGGAGAGACAGCAAACGCTGTCTCGTGCGGAGAGACATTAAACGCTGTCTCGCACGGAGAGACGGCAAACGCTGTCTCGCGAGGAGAGACAGCAAACACTGTCTCGCACGGAGAGACAGCAAACACTGTCTCGTACGGCGAGACAGTAAAGACTGTCTTTTCTTTAATTTTTTGGATGACTTCCTTTTGAGCTGTGTTTGGATATCTCTCAGCATTTTTTGACGCCTACATCAACATAAATTCTCCTCTCTAAAACATGCTTCCAATCGCGCACCATATATTAAGATTTAAGGGTGAGCACTGTTCGGTACATGTCGATTATTATATAGGGAAAATTTACAAAATAGACCGTTTTTATAAAGTAATTAGCGAAATAGACCGTTTTTTGAAGTAATTAGCAAAATAGACCGTTTTTTGGCAAAAGAGGTCGATTTTAAAAAAGGGTTCAGAAAACATACGGGACTACTAGTCCCGTATGTTTTATCTCATGATTACCGGACTCAACTCCCCTTCAACAGCAACGACCTCACCGCTCCCGACCCCCTCCGCAACCTCACCCTCGACCTCGCCCACCGCCGAAAGCTCGGCACCCTCGTCGGTCCTGTTCCAACGGCACACTAGATCGAAGGCCCCTCCCCC
>NC_033801.1:15867911-15868347 GCF_001876935.1 Asparagus officinalis
CGTCAAAAGTTGGTTTTGCTGTGGAATTCATTATATCTTCAGTCGATTACAATAAATTCAAAAGAAATAGCCTTTTTATAAGACTTCTTTTACACAACAAAATAAAAATTACAACTCTTGAGAAACAAACGCAGGATCGTTGTTTGGATCGCTGCTTGCGTGAGATCTTTGCCTGTGCCGGGGGTGCGTTAGCCCGTGGACCACCAAATCACAGATTCTGATTGAATCGTGAGGGGTTTATGATTCTGACTTCGTTTATCGAAGTGAGAATTTGAAACGATATCTTATCAAGGTAAGATAGTCGTTCTTCTTGAAATCAAGTCAAAGCCTGAATATCAAGGAGTTGAAGACAATCCAAGAACTCTGCTCTTTCTCTGCTCTGAAGTGCTCAAAATGATCAGCCCCTCTCAAAAATGGCCTTCGGGGGGTATTTATA
>NC_033801.1:15868495-15898334 GCF_001876935.1 Asparagus officinalis
ATCAGCCTCCTCAAAAAATCGATCTCAGAGGGTATTTATAGCCTCCAGGATGAACAGTACTTCCGAGACAGTAAAGACTGTCTCTCCCCGCGAGACAGTAAATACTGTCTCGTGAACAGTAACCGTCTGGCCGTTTTTGTTGTAACTGCCTTCCCACGTTTTAAAACTCCGTTATTTTGGCAGTTGTCAATGTGATTCTCGCCCACAACGTTCCCCATGTTCTTTGACAGTTAATGGACGTGTGTGGCAGTTGTTCAAGGTGGTTTCTGACCATTTCAAAACTGTCTCGCACGGAGAGACAGCAAACGCTGTCTCGCGCGGAGAGACAGCAAACGCTGTCTCGTGCGGAGAGACATTAAACGCTGTCTCGCACGGAGAGACGGCAAACGCTGTCTCGCGAGGAGAGACAGCAAACACTGTCTCGCACGGAGAGACAACAAACGCTGTCTCGCGGGGAGCGACAGCAAACACTGTCTCGCGCGGAGAGACAGCAAACACTGTCTCGCACGGAGAGACAGCAAACACTGTCTCGTACGGCGAGACAGTAAAGACTGTCTTTTCTTTAATTTTTTGGATGACTTCCTTTTGAGCTGTGTTTGGATATCTCTCAGCATTTTTTGACGCCTACACCTACGTCCACGGGAGGGGTGAAGGGAGATTCCACTAGAAGGAGAACATCGACGACTTGTACAACCCACAAGCTCGTCCCAAAGAAGAAGCTCTGATTTTTACCCAAAAGAAATTAGCATCTCTCTAGTAAAATCTCTGCAAACCCTCTCTTTTCTCTCTCAAGATCTCACATTTTAGATCTCTGTTTTTCTCTCAAAACAGCCGCCAAAAACTCTGTAAGCAGCCGAAAAAAAATACCACACAAAACCCTAGGAAATATGTTCCTATTTATAGTGAAAAACAGGAAAAAAAACCCGAAACTAGGCCTCAGCTTTGCCCGCCATTACACTCACATATATTGTTTCTAAGGATCAAGTTGCAGATTTGTTTACCAAGGCTCAAACAATCTCTCAATTTCGTTCCTTCTTATCCAAACTCTCGGTTTTTAATCCACCGTGACTTTGCGGGGGGCTGTTAAAGTCATCATCTCCGGCTGTTAATGTCAACACCACCGGCCTACGGCTACAGGCCTACGGCTACAGTGCCGCCACCCTATGGCCGCCCTAGCTACAGTGCTATCTATCGTTCAGCTCATATTATATTGTGTAATCTTGTGTATATATAGCTTGTAATCTACCCAAACACATAATCAAGAAATCAGAGTTCTCTTCAATACCTGTTTAACATGGTATCAGAGCTCAATTCACAAATTATCCCCAGCTCCAGCCGTGGTCATCTCCCAACCTCGTCGTCGTAGTAGCACGCTGCCCTCGTCGTCGATTCAGGCCGCCATCGAACCCGTCAGCCGCCATCGAACCCGTCAGCCGCCATCGAACTCGTTGCCCTCAAATCAGCTACCCTCATTGTCGACCCTCTTCATCGAGACCCTCATTGTCGCCCTCGCTTCGCGGATCTGGACCCGAATCCAACGGTTCAAATTTCACGTTCGGACCCGGATCCGAACTCGTCCTCTTTATCGGATCCTCGCTTCCGTCATCTCGCGCCAGCTTCGACCCGATCGAAACACCGAAGAGCCTCGGCGACTGCTCCTCCTCGTCTCTCCCGCGCCCAGAGCTCCGAAGCCCCAGTGGTCTTCAAACAGAAGCTCCGCGTCCAGAGATCCGCTGAGATCTAATTTCCTTAGATATTTTCAAGCAGAAGCTCCGCTGACACCTCCCCATCTTTTATCTGTTAAAACCCATCTTTTATCTCTTCAGGCCCATCTACAAACAAAAAAAAAAAAAAATCTTTCATCTCAGGCCCATCTTAACAAAAAAAAAAAAAAATATATATATAATCAGTCCCATGGACAAGAAAGGACTCTACACCTTTCCACCCATTGATGTGCAACTTACAAATACCGAAAATTACACTGCATGGTCTCTCACTATGCAGTATAATCTTCGAGCTTTCGCACTATGGGGATATATTGATGGATCTTTTTGTTGTCCATCCAAAACTGTTATTGTGCCTTCATTATCTACACCCTCCATATCAGAAGTCACTTCTAGTGATTCCACTACTGATGACTCTCAGATCACTTATTCTCAGTGGATCCGTACTGATCAACAAATCATGGCATATATTATGCGTTCTGTAGCCATTCCTATTCGGCTTTCCCTTGGACGAGCATCTTCATCACGTGAGCAATGGCTAGCTCTCAGTCGCATGTTTGTTCAGACTGGTGCTGCTCGTGAGTATCAACTTCACCAAGCTCTTCAGGATGCACGTCAGGGTGATCGGTCTATTCAAGAATTTTATTCCTTATTATCAGGCTACTGGGAGGAATTGCAGATGATGGAGGAACATGTTCCTGAGACGCTTCCAGACTTTGCCACAGCATTCCAGAAACAACGTGACCGTCAACAGTTGTATCACTTTGTCATGCGCCTTCGCTCTGAGTTCGAAAGCTTACGTGGACACATTCTTCATCGTAGTCCTCTCCCCAGTCTCCGTGAATCTGTGGCTGAGTTCATATCTGAAGAGACGCGCCTTCAGATGCTCTCCCCTCCAGTTATTGCATCTCAGCCATTACCCTCATCACATATTGTACTAGGTACTCCTCAGAAATTCTCTTCCTATCGGGGGCCTTCTAACAGCACATATGATTCTAATCGGCAACTATACTGTCGTTATTGTAAGAAGCCGGGTCATCTTATTGATAAATGTCGTAAGAGACCACCCCGTCCGACACCTGAGAAGACTCGATCTCCATTTGCTGCTTCGGCTGATGTTAGCCCTATTCCTCAAGGGCCGCAGACTTCTAGCTCTCTCTCCTCTGAGCAGTTGTCAGAGATTACTGCATTAATAACCAAGAATCTTGGGCTAAGTGGAACTGCCTCCAGTTCAGATTTTACTGCCTTGTCTGCTCATTCTGGTACTTCTACTCCTTGGATATTCGACTCAGGTGCATCTCATCATATGACCTTTGATAACTCCATTCTTACAAATTGTTCACCAGCTCCCACTTCATTATGCATTTATACTGCTAATGACACTCCCCTTGCAGTCTCTCAGTTAGGTGATATTACTCCAAGTTCTGATAGTTCCGGTCATCTAACATTATCATCTGTTCTTCATATTCCCAAATTATCTATGCAACTTTTATCCATTGGGAAAATTGCTGATTCTGGTTGCACTATCTTATTTAATGCTAAATCTTGTGTTGTCCAGGATCACACTGGCCAGAAGATTGGGACAGGTCGTAGAGTTAATGGACTTTATCAGTTGGAGTCTCTACATCTTTCCACTCCATCCAACATTGGTCATAGCCTCTCTGTTTCTGATCTGTGGCACCGCCGCTTGGGTCATATCTCTGGTTCTCGCTTAAAACTTTTATCTGAATCAGGCGTATTAGGAAATTTAAAATTCTCTACTTTATCAAACTGTACTGGGTGTCGATTAGCTAAACAAATTGCCCTACCATTTTCATCCAGTAATAAAATTTCTTTAGCCCCATTTGATTTGATTCATTCTGATATCTGGGGACCTGCCCCATTACCATCATTGTCCGGTTATCGATATTATGTCAGTTTTATTGATGACTATTCTCGCTACACCTGGGTATATCTCATGCGTGCTCGTTCTGATATTCTAAATATTTATAAAGACTTTACAAATATGATCCACACCCAGTTTCATAAACGTATAAAGATATTTCGCTCTGATGGTGCCTGTGAATATATCTCTTCAGCAATGCAATCTATTTTAAAATCGCATGGCACTCTCTCTCAACAATCTTGTCCACACACTCATGAACAAAATGGTGTTGCTGAGAGAAAACATCGTCACATTCTCGATACCACTAGAGCTCTTCTGATATCAGCATCTGTACCTCGATATCTCTGGGCAGAAGCACTTCTGACTGCTGTTTACCTTATAAATATTACTCCATCTTCTGTATTAGCTGACACTTCTCCATATTTTCAACTTTTTAAATCTCAGTTTCGCTATTCTCTTCTTCGCACTTTTGGATGTGTCTGTTTTGTCCTACTTCCAACTCATGAACGAGATAAACTATCTCCACGCACTGCACGATGTATCTTTCTTGGCTATAGCACTGTTCACAAGGGGTATCGTTGTTATGAACCTACCACTCGAAGGCTTCGTATTGCCCGTCATGTGACATTCTTTGAGAATATTTCATATTATACTACTTCAGATTCAGATATCTCATTTCTTCAACCCCCTTCATTACCTTCCACTACTATACCTGTATCAGTAGTACCTGTACCTTTGTCTACTCAACCGACTCCCTCCTTCACTCCAATGGCATCAAACGATAGTGTTCTTGATTCATCCACACCACCTGAACATCCACCTACTACATCTCCTTTGCAGCAAGATACTCCTACTGATGTCCCCTCTACATCTGTGCCAGCTTCTCCCGATGTGACTCCTCCCCCTCGCCGCAATCCTCCACGAGATCGTCATCCCCCTGCTCGGTATGCTCAATGTGTCACTAGCACATATTCTCCTGAATTTGCCTCTTTTCTTGCTGCTATTCACTCTATACATGAACCTAACTCATATTCTGAGGCAGTTAAGTATCCAGAATGGCAACAAGCAATGACTGAAGAATTGGAGGCTTTTCGTCGAACTAATACTTGGGATCTTGTTCCTCTGCCTTCTAGTGTTAAACCGATAAGCTGCAAATGGATTTATAAGGTTAAGACTCGATCTGACGGTTCTATTGAGAGGTACAAAGCTCGTCTTGTAGCTCGGGGATTCTCACAAGAGTATGGCATTGACTATGAAGAAACTTTTGCTCCTGTTGCAAAAATGACATCCATTCGCACTCTCATTGCTGTTGCAGCTGCAAAACATTGGCCTTTGTATCAAATGGATGTTAAAAATGCTTTTCTTAATGGCGATCTATCTGAGACAGTGTACATGCAGCCGCCTCCTGGTTTTTCTGCTCCTCTAGGACATGCATGTCGCCTTCGTCGTGCTATATATGGTCTCAAACAGGCTCCTCGGGCTTGGTTTGAGCGATTTCGGCAATCTCTTCTTTCTATTGGTTTCATTGAGAGCCTAGCTGACTACGCTCTATTTTATCGGTCCTCAGCCTCCGGTACAGTCATTCTATTACTTTATGTTGATGACATGATAATCACTGGGAGTGATTCTTCTGCCATTACTTCCTTAAAGCAGCATCTTCAGAGACAATTTGAGATGAAAGATCTTGGATCCCTTCGTTACTTCTTGGGTATTGAGGTTGCTTCCTCCTCCCGAGGCTATCTTCTCTCTCAGCAGAAGTACATTGCAGACATTCTTGAGCGAGCTACTCTCAGTGATCCTTCTATTTCTACCTCTCCTCTCTCCACACCGATGGAAATGAACTTGAAGCTTCGACATGATGATGGTGATCCCTTATCTCAGCCTACTCGATATAGGGAACTTGTCGGAGCATTGGTTTATCTTTCAGCAACACGTCCGGATATCGCCTATGCAGTACATATCTTGAGCCAGTTTGTCAGTAATCCGACTTCCATCCACTATGCAGCTCTCATTCGGGTTCTTCGATATCTACGTGGCACTATAACCCAGTCATTATTTTTCCCTTTAGACTCATCTTTATCTCTTCGTGCATATTCTGATGCTGGATGGGCTGATGATCCGGACACTCGGCGTTCCACTACTGGCTTTTGTATTTTTCTGGGATCATCTCCCATCTCTTGGCGTAGTAAACGTCAAGCCGTTGTCTCTCGTTCTAGTACGGAGTCCGAGTACAGGGCGTTGGCAGACACCACAGTTGAGCTAAAATGGCTCCGCACTCTTCTGCGAGATCTTGATGTCTTTATTACTTCCCCTATCACTTTATATTGTGATAATCAGAGTGCCATCTCCATTTCCACAAATCCGGTCTTTCATGAGCGTACCAAACATATTGAAGTAGATTGTCATGTGGTTCGACAGGAGCATGTTGCTGGAAACATTACACTCACATATATTGTTTCTAAGGATCAAGTTGCAGATTTGTTTACCAAGGCTCAAACAATCTCTCAATTTCGTTCCTTCTTATCCAAACTCTCGGTTTTTAATCCACCGTGACTTTGAGGGGGGCTGTTAAAGTCATCATCTCCGGCTGTTAATGTCAACACCACCGGCCTACGGCTACAGGCCTACGGCTACAGTGCCGCCACCCTATGGCCGCCCTAGCTACAGTGCTATCTATCGTTCAGCTCATATTATATTGTGTAATCTTGTGTATATATAGCTTGTAATCTACCCAAACACATAATCAAGAAATCAGAGTTCTCTTCAATACCTGTTTAACACTATACATGTATCTCGGTTGGGCCCTGGACCCGTTGCACATGTCCGCTGTTCACAAATAGAGTAATCATACGGAAGTCACATTTTAAATTCAATTTACACATAAACCACATTTAAAGTGGATTTTCGTTACAATCAACCATCTCCCAGTCAAATTTTCACTAAAAGAACAAGCTTTAAAAATTCATGTTCAAATTGCGAAAGTTGCATCCTAATTCAACTTCAAGTACGTGAGTTATATCCCAACAAGATCTAAATATTAAAAAATGGGTCATGTGCCTTGAATGTAAGTTTTTAAATGGTAATTTTGGTTTTAATGGAAAATTTGACCGAGAGATGGTGGATGGCACAAAATCCAGTTTAAAGATGGTTTGTAAATTGAAAGTTAAAGGTGGTTTCCGTATAGTTATCTTTTATTTAAGGTAGTTTTTTGGGGGGAATCCCCCTATAAAGTAAATTCTTGCCAATGTTTCTGAACTGACCCTGAATAGGTAAGTATTTATAATTGAGTCAGCATTGACACCTCGGGATCCTTAGCTTCAAATGTATAATCAATAATGTAGGAAACAGCAAGTAAAATTACTCCAATAAAGATAAGGAACTTTTCACCAAGAAATACAATCCATCAAATTGAGCCCTTATTTGCATGCCCATAATGCTTTTGATTATAAATTCACAAGGATTGGATTTTATCAGTTAACAAGAATCTGGCTCTGAAACTTTTAGAGTTCCTCCTAGTTCTACAGGAACAAGGGGTATGAGGGAGTACACAACGTCGGATATCAGTGGCCTGTAACTTGGCTCTTGTTGAACACATAGCACAGCAACAGCAGCTACCTGCAAGACCACAGAGCAACATTAGATACAGGTTTCTAAAGTTCGTGCCATAAATTGCTACAATAGGTTATAAAGGCTGCTCATATGTGCAAAATGTGTCTAACATACTTGGCAATAGTTTTTCATAAACATCATTCGAAATATTTTTTTAATAAACATACAATCACACACAAAAACACACAAACAAATTGTGTATAACATACCTGGCACAAGTGTTTTATATCCATCGAATGCCTGATCACAGGATCGACAATATCAGGAAGTTTCTCCCTGTCGGTGAGCTGAGGCATAACCTACAAAGTATAAACAAGAACCTGATCAATCCATATGTCAAATAAGTATTGCCAATTGCTTCAATGTAATCATAAGATAACAGATTAATTTCACAAGCAGGCGAAAAATTGATGCATACCCATTTGACCCCAGATTGGCATTGAGATCTAGATCCTATCATTCTCTCGTTCAGTTTCCTTCCCATCAAGAGCTCCAGAAGAACCACCCCAAAAGAATACACATCACTTTTCTGAGTGAGTTCACCTCGATATCCATTGACATTTTCATCTCTTAGGATTATATTTAACAATATAGTACTACTTTGGTTATAAAAAGCATAATCATCTTTGCGTAACTACAACCAAAATATTCAGTTACAAGCTATTTAGAATCCATAATTTACATACCATTTAAAAAGTACTCTGGAGCTACATGTCCTCCAGTATGTGAAAGTTTTAGGCTATTCTCATTTTCATTTCCACCAGCTATGGCGACGGCAAAATCTGAAATCTATACAAACAAAATCAGAAAGGTAACAAGGCTTTTTAACATGCTGGAAACTTATTAGAGGTAGTACCTTGACATTAAAATTCGAGTCCAGAAGAATGTTTGATGATTTCAGAGCTCTGTGTACCACCGGGGGATTACAATGCTCGTGAAGATATTCCAATCCTCTGATTAACAACAACAAAGATATTTAGAACTAGGAAATCAGCAACTATAAGGACCTAGGTGTAGTTTGCAGAATGTAATCTAACCTTGCAGTTTCAAGTGCAATTTTCACCCTTATGTCCCAAGATAGTCTCCACCCTTGATGATAAGAAAAGATAATTTGTAGCTCAAGCATCTATTATAGAAAATGTAATCTTTTCGTGGAAACTTCACCCTCAAAGAAAAAGCCTATACCGTGCAACTGTGATTCAAGTGATCCATTTTGCATCAGCTCATACACAAGAAGCCGCAATTCCAAATGGACACAATAACCAAATAGAGAGATTATATTTGGATGCTTGACGTTGCTCAATAAAACAATCTCATTCTGCATTGAACAATGATATATTTAGAGGACACGATGAAACATGAATGAAGGGGTTAGATGTGTGAATAGCACCTCAAAAGCTCTTTCGCAGCATGGCTCTTTGCAGTCATATTTCTTCACTGCAGCAAGACTAAAGAAATTGAAATGAGCTTTATACAGTGATCCATGTCCTTCTTTTGCCAAAATGTTATTTTGGCTGAAATTGTTGGTTGCAGATTGTATCAACGTATACTCAATCTCAGGAATTGACCCTCTTATGCTTAATGGATTAAAGCGGTTCAACACGGGACCTTCAATGGTATCTAAGGCATGAAACTTTTATTAAATGCGCAAAGAAATATATGATGACATATTAATAATTACATCATGAAAACGAATCGAAATTAAAAGGGGAAGAGAGGTTCTGCTTTGGTACCTGAAATTTGAACATTTCTGAGACTAGTGTTTAGGCTATTTCTTCGCCAAATGAAGCAGGCACAAATTGTCGAAAGTAGGAGGAAAGTGATGACAGCAGAAGAGATAATGATTGCCAAAAGTAACTCCTTGTCTAAATGAGCTTGCTTATCTTGTACTGTAATTTGCACAAATGAGTCCAAAATATCAAAATAACTTTTACGACTAGAACGAAGAAACTAACTTGTGCATGAAAGGACTGCTTCTTTATACTTGTCAGTTTCTCATGAATTTCATAATTTTAATAAGGAAGAAATCCAAGAAAGGAAAGCAGAAGTCATCTCCATACCTATACAAAACAGCGAAATTTTAATTAACACTAAATATATAGATGAGTTTGGTAGGCTAAACATATAAAACAAATATCTCGTTCTAAAGAGATACATGAAAATGTCAATGTTCCGATCATACCCCACACTCATGAGCCCGTTGGGGTGGCGAAAGTCGTAGGAACCACAGTGTGTGATACATTGTTTGTCTCTCAGTAATCTTCTAATGTGGGACTGAATAATGGAGCCTCATTACCCCATCCTAGATAGGCAACGTCCTTGTCGCAACATGACAACTGTTACATCCTAAAATTACTACTAGGCGATGTAGATTATAGAGGCGGCCCCTATAGGGTCTAGAAGTGGTTCTCACCACGCTCACTTGATGTAGCACTTAGTCCCACTGGCCACAAATAACCCCACCTTAAATCTTGGTTTAAATCTAGCTAAGAAATTGATATTGTTGTGTGAGTATAGGCTTCGGCATATGAAAAGTGCACTCAACCTGCATTGGAATGACGGAGTTTTTGATACACAGGTCCTTCAACAATACTCTAAACATAAAAGTAATCAAAATTTTCTCTTTAAAAGAGGTCCTACTTCCTGCTTCCAATCTCATTTCTCTCCAGTAACAATAATTCCTTAATTTTCTTAAATATGCCAGAAGAATATATGAAGTAACAAGTACTGAACATAACAAACATCAGACTAAATCATGCAGAACACATAATATAGGGAAATGAGTGATTGTTTTCCTACCTAAAGGAGTTGGAGGCAATGAAACAGGAGGGGGATAACTTGGCTTGAACTGATGAAGGTAAGAAGGATTAGGGGATGGAGAGAGCTCAGTACAATCTCTAGCGTGACAAAATTTGAAAGCCCATATGAACAATGATACGCTTAGAAATTGAAGAACTGGGTTCATCCCTTGCACATCAAGAATAGATCAGCGCAAAGAGAGCTGAGAGAAGTTTGTGATCGATGTAGTCTGTGAATGAACAGACTTTTAACAATGCTCATCGTTTTCAATCTCTCTCACTGCCCCCCCTTAATTGGATGGTTTGGTTTTTGTCTGTGGTTGGATCTGGAACTGAAGTTTGGAATGCTGTTACAACTTCTAGGTTTAAAGTGCTGTAAAGTGTCATTATACTTTTGGACCTCCCAAGTCTTAACTACATCAATGTATCAATAAACAATGGAATGCGCAAAAATTTAAGAAGATACTACATCAATTACAGTATTGAAGCCTCATATTTGGATGGGAAATAAGTTTATTTTCTTGTTTTGATATGTTAGGTATTCACTCATATGCTGAAAGTTGTGATGATAAGTGAAGGCGGAAATAAAGATAATTTGTTGTGTATATATATTTAGGACTTCAGCAAACTTTTTTGTATATATAGTTAGACTTTTTAGGGGCAAATATTGTTTAGATATTAGGCGATTAGAATCATAAAAAGGGTCTTAGATTTTTTTTTTTTTTTTTTTTTTTATAAAAAAAAAAAAGGGGTTTTAGATTTTTTTTTTTTTTTTTTTTTTGATCAAAAGGGTCTTAGATTTTATACCCTTCTCCCATACCGTTTGAGCGTACAAGATTTGACTATCTTTTCCTAACTGGCATATAACTTCTAGGCAACGCAAACCATGATTTGCTTCTTGGTTGGATAACTAATTGTGTTTGGATGAGTAGGGTTGGAGATATATAAGAGATATTTCCTTCTCCTTATTCTCAAAATCCATATGGGGTGAATCTAAATGTCTAATCGGTACGAACCGAATAAACCGGCCGTACTAATCGGATTTGGTGGCTTGGTTCAGTTAGGTTTTAGAATATTTGATACCGAAATAATGTAACCACTTATCTTAATGTAATTGTCTAAGAACACTTCTTTAGGTTAAAAGATAAATTACATGAATATTTTTGTCGTCTAGATTTTAAAGTATGGTGACTTGAAGGACATTTTTCTCAATCATGAGAACTGAGGCTAAATATCGGAAATTAAACCACAATTTTTGCGTGGGTGAATAAAATTAGACGCGAGGATATTTTTGTCAGTGAAAATTATCGTTAACGTTGTTACCGAATACTTCTGATAGAATCTCAAACTTAAAGAGGGTTTTCTGATAATTACTAACTTAAGGGAGGTTTTCTAGTATTTTGAAAGTTATGGGAGGTTATCTGATAAGAAAATCATCTAAAGTTAAAAGGGTTTTCTGATATTTAATCTTTAAAAAACTCATAATTTGTTCTCATGGATCAATCTGTAAATTTAAAATTATTATCTCATTGATTTTTTCCCCTTCCTCTATGGATTGACTCATTGATTTTATTTACCAATTTTTTTCTAGAGTTTATGTAAGTTGTTAGTAAGTGTTGGGATTTTTAGATCATGCAAAAACTCTGAAAACCACCAAGCGCAACAAATAGAATCTTACACAAGATTTAACATGGAATACTCTCAACAGGAAAAAACTACGGGATTAAAATAAATCCACTATCACCACCAAATTATAATTTTTTGCACGGATAAAAACTGTGAAACCATCGCTCTCACAATATTATTGAATCCGGTTACACTCTTTGTTAAACCTTGATTCTAGTTTTAAAAATTCTACAATATGACGTCTTATTTAAAAACACCCAAGTCAACTTGGCCTAACTTAGAGTTTAAGTGGGCACCCAATAGTAAGGCCTAACTTATTAGAAAGCTAAAAAATTGTTATAAAATAGGTTCACAATCATACTATAGTTTTCGTTGAAAAGTCTCATCTAATTCCTTATATGAATGTGGTACATCATATCATAATCCCTTTAAAAGTGGGAGTTGTGAAAAAACTTTCCATAGATAATATTACCCCTATTCTTTCTCAATAGTATATTCTAATCCTGACTAAACTGAATTAATTATCATTATTAATTAACTATATTGTATGGTACTTGTCAAATTTGGATAACTAAGGGCCATCTTACAGAATTATAAAGTAACCTATAAGAATAAATATTTAAAGGTTATTTAGATATTAGTCCCTTAATTTTAAAATGTTCAATAATTCTATATTTGTCCCTAAAATTTTTGAAATTACTTATAATTTATCGGACTAATATTGAATTATTAAATATTTGAGAGACAAATATGCAAATAAGTTATATTTAAAAGAAGGGTTAATTTTTGAAAATCTCTCAAGTATCTGGGTTGTCTCAGAAAATGCACTAACTCATTTAATTTGAGAAAAAACGCTTACTCGTGGGGCTGCTGTAGATAATTCCTCTCATCTTTAGTACAACAATAATTTACCCCCTCCACTTTTTGTATGTTCCATAAAAAATCCTCTAACCTTTTACACCTCTCAAGTCTCAACAAACTTCCTAAATGTTATTAGTTTAGTATGTTATTTGGATGAAATACCCTCTTGAAAAAAAATCTTTATAGTTAAGAAGAAACCCTCAACCGATAATAAAAGGATCACGAACAATTTACGATGCTTTTCCGTCTATATTTCTTCTTTTTTTTCTTTCATCTGGCAAAAATCAAGGTAATTTTTTTATGGTTAAGGGATACTTGTCACATAATAGTTTAGACTCAACGGCGTTAATTTTGAGGGATTAAGTGAGAAAAAATCAAAGGGTTAAATTAAAATTTTAAAGTTAAGATGGATTATTTATACCCTAAACTTGGGGGAGATTTCTAAATTAACCCTTAAACAAAGCATGACTTAAGGTACATGTGATATTAATTTCATAAGAATGGATTTTATACCAAGTCTATCATTTAATAGACTGATTTGGGTTATTTTTCCTTAGATTTGTCCTTTACATTAACTTTAAACATCTATTGCTAAAGATTTTCTAGAAGAAATTTACTTTTATTTGGGATGGTATGAGATCCTTCTGATACTTCTTGCCTTTTATAATGTGAAACTAATTATTTAACAAAATAAATTATGTTGTTCATTTAATATTACTCACATTTTTATAAGTTTATAAAGCACATAGCTTGGATATGGGCATTTTTACAGATATTGGAGTCTTGTAAATCCTTAATTTAAAATTTTGCATGTTGTTTGACATTGGATAGACCTAAACTCTTTTCTTAAAATACAATCCATATAGTGCATAATATGTATAAATCATTCTCTGATTATATTTTATAAAAATTTGAAACTAGAGATTAATTGTCTTGGGAATTTTAGATAAAATCAATTGTAATTGGGAAGATATAGAAGGATTATAATATTAGATTTTAGAATTAATCACATAATTTGTGTTTTCTTTCTCGAATTTGCACATTTTAACTCTAAAATTCTAGAAAACCCTTTTGAATTACAATAACACTTAGTCACCGGCTGTAAATTATAGGTGGAAATGATTTTTTTATAACTAAATAAAATCCTATAAGACTGCATAAAACCTATCATTTTTCTTTGATGAATTCAACAATTTAACTTTTCATTAATAATAAGAGTCTTTTCGATATTGGTCTCTTACATCATTAATATTTTGAAATTAGTCCTTCAAATTATTAAAATTGCTTTTAAATCATTAATATTTTTAATACTTTAAACTTCATTATTCCTTTGTTAGGTAAAATATTGAAACCAATAAGGTTTTGCACATGAAAATATCCAAAATTTTTTAATAATTTATGGCAATCATAAATTTTATTCTCAAACATGTAATAGTAAATAAATAAACCTAAAATTCACAATCAAGAAATTTGATCGCGTGGAGTGCATGTGCATTCCACCTGGTGGTAGGGGTGCCAAACGGTTCGGATATATCCGAACCGATCCGCATCCGTATCCGAATGGATACGGATATGGTAGGCTAATTTTGAAACCGGGCGGATACGGATACGGATACGGATATGGTTTCGGATTTTTTTTCGGATACGGATTCGGTAACGGATATGAGGGTTGCGGATACGGATATCCGCAATATAATAGTGATTCAGGTAATCGGGTCTCAAATTCATAGTTACAAACCCGCTAACCCAAAACCAAAACTTAAAAACAAAAAAACCCTAGGCCCTCCCCCTCTCTCATCAGGCCGCCTCCACTCACTCTCCACTCCAGCCCTAGGCCGAATTTCTCTCTCTCTCTCTCCGACTCCGGACTCTCTCTCTCTCAGCGAAGATCAGCCTCCAGCTTGTGATTTTATCCCATTCCGCCTCCAACCCTCCCCTCAATTTCATCGTCTTCTCTATTCGCTGTTCATCTTCGTCGTCTTCGTCGGATCTCGCCGTCGAATCCAGCCGTCGTCTTCGCCGTTCGCCGTTCGTCTTCTTCGTCTTCGTCGGATCTATCCCGCGTCGTCTTCATCGGATCTCGCCGTCGCCTTCGCCGTTCGCCATTCGCCGTTCGACCGACTCAGGTGATGGGATTTTATAAGAGGGTATGACTGTTTTTGCACCTGTAGTCTATTTTCTGAGTTACCAATTGCTATACTATGTTGGAAAAATGTCATCTTAATTCCATTTCAAAATCATACAAATCAGTTTCATAAACACTTGCGTATCATTTCATAGCCTGCTACTGCGCCTTATAGCTGAGCTGACCATGTGATAATGGGGAATAATTTCCTGTATCTTGTTGTTTGAGGCCTTGATAAGGTTGCATTATGTTGAATTCAATCTGTTGTGGGTCAAATATTAGTCTTTACTTTATTTTTGTATTTGATTCTAGCGTGACATATAATATTTCTAATTTTAACTGGATTTCTATAACATTGCACTTCTGCCACTTTTTGTTACATTTTAGTTATAGTGGCTTTAATGTTGTATAGTATTAGCATATTAAGCCATATTTTTCCCCCTTTTGTTAATATTTCTGGGCATTATTCCTATTCCTCTGCATGTTAAGCAAATAGTATTTCAAGCTGCTGCTGCCATATACTATAGTTGATTATGCATTGTTAAACTCAGTTGTTGAACAGTCATTTATCGTTCATGCAAAATAGCATTTCAAGCACCTTTTACACCTTTCATGTTTCATTTTAAGTAGCATCCAAATAGAGAGAATCATTTAGCAATATCAATACATTAGGGACCCTGCTACTGTGCTTGAATTTACGTTTACCATTTGCCCTTGAAACACATTCCACAAAAAAGGAGAAAAAAATTCCAGCACATTAACAAGATGATCCGTTTATATCCGTGATCATATCCGATCCGATTCTCAAATATCCGAACCGTATCCGTTTCCGATAAGTGCGGATATGGTTAAGGTTTTTTCTTACCGATGATGATCCGTATCCGTATCCGTATCCGTTTATAAAAAGCGGATATGGATATGGTAAGTGTCATATCCGAACCGTATCCGCTCCGATAACACCCCTACCTGGTGGTCATAAATTTTTAACTTAGTATTTGTTATAGTCTACAAACAACTAAGTACTAATCCTTGTCGGGAGATCAACATGTGTCCCGCTCTGCGCCAAATAGGACGTATCCAAAGATAGACGACTCAAGCTACTCCTACGGTCAACCCAATAGACAGACAACTTGCGTAGCCGACTAAAAAGGTAGTGTTTATTGGCCTACCCACCAGATCGAAGCTACAACTACCCACACTCGGCCTGCCATTCCAGCCGACAACTTACGTAGCCAACTAAAAAGGCGTTGCTTGTAAGTCTTCCGCCAGACGACTAAATAGGCGGTATGTCCTCGAACCCCCCGTCAACAACCGACTACCTTCGCCTTAAATGCGCAGTCAGAGTCATTATTGCTCTAGCCTCATGGTCTTTATGACTCGTCGGACATAGTCAGCACTAAGCACTTGCTATCACCCTCACATTAAACGCCAGGAGGACTCACCTTCTTTAGTGGTTGACACATGTAAGGTATCTGCCAATCCGGCTATCTGCCTGAACTCAGTCAAAGTTACCTATATGCCCTTCTGATCTACTATAAAAGGAAGTTGTGCTGCCTAAGGTAACCATCCCGGTTTCCCTGCAATTCTGAGCAACTTTTCATCACTCGTCTCTCATTTTCCCACTCAAGTTCAAATACTAACTTGATTATTAGAGGAACAACTGGAGAACCCAACTTTAACTTTTCACAAACTTTTCATGTGTAGGAGAGAATGTCAGGCTCCAAAACCAGTCATTTGATGAAGTTTGAGGACCCTAACACCACTATAATCCACAGATAAACCCCTATTCGATAACTGACATCAACAAAATTATCCTTGTTAGTAGTACTTACTTAGAGCATGTTTGGCTACTTTGAATTATAATCCATTTGGATTATAGTTATAATACATACATGGATTATAATCCATGTAGGTAGCAAATTTTAGTGGATTATAATCCATTTAGGTAGGAAAATTTAGTGGATTATAATCCATTTTCAATAGTCCACTGTTTGTCACATGGATGAGTTATAATCCATCATTATTGTCAAAATAATAAAAAAAAGTGCATGACTTATAATACAACAAAAAGTAAATGACTTGAAAATTTATGAAATGGTGAAGGGTGTATTTATCTTTACTTGGTCAAACATTGTGGCTTATATGGCATGTTTGGCAACTGGTCAAACTAGCTTATAAGTCACTTTTATGGTTTATAAGTCATTTCAATATGTTTGGCAACAGGGTTAATTTGGTTTTTAAACCAATAAAAAAAGCTCCACTAACCCTAGCTTATTTTTTAGTTCCTTATAAGCCATATAGTTTGACCAAGTAAATGGCTAGTTTACCCCTCAACATTTAAGATAATTCCAAGTCTATTCAATGTTTAAATCTAGAGCCATGTCCAATTTGGTCATTTGACAACAATGATAGATTATAATCCACTCATTTGTCAAATACTCTCCTATTGAAAGCAGTTTATAACGCACTTCTTTTACCAAACACTTTGATTTATAATCCACTTAGCTTATAATTCATTTGTGGATTATAAGCCAAGTTCCTAAACATGCCCTATGATCCACAAAAAATTAGGCTAGAATAATCCACCAAAAAAAATAGTCTATAATGTTATAGCTTATCTTTTGGATTGATTATAAGCTAAAATAAGACACTCGCCAAACATCTTAAAGTGGCTTATAATCCATTTTGACCATTTACCATGCTCTTAGATTCTATAAGCTTGAAAATAACATAATTAACCATAAGCAGTAGTCTCCCTATCATGCATACGTGCAGACCTTTTATTTTATTAATTGGATAAAGTTCAATACATGTCCCTAATGTCTTTGCCAATTTCATTTGAGCCTTTAAACTTTGGAAGTCACTAAGTTCCATATGTTTTCTACTTCATCATATTTGGTTCTTTTTTATAAATTTCTGCCTCTTATTAATGACTATTTTGAAGACTGTTTTTTTTTTTTCATATTTGACAAGCAAGGGCTAACTACTCGAAGTCTATTTCTTCAATTTCTGAAGCCAACTGGAGCATCTGGGCTAGTATTGACTCAGTCCACTACATAATAATTTATAAAAACTAGGTGTTGCTAATGGGCTGGCTACGACCCGGTCCAATTTCACCTACACTCATAAGCGCGTCCACACGTTGGAGTCCCCTATTTGACCACAACATGAAACGACGACTCGCCCTCTGATTTAATTGTTCCTCTTTTTCTAATAATAAAACCATAAAACCCCGTAAAAGCAAGTTAAAGAGAGAGATTGGGAAAGAGACGTTAGCGGGTCACCAAAAAAGCGAAGGCGGTTCCCAGAAACCGACCTACTAAAATAAAAGAATCCATAAAAAAACAAATAACAATATTTAAAATCGGCCCACCTCCCCAGACAGCTGCAGGGATGGGGACCACAACGAAACCCACTACCACTCCCATTACGATGCGTGTCCCCACCTTTATTAAATGACTTTCACGGGAATCCATGGACCCTCTAGTACCACCCTAAACTACCCCTCCTCTATTTAGTTATTTAAAAGCATGCCATAGGTTAGATAAGATCAAGAGAGTATTTGTCTGAAACACCCTCTGATTCCTGAAAACGATGCTACAGGGTAGGTATATGACATGCTCAGTGGAACCTTGATCGTTGGATTGGGAATGGACGGTTGTAAGATGAGTTTTATTTTGTGAGGAATTACGTGGGACCTATTAAAATTTAAGACCGTTGATGTGTTTTCTGTCCCATGAGTGGTCACCATGAAAACGTCACGGTCGAGGACGTCGAGTTTATTGTCCGATGCCTGCAAGGACTGTGGGCCGCAACGGAGAACTACAGTCTAAAGCTAACGACATTTTGGCGAGCGAGTAATAATTATTCGTTAATATAATATGTCGAGAAAAATTTTAAGGGGAAACTTTCTTGAAGTTTAATGGAATAAATAAAGTTCAGATGTTTTTTTTTTCTTAGAAATATTCAAAATTTTAAAAGATTTTTTTTGAGATTTAATTTTATTTGTTTATAGATTCCATTCTACATGTAGAAAATAAGTAAATGACTTATTGGTGAAAGCAACAAACTTTTCTAAAGATTTACATAATTCTTGAAGTTTAGTCGGTCATATATCAATGGTAGTATAAAATATAATATAGCCTAACTTTTTTAATAGAGAATATAACTAAGTTTTAAAACATTAGTTAAAAGAACAGAAGTAGATATAACCGTAACAAATATTTTTATAAATTATAAAATTATAATCAAGGCAAAGTAAATTTCAGGGGACTTACCTCTTGAATTATCATTTCAATCCTATATTACCCTCCTAAATTATTAATTTATCTTTTGAGAAATGATCTAACTTAGTATCAAAATAATAGTTACGGTAATATAAAAAATAGTTTATGGGCCAGGAGGTAAATAATTCAGAGGACATGAAGGCAGAAAACGAAGATATTGAGAGGCCAAGAAGAGCTGAAACCATCTGTCTAAGTTCGTAATTATCTTCAAGGTCAGGGGCAAAGTCATAGTCCTGTCAATAATTGCCTTCTCCTGTTGTTTACCGCCACGTCATACCGTCTCTTTCAAGTATTGGTTTCCCTTTATAAATTCTCACCCCCCACTGCTCTTCCTTCATCAAATCCATCTCTCTCTCTCTCTCCTCGCGACTGTCTTTTCTTCTGCGGTAATCCTCTCTCTCTCTCTCTCTCTCTCCCTCCTACGTTTCTTCTGCGGTAATCTCACCGCCTCAATGGGAACAGCGGTGCTCAGATCCCACGACTGCCTAAAAAATAATCTCCACGTCGATTTCTTCAATTCCCGTCCTCCGCCGATGAACTCCTCGCCCAAAAAACCCTTGCGGTCTCCGCCTCATAAAAAGCAGCGGCAAGCCCGATCTAAGCCCAACCTGGTACGAACCGGCGCAAACAAGGAGAACGCAGCCGAGATTCGTCATGGGACGAGTCACCATCTTGAAGCGAGGTGAGGCCCTAAGCTCGAAACCTCCGCAGTCTACGGCCGTCGATTTCAGATCTGACGGCGATGAATCGTCGGTTCTCTGTTCAACGAACCGTTTGGGTCCGGATCCTGGGATCCTGCCGAAGTTATCGGATCTGAGCGCGATCTACGCCGGCCCCGCCTACATATCGTCTCCGGCTCCCAGTTCTCTCCCCTTTCCCGCCTTTTTCTTGAAGAGGACCGCCGACGAGGCCAGCAAGAGCGAGATCGCGACCAAAGGGCTCCGCTGCTTGCTCAGGCTCGACGATATCGCGTGACGGCGGCGTTTAGTTGTCTAGATCTGGTGAAATCTGGTCGCGATCAGCGATTTTTTGGGGGGAAGATTGGATCTTGGTGGACTTTGAAGGATTGGCTGCTGTTTCTGTTACGAACGGTGGTATTGGATCTCGACTAGCGAGATCTGGTTCTAGTTTCTTCTTGGGATCCCAATGATTCCGATATTTTTTTCAAAAGGATTGATTTGGGATCAGAGAAGAAGATGATGATGGTTAAAAGGGGGTGATGATAAGATTATTAGGTTAATAGGAGGAATAATTCGGTGTCCATGACGATGTTAAAAAGTAGTAACGATAAGATTTTATTAGGTAATAACATGAGCTACTAGTTGTGTTGGTGTTTTAATAGTAGCGAGTAGGGCGTGTTCATGTTTTTTTAGGGCTTGTTAGTGGTTTCCGGAGGTTGACGATGGGTTTACTATACTGTAATTATTTTCTTCGCTCTGTGTATGATGTAATGTTTTAATTGCTTAGTGAATAAAATTGTGTGATTTAGTGTTATTTTTTGTTCTTGGTGTTTGATTTTTTATATATTTTTTAAAGGTAATTTTGGAGAGCCGAGTTTTGCTATTTTTTATCCGGAAATGATTTTTGTCACGCGAGATGGGGTCACGCACCCATCTCGCGTGAGAGACCTGTGGGTCCCACCACCCCCTCCTCTCTCACGCGAGATGGGTGCGTGATCCCATCTCGCGTGACAAATAGAAGGACTCTTTTTTATCTCATCTCCTATGGTAGCCGTGTGGTACAATTTTGAGTTCATTGTAGAGCATGAAGGAATTATGTTTTAGAGCTTCCTCTGGCATGATTTGGTTGGCCGGAAGGGGGGAAGGTTACGCGAGGGGCGGAAGAACGTGGGTTCGGAACAATTTGGGTTTGGTACGGGATTTTTAGGACGGCAGGTTTGGAGAGGGACAGGACAACGTAAATGAGTTAAAAAAAATAAAAGAGATAAAAATGGACTCAAAAAAAAAAAAAAATCTCTCTATGGGGATAAAAATGAACTTAAAAAAGGGATGGAAGAAATCTCTCTTAAAGGACACAAGAGAAAATGAGCTGCAGATGATTTACTCTTGGTAGGTAGGAAGGGTAGAAAAGGAGTATTTTCTTATGAAGGTGCTTTTTTATTGCTTTTCTTTTGTAAAATTTTGTTTAGATGTTGGGAAAAATGTGTCCACGGCCTCCAAAAAGCAGAAGCATCATGTGACGAGGTTCTTTGTATTTTGTCCTATGTGGATAAGCCCCAAATACACACAGTATTTATGACGAGATTCCAAAGTATCGGATTTCAAAAAATGTCCAGTGAAAGTTACGAACTTGCTCGTTTGATGGGACTGAACTCGGATATTGTGCCCCTCCCTATTTATTCCCAATTTCTCCATCATTAATCTCATCTCTCTCTCTCTCTCACCCTTTATCTCTCAACTTTTCCTTCTCTCTTCTTACTTCCGCCATGGCCACTAAAAATGATCTAGGGAGGCCGTGGATGGCGAAGGTGAGGACGGTGGTCATGGAGTCAGAGATTGGGGACGTGATCAGGCCCGAGGGCTGGGTCGTCTGGGATGGGGGCCGACTTTCACCAGACCTGCTACTATACCGAGGACAACAACAGGTGGCCTAACGGCGACCCCAGACCTCCTTCGCCTCGGCCGACTCCACTCCTCCGTCACCGCCCAGAACTAACACAATTCGACCCTTGATTTGACCCAACTCAGCAGGGCTCCAGGAGTCATCTTGGAAACAACTCGTGAATGTGGGTTCAACGACAAACAGGGCCCGGTGGGACCCACGAGCTGACTGGGCCCGGAGCTTTGGTCCAAGGCGCCGTCGTTCTCCCCTTTCTAAATTACGAAATCTCTTTACCTAAATCAATGCCTTAATCAAGATAGTGCTCTTGTTTTCTTGTAATTTATGAAGGGAATCGATATTGAGTTCTTGTAGTTATTCTCTTTCATTTAATTGAAATGGGATCTCCTTGAATTCTTAAACAACGGTTTGGGTTTTTCTTTAATGCCCTTTCCTTGTGATTAAAAGTCGGCTAAAGTCGACTAAAGAATCTAAGAAGCTGTGAATTTGAAAGAGGGACAAGGAAAATTAGAACTAAACACGAACTGTGTATTAGAACTAAACACGAACTGTGTTAGTTAAAACCTAGTACATGTTAGTTCTAACACGAACTGTGTTAGTTCTAACTCGGTTCATGTTAGTTCTAGCTGTGTATTAGAACTAAACACGAACTATGTTAGTTCTAACTCAGTTCATGTTAGTTCTAACACGAACTGTGTTAGTTCTAACTAAGTTAATGTTAGTTCTAGTTATGTATTAGAACTAACACCGAAACCCGCACCCACCCCTGCACCCACCGTGGCCCTACCCCGCAGTCGAACCGTGTAAAACCCCGAAAAATTTCTATAATGTATATATGTATATATATGTGTGAATTAGTAATAGTAGATAATTCCCTTGTGATAAATAACTTTATAAGCATAAGATATATATGTGTATCAGAGTTTGGGAGCCCAGCAGGTGTCTGCAAGTGAGAGAAATTGAGTGAGTTGGCGATCAGCAGGTAAAATGCCATCAGCAGGCATTTTTGTGCTGATCGGTCGACCGGCGCGGTCGACCGGCGCGGTCGACCGATCAGCGATCAGAGAGATTTCCAGGTTTTGGTTTCGGGTTTTTAGTTGTTGGGTTTTGGGTTTCGGGTCGGGTTGGGGAGTTGGTATTTATACCAACTCAACCCAGGAGAGATCTCCTCAGCCCCAAACATAAACCCTAGCCCCCTCTCTTCTTCCTCAAAACCCTAACTGGATTTTGGCAATCTGGGAGCAGTCCTTGGGGATTTTCGGCAGATTGTGGGTTTTCAGCGAAGGGGATCAACATCTTACAGATCTAGGGCATTATCAGCAACCAAGGCGAGTATCATCTCGCCCAATCCCTCACCCCTGTTTTCCATGATCTTTATTTTGGATTTTTGAGTTTTGGATGAGCCAAAATAGTATTTTTGTTAAGAAACGACTTCTCTATGGTATAATAATATGAATCAGATGTTTTAGCTTATAAAAACTCACCCAATACCTGTTTGATGACGATCAAGATCTGAAATTTTGCCTAAACAAGAACTAAATCATTTTTACTGTCATTTAAACGATTTGGAAATTGTTTCTCATGTTTTTATAATATTGGAAGTATAGATTTCAAGCCTGAGATTTGTTGTTTATGTTCAGTATGATTTTAAAACCTTAGAACTCTTATTATCGTAGAGATTTGCAAATTTCGTTTCAGGTTTCGAGCTGACAGAAACCCAGATTTGGGTTTCTGTCCGCTCGGCGGTCGACCGACGCGGTCGACCGCTGAGCTCGTTTTGAGGTTTCGGTCGACCGCGACATTATTTCGGTCGACCGCCCGTTATTTCGGTCGACCGCTTCGTCGTTCGGTCGACCGCCGATTATTTCGGCCGACCGCGACATTATTTCGGTCGACCGCCAGGTTCGTATCAGAGATCGGTCGACCGAGTCGGTCGACCGACGCACTGTCTGTGGTATTTTTCCCTGTTCTGGGTATCTTTGAGTGTTCTGTTCAGGTTTGGGAGTTTGACTAGACTATCTGACATTGGTATTTAGTTTTGCTATGTACCTAGGCACAATAGATGACCTGAGGGTACCAAATATGGATATATACACTGTTTTGACCGTGAATTGATATAGATAGATTTCACTATGTATCCCAGTAATATGTTCACCATTTCACAGTCCTCGTGTTGGACAAGCTTTACCTCTTAGTCCTCGTGTTGGACATGCACAGCTATTTTAATCCTCGTGCTGGATATGCATTACCATCCGATCCATGCGTTGGACAATGGTCACACCCGGTCCATGCGTTGGACAACGGTCACACCCGGTCCATGCATTGGACAACGGTCACATCCGGTCCATGCGTTGGACAACGGTTATTTTCAGTCCACGAGTTGGACGTTTAATTTATATAGTCTACGTTTTGGACACTTAATCATTTTTTTTTGACATGTCACTCATGTGAGTTTATGTCATAACACTTATGTAAATCTCGATATGATATTCATGTAAGTAACCACATGGTGTTCATGTTAGCTATGGTATGGCACTGTGTTCTTGCGCTGAGATTAGCTGTATTTCTTTTATTATTGTTTTCTGTACTAGAACCTCGGGTCTGGTGTTTAGAGATTTACAATTTGAGATATAAGGTATATACATGAGGGTTTCCTTGTTTGGATTATTTCGCTCGACGTACCTATGCTCGTGTTGTAAATTTCTAAATACTAAAACCCCCTTTAGCAAGATAAATGATTTTTGATCTATTATATACTCACTGTATTTTCTTATACAACGAGCCCTGTTCCCTTGGGGTTGGTTGTGATGTTACTCGCTAGCGCTTTGACGCTCGTTGTCCCTCCCCCTTTCAGGTAACGAGCCAGGAGCCCGGAGAGTCGTAGATTGATGACGACATATTTTAGTGTTCAGCTGCCTATTTTAGCTATGTTTTATTTTAGAGCTCCACAGTAGATTTGTGTTTAGACATTTGAGAGTCTTGTTCTAGAAGTTGTAAAGGCTGTGTGCCTTATTTCCTTTTTGTCAGATATTTATATTTGAGACTTGATGAGTATTCCAGATTTTTTTACTCAGATCTTGACTATGTATTTCTGTGTTGTTGGATGATGAGATCTTTATGTAACTATTATCATTTCATCAGTATTCCCTGTATTATCTTTTACCTGTTTTGTTCCTACACCAGTTGTTGACCCTACTAGATAGATGTTAATTGTGATGGTGAAACATGTTATTGCACGGTGTGGTGCATAGCAGGTTTGACATTCTTGGTTTCACCTCGGACTGCAGCCTTGTGTGAACCCAGGGGCGTCACAAACCGCTCCATCGAGGCCGGCGTCGACCTCAATCACGAAGACATCGTCGGGCACCTCCCTGAGGAGCTCAGCCACATGAGGGACATGCGGCACGATCTCTCGGACCTTCGAGAGGATGAGGTTGCTCTTCGAGCTTGACCTGAGCAACAATCGGTTCGCTGGTAAGTTCCCTAGGGTCATCCTCCGGCTCCCCTCCCTAAAATTTCTCGACATCAGGTACAACAAGTTCGAGGGCAAGGTGCCCACTGAGCCATCTTCGACAAGGACCTCGACGCCATCTTCATAAACCACAACAGGTTCGCCTTCGGCAAAACCAGCAACATTGGTGTAAAACTCCATTTTGTTAGAAGTATATGTGAACTATTAGTGATAAATAGTTTTATTTGTGGTAAATGACTTGAGGTCATGGATATACTTGGTAACAAGTTTCTAGACATGTATAAGTGTGGTTTCATAGTGTTCGTGCATTGGTTTTGGCTAAATAACAAAACATGCACGAATCTGGAAATAAGTGTCTGCTCAGTCGACTTATAAGTCGACTCATGAGTCGACTGATGAGTCAACTGATGGGTTGACCTATGAGTCGACTGACGGGCTGATTTCTAGTTTTTCTTTTATTTACGGGTTGGGTTGGTTTTGTTTCGGGTTTGACCGCTTATATAAAATCTCTCCTACCCGAAACCAACCCGAAAATCCATCAGTTATCAGAGAAACCCTAGCCTCTCTCTCCCCTCAAAACCCTAGTTCGTTTTTGGTGATTTTGGGGGGATTTTTTGGAGGATTTTAGCCGAATTTGACGAGGTGCAGCATAGGAGATCTTTCTCTCTCAGATTCAGGAGTTGGTCAGCATACCAGAGGCGGCAGCATAGGAGATCTTTCTCTCTCAGATTCAGGAGTTGGTCAGCATACCAGAGGCGAGTAACATCTCGCCCAGCCCTACACCCACTGTTTGTATACAGCATACCAGAGGCGAGTAACATCTCGCCCAGCCCTACACCCACTGTTTGTATAGTTTTATTTGGTTTATTTCGGTTTTATTGAGCCTAAATTACTATTTGCGTATATAAATAGATCTTTATAGCATATGATGCGAAAATCGAATGTTTTCAGTTTATAAAAGCTCACAAACAAATTTATAAATTAAGATCCAGATCTGGAATTTGTTTAAACATGATTTTATTGTGATTTAATGGTTTTAATACGTTTTTAAACATGAGAAAATATGTTTAGGGTTTTAATGCAAACTATTACATGTAAATCTTTCGTTTCTGTTGATATACATGTGTTAGAATCGGATATATATTGTTGGACATGATCAAAGAGAACACTAGTTTTATAAATTTCTGCAGAAAATTTTTAAAAATAGAAAACTGGGGATTTTCTGCTCAGTCGACCAATGAGTCGACTCATGAGTCGACTTATGAGTCAACTCATGAGTCGACTTATGAGTCGACTAATGAGTCGACCAATGAGTCGACTGATGGGGAAAACTTCAGTTTGTGTTTTGTTGGTCGACCAATGAGTCGACCAATCATAGTCGATCCATGGGTCGACTGATGAAGAGATTTTTAGTATTTCTTTAGTTTGGATTTGTTTGAGTTTCCTTTTTAGTTTCAGTGAAACTGTATATGTTTGTTTATTGTTGTTGCGTGCTTTAATATGAACGAGAAGTCGCCTCGAATGACTAGTATTAGAAGTTTATTATAACATGTATCATTATATGTGAGATGACATGCAGACACGAGTTTAGGTTTGTGCACCGAGACACGTGAGAAACTAGGGTATGTGCACATGTTCATATATTTCATCTAGTCCATGTGTTGGGCAATTATGATGTGTAGTTCATGTGTTGGACATTTATCATATTTAGTCCATGTGTTGGACAGTTTTCATATGCAGTCCATGTATTGGACACCCATTACATCAGTTTAGACCTTGAGAGTTTACACTGACACTAACATAGGCTAGACACGACATTTATACGAGTTGTGACACGACACCGTAATTAAGTCTGAGATGAGTTTGCCTTCTTTTATTAATGTTTTTTGTATTAGATTTTGGGTTTGGTATTTAGGGATGTACAATTTGAGATACAAGGTATATACATGAGGGTTTCCTTGTTTGGATTATTTCGCTCGACGTACCTATGCTCGTGTTGTAACTTTCTAAATACTAAAATCCTCTTATACATAGGTACTTACAATCTGAGCTACATGGTATATACATGAGGGTTTCCTTGTTTGGATTATTTCCCTCGACGTACTTATGCTCACATTGTAATTACCTAAATAGGATTTTGTGATTATATATATATGTTATAACTGTAGTTTCTGTATACAACGAGCCCTTTTCCTTGGGGTTGGTTGTGATGTTGCTCGCTAGCGCTTTGACGCTCGTTGTTCCTCCCCCTTTCAGGTAACGAGCTAGGAGCCCGGAGAGTCGCAGGTTGATGGCGAGACACTTTAGCTTCAGCTATTCTATTATAGTTATATTTTACTTTTGAGCTCCACTGTAGGATTTGTTTAGACATTTTAAGAGTTTATTCTAGAAGTTGTAAAGGATGTGTGCCTTATTTCCTTTTATGCAGACATTTGTATTTGAGACTTGTTGAGAAGTTCCAGTTATTCACTTCAAACATTGAATTGTACTTTAGTATGTTAGATGATGAAGTATTAATTTAATCTTTATTATTTCATCAGTTGACTCTTTTATTTTCTTTTACTTGCTTTTGTACCTACTCCTGTTATTTGACTCTACTAGAGAGATAGTAATTGTGATGGTAAAACATGTTATTGCACGGAGTGATGCATGACAGGTTTGACATTCTTGATTTTATCTTGGACTGCAGCCTTGTGTGAACCCATGGGCGTCACAATTGGGAACTCATCAGCTATAGCCTATATGCCTATCTGCTAATATTTCAAGTAACCATAAGAGATTGTCTGCTTCTAGAGCTATTTTTTCTTTTCTTTTTTTTTTTGACGGAAAGAGTAATTTTTTTCTTGTCTGGGTCGTTGCCACACTATGATGCTTGCTTGAAGAGAAGTAATAGCGAGTTTAAGCAACTTCGGCATGAACTATATAAGGTTTCGGTGCATATGTCAACAGAACCACTTATCCAAAGGCTATTTTCTTTTAAGAGTTCTAATACTAGTGATTTTGTCTTACGGCAGCCTCTGTCTCACTGCTTTTATATAATAATAGTTATTTGCACCTTATACCCAAAATTTCTAAATTTCTTTAACAATTTGATAGCCCAACATGCACAAAACTTTTATTAAAATTAGTTCTAACTCATATTATGTCTAATTGGGTTCATGTTATTTCTAACTTAGTTCCTGTTAGTTCTAAATTAGAACTAACTATTTAGAACTAACATGAACTGAGTTAGAACTAAAAGGAACTGAGTTAGAACTAATAACTAAAATTAACACGAAATAAAACTAACACGAACACGAAATAAAACTAAAACTCAATGTGAGCTTCTGAAAATTTCTGCTCTTAAATCTCTTGTACAGAACTCTGTCAATCACCAAATCACACAAGAACTAACATACCACTAGAACTAACGCTTATATTAGAAATAACACTAGCTAAAAGTTAAAACTAACATGACATCAGCTAGAACTATCACGAGAATCACTAGAACTGGAAGTTAGTTCTAGCTTATTCAATGTTAGTTCTGGTTTATGTACAGTTAGTTCTAGTCATCTCATGTTAGCTCTAGCCCCAGCCCGCGTTATTCCTTTCACAATTGTTGGTACTAGTTGCTACGTTAGTTCTAGCTGATTCAATGTTAGTTCTGGTTTATGTACAATTAGTTCTAGCCCATCTCGTGTTAGCTCTAGCCCCAACCCACGTTATTTTTGTCACAAGTGTTGGTTATAGTTAGAACTAACATAGCCACTAGAACTAACACTTATACTAGAACTAAAGCTAGATGGAGTTAGAACTAACACGAGGACAGCTAGAACTAACACCATAACAATCAGAACTAACAATAACTTAGCTAGAACTAACATGGCCATTAGAACCGATAATTACACTAGAACTATCGCTAGATTGAGCTAGAATTAACATGACAACAGCTAGAACTAACACCACAACAGCTAGAACTAAGGATAACTCAACTAGAACTAACATAGCCACTAGAACCAACACTTACACAAGAACTAAGACTAGATGGAGCTAGAACTAACACGAGAATAGTTAGAACTAACACCACAATAGCCAGAACTAACAATAACTAACCTAGAACTAACGTAGCCACTAGAACCAACAATTACACTAGAACTAACGCTAGATTGAGTTAGAACTAACACGGGGACAACTAGAATTAACACCACAACAATCAGAACTAACAATAACTAAGTTAGAACTAACATTAGCCACTAGAACCAACACTTACACTAGAACTAACGCTAGATGGAGCTAGAACTAACACGAGGACAACTAGAACTAATACCACAACAGCCAGAACTAATAATAACTTAGCTAGAACTAACATGGCCACTAGAACTAACAATTACACTAGAACTATCGCTAGATTAACCTAGAACTAATACGAGAACAACTAGAACTAACACCACAATAGCCAGAACTAATAATAACTCAGCTAGAACTAACATAGCCACTAGAACCAATACTTACATAAGAACTAAGGCTAGATGTAGCTAGAACTAACACGAGAATAGTTAGAACTAACACCACAACAACTAGAACTAATAATAACTAAGCTAGAACTAACATAACCACTAGAACCAACACTTACACTAGAACTAACGCTAGATGGAGTTAGAACTAACACGAGGACAACTAGAACTAACATCACAACAACTAGAACTAACAATAACTAAGCTAGAACTAACTTGGTCACTAGAACCGACAATTACACATGAATTAAGTTAGAACTAACATGAATTAAAACTAGAACTAACATGAAGTGAGTTAGAACTAACAAAGAGCCTGTAGGGTGAAAATTTGATTCTTCCGAAGAAAGGAGTTTCGTTTGTATTTATAAGAAAGCTTATTA
>NC_033801.1:15899334-15954926 GCF_001876935.1 Asparagus officinalis
CTGCCTACTCCTCCTCCGGCCACCGCCGCCGCCTCCAAATCGTCACTGGTTCTTTGTAAGGAGACGATGAAGCGGAAGGATGATCTGCTTCCCACGCCTCCTCTTGCCGCGATGAAGTCAAAAGGTCTGCTGCCTACGCCTCCTCCCGTCGTCGATAAACTGTTGGCGGTTCTTTGTTCAACCGGTAGGGAGGGGTATGCGGGCTTCGGTTCCACCTTGTCGCCGCCTCCTTCATGTCTTCCTTTGCCCTCCTCCTTTTTCTTGAGGAAGCCGGCCGATGTGGAGACCATCAGGAACGAGATAGCTACCAAGAGACTGCTGCGCTTACTTGGTATCGATGATCGTCGTGACGGCGGCCTCCTTAAACCGGATGGATTTGAAAGTATCGTATTGTGTGTTTAGGTAGAGTTAAGACGTGTACATGCATGATCTGTTGTTAGTGTATAAAATATATATTTCTGTGGAGAAATTTGGAAAATTCAGGTTTTTGCAGATTCTGTGTCATAAGTCGACTCATGCACAGGCATAAGTCGACTTATGGTAAGTCGACTTATACAGACTGTTAAGTCGACTTACGTTCTGCTCTGGATTGTTGGTTTTTTGCTCTGCCAAGTCGACTTATCAGGTCTGATAAGTCGACTTACGATCTGTTCTCCAGTTGTTGTTTTTCGCTCTGCCAAGTCGACTTATGCAGACTGTTAAGTCGACTTATGACGGGTTTTTTGGAAAGTTAGAGTTCCTATTTGCAGTCTGTTTGGGTTTCTGTTTTGGTATAAATACCAATACGATTTGAGGGTTTTGGAGGAGCAAATCTGGGGATTTTGGAGCACAGAAAAGAGAGATCTTTCTGAGCTATTTGTTAGGGTTATTGGTTGAGAGTTTGAGAGATTTGTTGGTGAGATTAGTTTGTTCGTTTGAGCGATTTGTAATCTCAATTTGTACTCTCCTTCTCTATTAGTGAAAACTCACCCCCCTTCTTGCCCCGTGGACGTAGGCAATTGCCGAACCACGTAAAACTTTGGTGTTTGTGTTTTGTTTGGTCTTTCTCTCGGCGTTTGTTGGTTTGGTTTCTCAAAGCATCATAGTTGGTTGTTTGTTTGGCTTCCGCGCCGCGCACAACAAGTGGTATCAGAGATCGGGCTACGCTTGGGCTATTTGGAGGAGTAGATCGCTTTGGAAGTTCATCTAGGGCTTCGTTTGATGATAAAGGTGGGATCTTTTTGGTAAAAATCTCGTCTTTTTCAGTTTGGATCTATTTCTCGTTTGTTTCCGCATTGGTTTGGTGGTGCCTTGAGGATTATGGCCGAGAAAGAAGGAGTTGTGGGCAGTACTTCCGGCGTGAAGACCGTCCAAAGCTTGAATATCCACTCGATGAAGATTGACGTGGAAAAGTTCAATGGCACAAACAATTTTGGACTTTGGCGATGCGAAGTCATGGATGCGCTCAACGCGCAAAATTTGGAAGATACATTGGAGTTGGTCGGGAAACCGGATAATATTGATGAAAAGGTTTGGAAAAAGATGAATCGAACGGCGTGTGGTGTGATTAGGTCTTGTCTCACTCAAGATCTAAAGTATGATGTGATCAATGAGACTTCTGCAAAGAAGATTTGGGAGATCCTTGAGAGCAAGTATTTGACCAAGAGTGTGGAGAATCGCTTGCATTTGAAGAGGAGGCTTTACCGCTTCCAGTTGAAGAAAGGAACCTCCATTGGTGATCACATGAACCACTACACGAAGCTTCTTGCGGATTTGGCGAATGTGGATGTTAAGATTGAAGATGAGGACAAGGCGTTGTTGCTATTGAGTTCCTTGCCTGACGAGGAATATGAGACCTTCGTTCTTACTCTTATTAATGGGAAGGCATCTCTTTCGTATAGTGAGGTCACCGCTGCACTTGTGAATTATCAGCTTCGAAAGAAGGATAAGGAGACTTCGTTTGAGCCGGTAGCGGGGGCGTTGGTCGCAAGAGCAAAGGGTCCAAACCGTAGTGGGAGGTCGCAGTCTAGAGGGGCACATCTTGGAGTTCGTAAGAATCAATGTGCCTTTTGCAAAGAAGATGGACATTGGAAAGCCGATTGCCCAAAGTTAGTTGATCGAGCCGGGAAGAATAAGGGAAAAGCTATTCAAGCTTCAGAGGCGAATGTTGTCAAGGCTAGTGGCAACGATTCAGATTCGGATTCTTCGGGCTACTCGTTATCTGCACTGCCGTCAGTTTGTGTTGCCTACTCTACAGAGTGGATATTGGATTCGGGTGCTACATACCACATTTGCCCTAGGAGGGATTGGTTCTCCAGCTTTCAGGAGTTGGAAAGAGGGGATTTCGTGCTCATGGGGAATGATCACAAATGCTCTATTGGTGGTATTGGTACTGTTCGGATCAGGATGAGTGACGGGGTGATTCGGGAGTTGGTTGGAGTGAGGTTCGTTCCTCAGTTGAAGAAGAACATCATTTCACTTGGAGCTTTGGAGGCAGCAGGCTATAGGGTGACCTTGGCGGATGCACGCTTGAAGGTTACATTTGGGTCCATGATTGTGATGAAGGGCGTCAGAAGGAGAAATTTGTATTATTTGCACGGAAGCACGGTGATTGATAGGGAAATGACGACTTTATCAGATTCGGCTAGACTGTGGCATTGTTTGGTGCTGGGGTATATGATTGGTAATGCCGTGCATTGGTTGTTGAGGAGTACTATGACCTGCAGATTGAAGTCCTGTGCGCACATTGGGATGAGCGAGACCGTGGTGGAGTTTGGCACTTCTATCCATCGAGCGAGGGATCTTATTGGAGATGTTCAGTCAGGCATTTGGGGGCCTTCCAAGGAGACATCATTGGGAGGTAATCGTATCTTAGTTTTCACAGTTGGTGATTGTTCTAGTCATTATTGGGTCGCGACCAGTTCCCGTTGGTGTAAAGTCCTAGAAGTCAACAACAATTGGAAGAAGTGTATTGACAGAAAGGTAACTCATTGTTTCAGCTTTGGTAGGGGTCCTTTCTTGCGTTGGTGCCGAGCTCACGGCAATAGGAGACACTTCATTGGTGTGGAGACTTTGGGGCGACGAGATGAGATGACAGTTTCGATGGGTCGTTCCTTTCTGGAGGAGGATCGGCGTTTGATGTCGAGCATTGGCATTGGTGTGCGGGCTTCGACATATTTGGGTCATCTTATGCATAGGTCGCCGACTGCTGCATTAGGAGTTATTGGATCTGGTGGAGCTGCTTCAGATTTTGGGTTGCGTCGGATATTTGGATACCCAGCATTTGGTCACATCGTGGATGTGAGATTAGATCCGATTGCGAGTTTGGGGTTCGGAGGCTCAGTTGATTATCGTTTGGGAGCTTCTGATTTTGTTCTGAGCAGGTATGTCACTTTTGACTCTCGGCAGGTGGAGAGTGTTGATCAGGTCATTTGGATATCGCAGCAGGTGGAGAGTGATGCTACTCCACGTTGGGTGGAGATTACTCCACGTACTTCAGATCATACTGCATCATTCGGGATTCCAGCTGAGGTGACACAGGTTGGGGATCATTTGATTTCGGATGCAGATGATGGATTGGTTTTGGATTCGGTGGTAGCTGGTGGACATGATTTGGATACGGCCATTGGTTTACCTCGGATGGAGGTATTTGATTTGTATCAGTTTGGGGCCGCTATCTGTTGCAGATCCGTCGGCGATACTGGGGAAGAGTTGCAGACTTTTCTATTTGTTTGAGGGCCTTTGGAGGCCGTTGGATGAACTACTTGAAGGCTTGATTCCTTGGGCAAGAGGATACGTAGGCAGTCAGTTTTGATGCAGCCGATTTGGTGAGCGACATCGACATTTGGGGTGAGTGTTCGCACTCCCGTTTGGGTCTCATTATGTGAGGCATTTGTTTGGTTGGTGTCGGCTCAGTTTTGGAAAAACTTCGCCGAGGTGGAGAATTGTGGAGAAATTTGGAAAATTCAGGTTTTTGCAGATTCTGTATCATAAGTCGACTCATGCACAGGCATAAGCCGACTTATGGTAAGTCGACTTATACAGACTGTTAAGTCGACTTACGTTCTGCTCTGGATTGTTGGTTTTTTGCTCTGCCAAGTCGACTTATCAGGTCTGATAAGTCGACTTACGATCTGTTCTCCAGTTGTTGTTTTTCGCTCTGCCAAGTCGACTTATGCAGACTGTTAAGTCGACTTATGACGGGTTTTTTGGAAAGTTAGAGTTCCTATTTGCAGTCTGTTTGGGTTTCTGTTTTGGTATAAATACCAATACGATTTGAGGGTTTTGTAGGAGCAAATCTGGGGATTTTGGAGCACAGAAAAGAGAGATCTTTCTGAGCTATTTGTTAGGGTTATTGGTTGAGAGATTGAGAGATTTGTTGGTGAGATTAGTTGGTTCGTTTGAGCGATTTGTAATCTCAATTTGTACTCTCCTTCTCTATTAGTGAAAACCCACCCCCCTTCTTGCCCCGTGGACGTAGGCAATTGCCGAACCACGTAAAACTTTGGTGTTTGTGTTTTGTTTGGTCTTTCTCTCGGCGTTTGTTGGTTTGGTTTCTCAAAGCATCATAGTTGGTTGTTTGTTTCGCTTCCGCGCCGCGCACAACAATTTCATCGATCCCAATTTCATTCAGAAATACAATATTATTTCCTCTTTCTTAAATGATAAAAATTAATAATTTCGTCGACGTGTGAAACTAGCAAACTTTTCATCTTCACCAACAACAGAATCAATAAGGGGTTGTTTGGTTGTATGATTTTATCATGTAAAAGGATGGAAAGTGTAAAAAAGTGGGCCCCAATGTCAGCTTTCATCACTTTCAATTGTTTGTCTGTAGTTATGTAAATAGTATAAAGTGATTTCATATACTGATGTGGCTTGTAAAATGATTTCATAAAAAAAGACATGATTTTAGGAGAAAGCTGACATTGAAGCCAGGAAAAAATAATATTAAAAAATAATTCTAACCAATATGATCATTTGAGTAGGGACCACTTTTTACACTTTCCAAACAAACAATTAAAGTTACATTTGTAAATCAAACAAGCAATTTATGATTCCAATGGAATCAAAAACAAACAAAGAAAAATATCATCTACCCTTTAAAAGAGGGAGTACCAAAAAAAACTTTTCATACCCTAAATTACCCTTCAACTATTGTAAATATAACAAAGTTGTCCTCATCTACCTAATATTAATACCAACTTTAATTCATCATGATTATATTTAATTCTTATTTAAATTGTATAATATAATTGAATATTCAAAAAACATGATGATGGTATTATGATAAGTCACCAAACTTATGATCACCTCACTAACCTCTTGGTCTTCACTTGCTCATAACGATTTTCTACTTCTCCATTCCTTATTAACCTTTAATTACACTATTACCTCAATTTAATGCAGAGCCGGTCCTGGGTTTTCTAAGGCCCAGGGCAAATTTTCTCAAAGTGTGCCCCTTTATACAAATTAAAAAAACAAATAAATAAATTATTAATTAATTAAATTTATTAAAATTATAAGATTCTACAAAAGATAAGAAAAATACTTTGGGGCCTCATTAAAACCTTGGTTGGGGAAAATCCAATGGGACAAAACCCCAAACAAAGGAAAAAGAGTACCCCAGATTGTAAACATTGCATTAAAAAACAAAAACTACATATTTGAGGTACCCCGGATTGTAAACATTGCATTAAAAAACAAAAACTACATATTTGAGTCTACATGCTTCTTCCCAAATCTCCATAAGCATTTCTTGATTTGATCAATCTTCTTTTCATCCTCCACAATTAATCGAAGCAAAGAATCATCACATGTACCTACAAAATAAAAATAGCAATGAAATCTCAACTACAAAACATCATTTAAAATGTCTTCTTGTTGCACTTTTAGATGCAAAATCATCAATTATACTATCATATTTAATGTTCTCTAACATATCCTTTTCAATGCATAATATTGCTAATCCATTTAGTCTATCTTGAGTCATGGTGGTCCGCAAGTAAGATTTCAATAATTTTAATTTAGAAAAACTTCTTTCAGCAGATGCCACAGTCACAGGTATAGTCAATAATATCCTATAAGCAACCATTACATTAGGAAACATATCCACACTCTTTACAAACTCAAGAATTTTAATGGATGTCCATGGTTTATCTGTTTCATATGCTTCTTTTGGTAACATCACTTGCAACACCTGTAATTCTGAAAATAAGTCTCTTGCATCAACATCAGAAACATCACCATGTTTTAAAGCATTTTCAAGATTCACACAAAAACTTTTTAATTCATTATCATCAAGCGAAGTCAATTTTGCAGCGTCAAATAAGAACCCAAAAATAGATTCAAAACAATGCAATTGTTCAAACCTACTCTTCAATTCACCAAGAGCAATATCCACTATAACAAGAAAATAATCAGTTCTAAATGATTCTTCAGCTGATTGTTGTTCCCTATCACTATTGGAAACCTCATCAAAATGCCTTTTTCTACAAACTTGACGTTTTTTTGGAAATATAGGCTCAATTCCCATATCAAGAGAAATTTGTTTAGCATCAATCATGGCAGAAACAAACCCATTTATTCTATAGTTTTCAAAAAATAACACAAGTCCTTCTAATTGTCTTACAGCAGCATCAAGACGCATGTCTTCAGATTGTAACTTTTTACTAACTAAGTTAATCTTATGCAAAATGTCATGCCAAATAACCAAACTTAATATAAATTCAAAACTTGAAAGCTCTCCTGATGCTAAACTTTGAGCATCCCTACTCAATTTGGCATCTTCACTAATTTCTGTTAATTTAAATAAAGCTTCTCTAATTTGGGAAGCTTGAGATTTTATTGCTTTGACACTTTCAATGTGACTTTCCCAACGTGTAGTTGACAATGATTTCAAAGTCAAACCATCTATGTAATCAAGTAACACATTCCATCGCTTTGTTGAATTAGAGAATACCGTATATATGCATTGACATGCTCCAAAAAAAGATTTTGCTTTAACACATGAGTTGGCCATATTACAAACTATTAAGTTGAGACAATGAGAACCACATGGCATGTAAAATGCTCTAGGATTTATATCAAGTAATCTTTTTTGTACACCTAGATTTTTTCCTTTCATATTAGAGCCATTATCATAACCTTGTCCCCTCACATCATCAATATTAAGTGTAAGGGACTCAATTACATTTTGCAATTCATTAAAAAGTCCTAATCCAGATGTATCTTCAACATTCAGAAACTCTAAAAAGTACTCTTCTATATTTATTGGAGTACTTGAAACATCTACACACCTCAATATTAAAGTCATTTGTTCTTTGTGACTTGCATCAGGAGTATAATCAAGAATGACAGAAAAATATTTAGCTGTTTTTATTTTTTCAATGATTGCATGTTTAACATTTGATGCTAAAATAGCTATATATCAACTCATTTTGAACTTTATGGTTAAGATAATGATAATGAATCTTCTTATCTTGAATGAGTCAAAAATGGTGTTGCATTACTGGATCAAACTCTGCAATCATTTCAAGCAGGCCTAAAAAGTTACCATTACCATCTTCATAAATTTTTTCATTTGTTCCACGAAAAGCCAAATTATGTATAGCAAGACATTTCACAACAACAATGATTCTAGCAATAACATTTTTCCAGTGTAGTGTATCTTTCTTGATTAGCTCTTGTAATTCTGTATCAATTGTTTGATTTGTTTTCAATCTGATTTGCAATTCAACACAAGACCTCAAGTTAGTGAGGTGTTCAATACTGCTTTCATGTTGTCTAAGCTTCTCACCAAGATGTTTCCAATCTCTAATTCCTTCACTAGTTAACTGACTTCTAGAATTCATTGTTTTAAACAACTTACAACAGAAACAAAACACTTTATCCAACTCCTTTGAGTACACTAGCCATTTTCGATCCTTAGTTTCCCCATTTGGTAACGTACGAAGATAATAATTTGAAGAAAAATGTCTATTGTGTTCGTCCATGGGGAATTTGTGATTAGTTTCTCTTAGGGGACCTTTTTCTACAAGTAAATCTCTCATTTTTGCATCAAGATTATCCCAAATTCGTGGATCATAAATGTTCAAATCAAATCTTGTTTCGGGACATTCATTTTCATGGCAAGGTTCATCAATATTTTCATTTTCATCAAGGAAAGGTTCATCACTATTTTCATTTTCATCTAGATCACCAATTTCTTCATTCACATCATTCTCATTTTCTACTAATTCTTCCAATTGAATTGGGTGCTCATATTCATTTGGTAAATCATCTTCATCTAAATTTTCAAGTGAAGCATTGGTTTGTTTAACAAAATATTTATTCAAAGATCCTCTTAAACTTTGAGCAATTTCATCATTTTTTTTCTTTTTTTGTCTCTTGAGATTTCCGTAAAGTTGTTTCTTAGGAAACATTTTTTAATTTTTATAATAAACACTTAACAAAGAACAAAGAACAATAGAACCTGGATTTTGAGCATATGTTCTTCCACTTGAAACTTCCAATTATAAAGATCAAGGATCCCAGCCAATGTTTCTGTTGAATCAAAATATCAAATAATAAATAAGAAAAAGTTAAAAAGATATGTATTACAATTTACAAAATCTATAACTCTTATGTCAATTTTATATTATCAACAAATTCCCCACCCTGTCACGCAAAAGCAAGGTAACTAATTTTGTTTCCTTCTGAGAAGAAATAAAAGGAATTTTTTTCTCCTAAAAGCTCAAAGGTTCAATAATAATTAAATATATGAACTTTGTTAATTTAGGAAGAACGCGATGGAATTATAGTAACTATTTTGAACAGAATAATTCCAAGTTTCCAACAGAACCATTCATAAATCAGCTACAAATCCAACAAAATCCATAAATTCGCTAATATCACCATTACTAAAAACCTACTTAATAAATTCGCTAAAAACCTACTTAACAAATCCAACAAAATCCATAAATTAGCTAATATCACCATTACAAATCCAACAAATCAGTTAAAAATTATAATATTACTAAAAACCTACTTAATATGAGCTAATATCACCATTACTTCCCAAATCATAAATTCGTTTTACAAATCCAACAAAATCCACTTCAAAAACTAGGTAAAATACGGTAAATACCCTAAATGGCTAAATCCAAACCCCCTTTTTTTGGAGAAGAATAAATAATAAAATCAGTAAAAAATTTCTACAAAAAACACTCACCTTCTACTGAATTTGCAGAAAACCCATTTTCACTCTAAACCGTCGAATACAAACTGTCGAATAATTTTAGAGAGAGGGGGGGAGAGAGAGAGAGAGAGAGAGAGAGAGAGAGAGAGAGAGATTGAGAGAGGAGAATTCAATCTAGTAAAGGAAGAGATGAGGTGAAGAAGAGCTGAAGAGGTGGTGGGTTGATGGGAAATTAGCAGCCGGCCTAGCCGCCTATGGGCCGTAGGGGTGAAGAATAATTGCTATCATGGGTACATTTGTGGGGCCCGTGGAATAGGGATAGATGTTAGTTCACCCATAGTTTGTTCACCCACCCTAGTGCCCCCTCAGATGTGGGCCCCGGGCTGTAGCCCTGGTGGCCCTAGCTCAAGGCCGGCTCTGATTTAATGTCATCTAATTGAACCTTTCATCCTTCTAACTTCCACACCATTATAACTCTCTTCTCCCACTATTACACTACTATATAAAAGTTCACAATCTCAAGCTAACAAAACGCCCCTCGTCACGGAAGATTTCATTCCGTTGAATGGAAGTGAGCCAAAGCAAGCAAAAAGGCTCCTATAACCTCCCACAGAAAACCATAGCAGAGTTCCTCTTCTCTGTGGTCATACCTGACTTCTCCTCTTCTCACACCACAAGTCATCATCCTTTCATCATCAACGAGAACAACTACGAAAAGGTTCCACCAGTTCTACTACCCACGGGAATGACTGGGCTCGATCTGGAGTCAGTACCTTCCACTGCCTCTGAAGAATGATGTGATGCGTCGTTGATGTCTTTTGGGAAAAATTCGGATCGTGCGAAGCTCGGGCAATCCAAGAAAAGAGGATGATTTTCAGCCAGATTTTGGCGTGCAACTTTAACGGAGCATAGCTTTTGATTCCCTCTATAGAATCACTATTATTATATTTTTTTAGAAAGACCGGGAAGTACTCTACAAGTCGCACAGCTTAGCAGTTCCAATCAGATTTTGGGGTGAAAAAAAATCGACTTCAGGCTCAAACTGTACGTCGAAAAGTTTTGATCCAATTTATTTTTTTATTTTTAGGAAGTCTAATTACTTTAAGAAAAATTATTTTAGTACTTTTGCTTTGTGTTATACCCTATACAAGGGAAACAAAATTGTGAACTATTTAGATTGATTATTATTGTTTTAAATCTATTACTAGGATTTTCTACGATTTGTGTCTGTTTTGCTCATACCGAAACGAGTAGTACTCTCTTTTAATTACGCTGCTATATCATGATGATTGTTTGATATCGATCTAGGAGGCGAGGAAGATATCGAGGGCAACGAGTAAAGCTAGATTATGTTATTATCCTATTCATATTAGATGTATTCAATAATCATTCCTATCATGTTATTCATAATTAGCAATGTAATTTTTCAGATTCATTCCATATTGGACAAGCAAAACTTCATATTGGACGAGGTTATGAACTAGGAAGAGATAATTCCGGCAAAGGTGTACACTCTGGCATTATAACTAACTTTGTTATATAGTTTCCTTATTTGGCTGTTAAAATTTGTCTATGATATTTGCTAATTTAGTTATTGTGTAGAGAATAGTTGAAATTAAAATGAGAATTGTGGGGGTCAACAGCCTAGGTCTTTGAAACTTGTGACATTCCTCGGCAAGGGCTAATTTAGAAATGATAAAAATGTAAGGCTACATAAAATCTTATGTGTGGGCTGGTGTTGCTACATATATCATGCGTTTGCACATAAGAAATTGATTTGCTTTCTCATGGTATTTACATATCTAATAGGTTAGAAGGTTCTAAAAAAATCAATAGGATGTGATTAGCCATTTCTCTCTAATAAGAAGTTTCGGTTATTTTACTTTTAATTGAGGAGTTTTATGTATATTACAAATTAATTTAGAAAACTAAACCAAATTAGGTTATAATCTGTAGATTAGATATCCCTCTTTTATATATAATGAGAAATTGGTAGTACCCTTAAAGCCATAAAACAACTAACATGTACTATTCTCAAAGATAAAAACAATTGACATGTGTCATATCATAAATAACCACGTGTCTTCCTATACTATCAGAAGATGAAGTGTTAACATATAATTTTCATTTCATCTTGGAATTATCATCAAATTAAATATATTCTTAATTAAAATTCTAATAATAAAATATTTGGTATGCATATTACATTATAACTATCCATGAAGAAAAATCTAACAATCACATATGGTGGTATAGAAATTAACAAAAAAATCATATAGATTTTATCTCCATAAAATCATGTATGAAAAATTACACACATGTGAAATTATGAACATAAAGAAATCTAAATATTACAAAACAATCCTCAAGAAATCAAAAATTACAAATAATCCCCTAAAGGACAAGAAAATTACAAAAACCCCTAAAACATAAGAAATTAAACAAATCCTACAATGATTGAAATTGCATAAAAACCCTAAAACATAAGATATACCTTTACAGCATTTTTGACTACCGACAACACTAATCTGAGTTTCTCTTACAATCATAAATTAACTTTGTTCGTACTGCAAGTTAATGCCTTCTCCCTCTCTTATAATCATGATTTTGTATGATCTAAATATGGTTAATATATGCCTAGATTATTAAGCTTGAAGTTTTTAGATTTTTTGAGTATCGTCACACTTTTAGCAATCCGTGTTCAAAATCTAATTTGTTTACAACAGGTATTTTGAATAGTATTTACATGAGAGATAAAAATTCAACAAAATTTTGTTTGGTTGTACATGAATATTTTTGAGGACATGTGACTTAAATACCATAAAGTTTCTTGGTTCTGATACTTAAATACCATACATTGTATTTTGTAACAAAAAAAATACTTTAAGTTTTTCACTGTTAGAAAAGTGACGATTGTGTTAGTTTTTGGACATGAGGGAAAGAATATCACTCACTGTAATTTCCCCCCCTCAAGTCTTCTGTTAGACCCTAGAGGAGGGGTGATTAGAGTCTTATGCTAATCTAATCCGATTTTATGCCAATTAAAACTAATTAATAAGTTCTCTCTCTGTCAATTAATTTCTTCTTCTTCTTCTCTCTCAATTTCTCTTTCAAACTTATCAATTTCTCTCTGCCAATATTGTCCACCCCTTCCTTGAACACATCTTTTTCACATAACAATTTATTAATCACCATTTGAGCTTGGAGATGGAAGAGCTCATGTTTCCACACAAAACTCTACATTTTGATGTTTGCTCGATAGTTTGGACAGTAAAAAAAAAGTCTACTGTAGTTCTATATTGTCCATGCTATTTTCATGTTTGAAATCGCTTTGCAATAGTAAACCCTTGCCTCTTTCTCTTCCACCATATCATAGCTTGAAGCAGCACTTGAAACCCTAGAACTTGATTTCATAATTCTTGCAATGAATTTAGGATGAAAGGCTATGAATTTGTGGTTTAGGTTTGAGATTTAATGAGAGAATTTTTAAATAGAGGAGAAATTGGTGGGATTAGTTAATCTATCTAATCTATCTAATCATATTTCCTTTAAAAGTACGAGTTTGAGAAAAAAATTTCTATGGTTAATATTAACATTAACTTTTTTGAATATTATTATTATCTTAATCTATTCTAATTATCATATCTTCTTTGAAGTGACAATTAAATAATTTATCCTATTCATAATGAGACTTAACATATTATTGGATAAAGGAGATACGTTTGAAATCACATTGCAATAGTAAACACTTTGTCTCTTTCTCTTCCACCATATCATAGCTTGAAGCAGCACTTGAAACCCTAGAACTCAATTTCATTATTCTTGCAACGAATTTAGGATGAAAGACTGTGAATGTGGGGGTTAGGTTTGAGATTTAATGAGAGGATTTTTAAATAAAGGAATGATTGGCAGGATTAGTTAATCTATCTAAAAATATTATATTATTATCTTATTTTATTCTAATTTTTCTATATTCTTTGAATTTATAATTAAATGATTTATCCTATCCATAATAAGACTTAACATGTTATTGGATAAATGTGATATGTTTGATATAATTCAAATCTTTAACTTATTTTAGTTTACAGAAAAATCTAAAAAATATGTTAGCCAACACCTAAAAGTTTTTGGACCTTGTAAAAAATACTCTCTAAGTTTTAAAATTGCAAAAATACCCCCTATAAATTCAAATTTTTATTTAAAAATTATAAATTTTATTTATTTCAATTCAGTGAGAAATCTGAAAAATATATGCTAACTAAAAATGAAAGTTTTTGACATTGGAGAAGTATCTTGTAAGTTTTAAAAAATTTAAAAACACTCCTAAGATTTAATTTGTATAAAATACCTTAAAAATTTCAAACCTATAAACACACAAAAAACCTACAAATAACACAAACAACCCCCAAATATTTATAGAATTTATAATAAATACTCTAAACATTTTATAAATTGAAAGATAAAACCCTCAAAATTATAAAATTTATAAAAATCTTGATAATTTCCAACCTAACAGTGTATTTGAAATATATGAGTAAATATCCCCTATATAATTTATAATTTATAGAAAACACCCTTAAAGTTTAAAAACTATAAACAAACACTTAAAATTCAAATTTAACAAACACACCCTGAGAATTTCAAACTCATTAGTAAATTAAAAATATAGGAATTATAAATAGTTTATAAATAATTTACAATCTATAGAAAAGACTTATAAGTTTAAAAAATACAAAAAACCCTAATATTCATAATTTACAAAAAAAACACTATTAGAATTTCTAACCTATAGACACTAAAATGAATATACAATTACTAGCAACCCCTAGAAAATAAAAAATTTACAAAAAATATTATACTCCCTTTAAAAGTATAGGTTTAGGAAAAACCTTTCATAGTCAATATTATCCATAATTTTTTTAAAAAGAACATAACTACTTTAAAATCTATTAGATTTAAAATTTACAAAAAAACAAACTTAAAGTTTAGTACATTGCAAATTACCCCTCTAAAGTTTAAAATTTTTCAATGATTTATTATAGTTCCTTGATTTTAATATACTTTTTAATAGTTTAGTGTATTTGTAAATTATAAAAGTTTAGGGTGTTTTTTTATAATTTTAAAAACTTTTAAGTGTATTTCTTTTATAGTTTTCTAAATTTTTATTGTGTTTTTAGTGTAATGCATAGATACATCAATTAATGATGATATTGAAGAGTAGGTCGTTCTTAAGATGTATCAGGCTATAGTTAAGTATGCACATCACTACTATTAGACAGTATAATTTATACATGCAAAAAATTTCAAACAATCTATATAGTGGTTAAAAGGTTTTTGACTTTAATGTACTATTTTTTATAAATTATTTTTAATGTGAACCCACCATATAATTTTAGTTGTGGTCATTATAATTTTAATACATTTAATCGATTGACTATATATGTATATAGACTATAAATTACTTTACTTTCTCGCATGAACTAATATTTGGCACTTAATAGTTTAAATTATTACTTTTAAATTGCATTTTCCTACAGAATAATGCAATTTCAATTCCTATTTTTTGCTTGAGATTTATTTTATAGTTTTGTATATCAAATTAGTAACTAAAAAATAATTATTTATGCTTAAATTAGAATGATTATAGTTGGTCACTCACTGTGAAATTTTTATGAAGATATATACCTTACTTTCTATAGCTTTTTGCACTGTCCATATATATTTTATCAATTAGTTGTTAATTTGACATATTATATTATTTTTTCTTTGTAGAAATCTCTTCTTTGACTTTTGGATTATGTAATCACTATGTCACCATTCTAGCATAGACAGAACCTCATTCTAAATAGCTTCAAGCCAATGTTTGAGTTGAACTGAAGTATATACTATTGCTACTATGTGTATATATATATTTTTTTAAGAAAACCATGTCTACACTTTTTAAACAAAAAAGAATATTCTAACCTCTGATATTATAAAAATAAAAATTGAGTCAATCGAGTGACTAGCAAAAGAGGACTTACATCAGATAAATGTGAATAATAAGATAAAGAGGAAAAGTAATGGCATTACTAATAGTATTATCAATAGCAAACTATAATATAAAGTTAACATATTTTGTGGAGCCCAACTACTGGCTATAAGCATCGAAGTTTCCATATATACTTTATAATTTATTAAAAAAGGTATATAATCTTATATAATAAAATCGATTTAATACTAAATAGTAATATCATTGTAATGAGAAATTACAAAGATGTTAGAGACTAACATGTATGTATTTAAAATTTTAGGACGGATATCTTAATAACCTTTTTATATAAGCACACCTACTTTGTCACCTATTCTGTTCACTTTTCTCCTCGCTTATTATGCACCAATTTTGATGTCATGCTTGAAGAGAAATAGAATTTATGTCGGCGAGGTCTTCTCTCCCTCTATCTCTCGATCTCATATTTTTTTAATTGAAGAGAAATAGAATTTATGTCGGCGAGGTCTTCTCTCCCTCTATCTCTCGATCTCATATTTTTTTAATTAGTTTCTTTAATTCTCTTTTAATCCCTCTATCTCTCGATCTCATATTTTTTTAATTAGTTTCTTTAATTCTCTTTTAATAATTTCTTGGATATATTTCATGCTTCATTTTGTGGAGTATCTTGTTAGATTCAATTTAAATATTATTTTATTTTAATTGTTATTTTTTTTCCTATTTATGGGTCAATTAATCACCATACCGTTTAGGTCTTCCGCCCATTTCATATTTTGAATTAACAGTTTATTTTAGGAGAATTTTTAAAAATATCACTTTTTAACAATATTAGCAAAATCGACTGTTTTACATAATAATTAACAAAATTGACCTATTTTTTGCCACACCATCAAGACTGGCAACAAAGCGGTCAACTTTGTATAAAAATCATCTTTAAAATACATGAGACTAATAGTCTCGTATAATTAGAGAACATTAATTACAAAAGTAACTAAAGACGGAAAATACACAGGACTACCACTCTTGCGTATTTTGTAGTCAGAATCAGAAAATACATGAGACTACTATATATGTCCTATATACAATATAATTACTCCAAGTAAGTAAGTTATAATAGCATTCTCCATTCATATTGTTTGGGGTAAGATTTGATAGGGACATTGCATAAAAAAAATTATATTTAAAGTACATGGCAAAATATATCATAATCTCCCTGCTTTAATTTTGCAAGAAAATAATTATTCATACTTCCAGTTTTACTTCTATGGTACGGAGAATGAGCTATAAAATTGAATAAGAATATTATATAACGTAAATATGAGTGAAACCACAACTAAAAGTTAATATGAATATGAGTCAAACGACAACTAAAGATTTAATGGACATATTGCAAATAAATTCATATGAAAAATTCCTTTGCGAATTGAATGATCACACATCTTTTAAAGATTTTAAGATTCTAATAAACAAAGATATTGTACTAGATCAATGTGTTTATAACTCACAAATAGTAGATCACGTGGCGACAGTCTGGGTTGAAGGAAATAATGATAATATTTCATTTGAAAGAGAGATTATTGTGTTGATAATCAATCTCGCAAAAAAAACTTTATTTTCTCTTTTATTTTTATTCTATTTTTATCAATTTAAATAACCATGATATTCGACCACGTGCATTGCACGTGCAATCTAACTAGTAAAAGTAAAATTGATGAGGTAGACAACAACTTTTCAAGTTGTGTCATAAATACACAACTTTACCAACAACAACCAAACAGCCCCTAAACAGTAGTGTGAAAGGGGGAGAGTGCTTCTTCTCCCTTTTGATTAGGAAATTATATAGCAAGACCACTTCTATTCGGGAAGTGGTCTCGATCCTTTCACTCAGAAAGATGAAATCACGACCACTAGATAAAAAATTGGTGGGCGGTTGAGATGTTAGCCCTCCCAATAAATTGATTTACAATGATCGGGATCATCTGTTACTATATGTATACGTTAAAGCAAAACTCTCCTCCTCAAATCCTCCCAGAGATTACCACGTCAGGAATTCTATTCTCTCATTCTCCTGCCACCTGACATAAATCTCAACCGTCCATCCATTCATCTTCATAATTATTGTCCGCTTAATCATAAACTAGCTAGTCTTTTATCCTGTGCTAAGCACGGTCTTTTCGCCAATTTGCAAAGCTGTTCTCGTTTTCGGTCTTTCGTTTACAAAAAGACTCTTCAAATTTAATAGACATGCATCAATTAAAATACTGATTATCAAGTATGTATATATATATATATATATAATTGATATTTTATTTATATGGTTAGAACTTCATATCTTATAAACTAAATAATACATATCTAATTGTTAATTTGTCGAACATTTGACTATATATTTAACAAATTGAAATGATTTGTAATTTATTTTATTAATATTATTTATCTAAATAAATTAATTTTAAAATTTATAGTCATAGGAATACACATATATCAGCATACCTACAATATTATATCATAATGAAAAAAATAAAATCATAACTTACTATTTAGATAGATTTATAAACCAAAAATGTAAAGCAAAAAAATCTTATTTCAATGATTCGCATAAGTAGGAAGTGAATGAGTTCTTATAGAAGTTTTGGTTGGTAAGAAATTATTATTTAATTTGGTGGTAGGTAAGCGTATTTTTTATGATATAATATGGTTGGTAGGGTACGGAATATTTTTTAAATTTGGTGGTAGGTAGGGAATTTTTTTATGATTATTATTATCAAAATTTTTGTTTTTGAAATTTGTAATTAAATATTATAAATATATTTCATATAGATAAAACTTTTTAAATATAAATTAGGAACGAAATATTTTTATTTTTGGAGAAATATTTAAACCATAAATTTTGAGAAGAAAAATCTTACTACAATTTTATGTATAAGTGTGAATTTTACGGGTTTCTATAAAAGTTTGTATTGTAGGGAATTTTACACAAAGTTAGTGATAGGTCAGATAATTTATTATGATATAATATTGTAGGTATGCTAATATATGTGTATTCCTAAGACTCTATAAATTTTTTATTTTTTAAAAAAATTATAATTAGGTATTTTAAAAATATTTGATTTAGATAAATAATATTAATAAAATAAACTAAAAATTATTTCAGTTTGTAAAATATTTAATCAAATGTTCAACAAAGAAACAATTAGATATATATTATTTAGTTTATAAGATATAAAGTTCTAACCATATAAATAAAATATTAATTAATTATATATATATACGCGCACACACACACATAGATACATACATGCATGCATGTATACGTACATACATACATACTTGACAATCAGTATTTCAATTTATGCATGTCTATTGCATTTGAAGATTCTTTTTGTAAATGGAAGACCGAAAATGAGAGCAGCTTTGCAAACTGGTGGAAAGGCCATGCTTAGCACGGGCTAAAAGACTAGTTTTAATTATGAGGTAACTAGAAAGATCTAGTTACTCTAATCTTTAGCAATCATTCCAATTTTGATAGTTAAAATTATGCCATGTAGGATTTTCAATATTGTAATAGCAACTTTGCAGAATAGCGATTTTAAAAAAATGATAGTCTTCAAGACAAATGTGAAAACTTAGGCAGCATAATCTCGTTCTTTAAATTTGAAATAAATGGTACCACTCTCCTTTTTTTTGACAGAAAAACAAGGGATGCTCCCTGTTCATTAAATTAAAAGATAATAAAAGTATTAGTTACAAAAGATGGACACGAAATGTATCCTGGTGTTAGTAGATAGAAAGTATAATTCAGCTTAATAGGGACGTATAACTTTCTTCTTTCAAAGATCCATGAAGATGAGAAGTGGGCCTTGCCGTCACTCATCGTTGACACAGATATAAGAAAGAACAAAAGCCATACATACATATATTAAGTTGAACATAAATTCTATAGACTAACAGGCAAAAAATACCAAAGGCCATAACAACTTATAGTATTCTAAATACATGTTTTAGGAAAAAACAGAAACGAGATCTGAATCATATTTGATCACTGTTAAAAACTTACCCTGCTGATTGGTTGAGATTCCAGTCTTGCTAACAAACGCTTAGCACATGAACTTCTTCCCGCACCTGCCCATTCATATATACCAGAAATAGATTGATTAAAAATAGCTTTGTAAGAGAAGTTTCTTTGATCAAAGATAAACATGTTTCTTGTAATTCAAATGTTCCAACATATTACAGAGAAGAATAAACGTCATAAATCTCCCTCAATCCCTCTTAACTATTCAATATTTTGTAACAGATCCATAAAAGACATTGGTCATTGGAAAGGTAAGAAGTAAGCTTTAAAGTGTGTCCATACTTGCATAGATAATGGACAAGAAAAGAATAAATGATCTTGGCATTCAGTTTCCAAGCCACAAAATGAACATTAAGTATCACCTTACCAACCTTTTAATATAAGAACATATTTAGTGCGCAGCTTATTATTAAATAAAAACCAGTTAAAAAAGCGAACCTTGCTTGGGATGATGGAAATCCAAATAGCTTTGTAGATAGGAGATGTAATTCCTCTAGAATTAAGGAAATTATATAAATATTTGACCGTGTAGACTCCATTAGATGTGAGTGACCATCTTGGAAGATCATGTTGATTATTAATACTGCAAGGCTCAATGGCATTCATGAATTGTAATCTATCAGTTTGTGATGAAGGTGATATATGTTATGCGCAGCGAAAATTTCGACAGAGTTTCTGGTGCACAATAAGAGAGAAAGATCAATAAGAATTCCTGTCTCACCAAGGAAATAAGAATCTGAAGCGAATATCTCAACAAAGTGAGATATCGGCTCTTCCTCTCATCAGTTCTAGGAATGACCTGTCGAGAGATCCTAAAAACTATTACAATGACCACAAACACAAACAAATCAATTTTTACATGGTTCGGCAAACTGCCTACGTCCACGGGGCAAGGAGAGGGAGATTTACTATTAGAAAAAAAAAGAATACAAATAGGTTTACAACTCTCACAATTAAACCCTCTTGTAGGCTCCTTGCTTTTCTTCACAAGAAAAGGTCAGCCTCCAAAAGCCTTTTTCTCTCTTCACAAAACCCTAAGACTTTTCCCTGTTGCAGCCGCTATTTTTCTTGCTTGCACTCCTGCACACCTGCACACGCAGCCACCAAAAGAAAAGACTCCCTGTGATTTTTCTCCAAAGCCTGCTCTTGCACAATCCTTCACGAAACCCTAGAAGGGTATTTATAAAGTTTTGATGCGACTTCGGGTGGGCTATTTTCATTTATGTTTGCAACAAAAAAGCGGTCATTTGTGGGCTCGTGAACTCTCTTCACGTGGAGAGTTTTGAGGTCACGTGGGTGGGCCCCATGTACTTCACGTTCATAATTCTCCACCTCAGTGAAGTTTTCCCAAAACTGAGCCGATACCAACCGAACCAAGTGTCTCACTTATTGTGTCCAGTACGAAGTGAAACAGTTCACGATAATGGACTCAATCCATAACAAGTCGAGAACCCAAATGAGAATGTAAACACTCTCCAAATGTCGGTATCAACTCACCAAATCGATCTCACCCCCATCAAAATCCAAACCGGCTGCATCGTAAAGACTGCTTACATATCCTCTTGCCTAAGGAATCAAGCCGAACATAGTTCACCCAAATGGTCGCGAACGACCTCAATCCAATAGAAGAGTTCGCAACCCTTCTCCAATATCATTAACTCTGCGGCTGATAGCACCTCCAATGACCCCAAACACCTCCACCTGAGGTAAACTAATGGCCATATCCAAACTACATCTATCAACTACACTCGAATCAAAATCCAACTCATCATCTGCATCCAAAACAAATTAATCCCTTAACTGTGTCACCTCTGCTGGAATCCCAAATGATGCAGTATGATCTGGAGTATGTGGAGTAATCTCCACCCAATGTGAAGTAGCATCAATCTCCACCCACTACGATACCTCTAAGGTCTATCCAAAACTCTCCACCTGCTGAGAGTCAATTGGCTCCCTTATCGAAGCCTCATACAAAGTGACACTACTAGACCAAACATCCAATGGAGTTTTACCTCCAATCACAGCAGTTGGCACTTCAATAGGATGACTCAAATATGTCGAAGCCTCAGTCCAAAACATCTTTTACAAATCATTACTCGACCACAAACACCGATCCTCCTCCAGCAAGGCACGGTTCTCCAAATTTGCCACCCTATCTGGTTGCCCCAAGATTTACTTTCCAACGAAGTATCTTGAAATGCAGTGAGCTCGGTTCCAATACAGAAACAGGTCCATCTTGTACCCATCAAAATCAGAATGAAGTACCTTCACCTTTCTGTCTATTACACACTTCTTTAATCTGTTAGAGACTACTAGGACTTTATCCATAGGGGATTTGGTTGTAACCCAAACATGCCTAGAACATGTTAGACCCTAGAGGGGGGGTGATTAGGGTCTTATGCTAATCTAATCCGATTATATACTAATTAAAATTAATTAACAAGTTATCCTAGCAAGTATGAAATACAACAAGATAAATGAACTAGGATAAGCAAAATGAACAAATGAATATATCCTAGCAATGAGATATTACAAATATATGAGCAAGGATATATAAACTAGCACAAGATGATATATCCTATCAAAGAGATATACAATATGATATATACAAGGATATATAAACAACACAATGATAAATAATCTAAACAAGATAGTGGATGAAATAAATGAGCAATGCACAATTGGCGATATAAGATAAATGCAAAAACAAATACGCCAAAGATAAACTCAAACAAGCAATATGATCACGGAGTTCGGACCTTCCGTCCTACGTCTTCGCTCCCCACTCCCGGGGAGAAATCCACTATCACAACCGGGTTTTCTACGCTCACCCAATAACGTTTACACCACACAATACGGTTTTCTAGTTTACCAAAAACTCTATAACTAGCACACTCTTGTAATCCCACTCTACACCCTCTCAAGTGTTGAACTAGACGTGTCTCCCTCAAGTGCTCGGTTATAACCTCTCCCTAGGTTCGTCAACCGACGCCACTCCTCTTGGAACGAACCCCGACTCTCGCCACACACTTCTCTCGGTGTACAAGTGTATTACAAAGTGATCTCACAATAAGCACAATATAAATCAAATGATTCGTTCTCTAAATAAGGTGAGAACTCAATTAAGCACAACTCTTAGTCACTAACCCACAACCCCAAATTATACTATGAATGTAAATACAATAAGCTCAAAAGGTTGTGTGTGAACAAAGAGATATAAATCAAAACTAAACTCAATATAGTTCTAGCTTAATAACAATGATAATCAAATATATAAAAGAGCTAGAAATAGAGTTTAAAAAACTTCTCAATAGATCAAGAGTTGGAGGGAGAATAGTTGGAAGCTCAAACTTTAATAGATGATCTCCTCAAGCTCTTGTGGAATTGATTCACAAAACCAAAACACTCAAATGCTTAAAAGCTTATAAACACACTTAAACCAAACTTAAACCTTGTTTAAAACTTTTTAAACTTGTTTAAAACATTTTCTTGGTCACTTCAGAAGTTAGAGGGCAAGGGGTATATATAGGATCACAAGGCAAAGCCCAAAAACCCAAGAAAACCAAGCAAAAAGACAAAATAACGGATATATCAAAATCTGGAAATTATAGCCGTTATGAGGTCATCGGTCGACTGAAAAAATACATCAATCGACTGATGACCTCGTTTGGTGAAAAATAGATTTTATAGAGAGCTGGAATTTTGCGTATCTTGTTTTGTAAAATCAATTAAAAATAGTAAATGAACTCCATTAATTATGAAATTTTGAGGGAAATTTCTAAACATGTAGATGAACAAGTTAGAAAAATAATTTCTCAAATATCACTTCCCAATTGTGAGAAATAATTGATTGAACACAATGAACAAGTTAGAAAAATAATTTCTCAAATATCACTTCCCAATTGTGAGAAATAATTGATTGAACACAGACATTACAGATACCGAAAACTGCTGAAACATCCAACTTTGTAAAATCGATTTGACACAGTAAAACATCTCCAAAAATTATTAAATTTTGAGGGAAGATTCTAGATATGTAGATGAACATGTTACAAAAACAATTTCATGATTATCACTTCCCATTTGAGAGAAATAAATTATTTAGTAAACCGGTCAAAAACTGCAAAACTGAAAAAACTAAAAAACATCTCATTGGTCGACACATCAGTCGATCGATGACATCGGTCGACACATCAGTCGACTGAAACAATGCATAAAGCAAAATAAAGATTCTAGATATTTTTATCAGTCGACTGATAACTTCCATCAGTCGACTGATAACACTGTATCAGCCTGTTTTGAATAGAAAAACTATTTTTGAAGTGCCTTTAAAAATAGTAAATAAATTCTAAAAAATGTAAAATTTTGGGGAATGTTTATAAACATGTTAATGAACATATTACAAAAAGAATTTTTAGAATTACACTTCACATTTGTAAAATATCATTATTTTGCAAAATAGTCCAAAACATATAAATGTAAACGCACTTGTTTTTGTCATTTGACTAAACCATGTTTTGAAACTTTATAAAGTGATTTTATAGACTTAATAAAGTATGTATAAACTGATATTAAAGTCTATAAACAAATAAAACAATATTTTCACAAAAACACCTATATTTCAACAAAATCAACAAATACGTGTGTGTGATTAATATATGAGCTTAAAGTATCTACACACAAGTATAAACCTAAAACTAAATTACCCAAGCTATCTTGATCTTCGATGAAGCTCTTCTTGGTAATCTTACGGATGAAGCTTGAACTTGGATCTTGACTTGAATGTGCATTGCTTCACTCCACTATTCCGCCAACCTCCTCTTGATATGATCGTGTAGGCTCAATCCATCCAACCTCCAACTACGTTGTTTGCCTAGAAAAAAATACGAAAACACAAACACTAGACAAACAACATTAGAAGTAAATTATTTGTTAAACATCATCAAAACAAGAAGGCCAACAGAACAGCCACCAACAAAGGAAACCAAACGCCTATTATCTCCCAATGATGCTCCCTTGGAAGGCCTCCAAACATCCACGTGAACTCCTCCAGAATGACCCTTAACGCGGTGAATAGAGGTGCTAAACTTCACCTCGGTCTTCTTGCTCACATCAATATGTTCACTGGACTTCAAACTGTAAGTCTTCGCATCCTCTTTCAATTTATGCGAGGAATCAATACTGGAAAGACCAAGCCCCAAATACCGCAGTCTAGTCGAATCAATAGAAGTCGCCACTTCTCCACCTGCCACTATACTTCCAGTCAAGTAATTCAGGTTATTCCTCCTGACGCCCTTCATCACAAACCGATAATCTTTCACAATCTTAAGAACCATGTCCTCAATTCAAACATACAGACCCTCTCCAACCAAAGCTCCAATCGAGATTAAGTTTTTCCTCAAAGAAGGAACATATCTCACATCATTTAACTCCCTAACAGTCCCGTTAAATATTTTTATGCGAATTCTTCCTATCCCAAGGACCTAGCATGCACGATTATCAGCCATGTATACCATACCACTATCCACCAGCTTCTCAAAACTAGAGAACCATTCCCTTCTAGGGCACACATGATAGGTCGTACCACTATCCAGCATCCACTCGGATTCCTCCGAATAGCTCCATGTAGGACTGATAGAAAGCGAATAAATAGAAGAGTCAGAAATATTATCGTCCGATACGATGTTTGCTTCTGATGATGGTTGTTTCCCTTTTCCCTTCTGCTTATTCTTCATCCATTCGTCGAGCTTTGGGCAGTCTTTCTTCTAATGACCAGTCTCCTTGCACCAAGCACACTGATCTTTTCTAATTATAGGATGCCCTACTCTAGACTCTGACTTCCAATTCTTCCGGTTTAGATTCTTCCCTCTTGCGGCCAACGCTTCTGCTACCGACTCAGTCGAAGTCTCCTTATCCTTCTTCCGAAGCTGATAATTCACTAGTGCAGCAGTGACCTCACTATATGAAAGAGATGCATTCCCATTAATCAGAGTAAGAACGAAGGTCTCATATTCCTCTTCGGGCAAGGAACTCAACAACAGCAACGCCTTGTCCTCATCTTCAATCATGACATCCACATTTGCCAAATCCGCAAGAAGCTTTGTGTAGGTGTTCATGTGATCTCTAATTGAGGTTCCCTTCTTCAACTGGAAATGATAAAGTCTTCTCTTCAAATGCAAGCGGTTCTCAACACTCTTTGTCAGATACTTGCTTTCGAGAATCTCCCAAATCTTCTTTGCAGAAGTCTCATTCATCACATCATATTTTAGATCTTGAGTCAAACAAGACCTAATCACACCACACGCCGTTCGATTCATCTTTTTCCAAACCTTCTCTTCAATGTCATCTGGCTTACCATCTAACTCCAATGTATCCTCCAAATTCTGCGCGTTCAGCGCATCCAAAACCTCGCATCTCCATAATCCAAAGTTGTTTGTGCCATTAAATTTCTTCACATCTATCTTTATAGAGTGGATATTCAAACTCTGAATGGTCTTTGCGCCAGAAGCACCACCCTCGACACCCGAAGCACCTTCTTTCCCCGATATCTTTCTCAATGCACTAACGAATGAAGAATAGATCCAAAATTAAAAAGATAGAGTCTTTACCAAAAGATCCCACCTTTATCACCAAATGAAGCCCTAGACGAGCCTCCAAATTGATCTACTCCTCCAACCAAGACAAAACCCTAGATCTGGAACCTGGGCTCTGATACCACTTGTTTTGCGCAGCGAAAATTTCGACAAAATTTCTGGTGCACAATAAGAGAGAAAGATCAATAAGAATTCTTGTCTCACCAAAGAAATAAGAATCTGAAGCGAATATCTCAAAACAAAGTAAGATATCGGCTCTTCCTCTCATCAGTTCTAGGACTGACCTGTCGAGAGATCTTAAAAACTATTATAATGGCCACAAACACAAACAAACCAATTTTTACGTGGTTCGGCAAACTACCTACGTCCACGGGGCAAGGAGAGGGAGATCTACTATTAGAAAAAAAAGAATACAAATAGGTTTACAACTCTCACAATTAAACTTTCTTGTAGGCTCCTTGCTTTTCTTCACAAGAAAAAGTCAGACTCCAAAAGCCTTTTTCTCTCTTCACAAAACCCTAAGACTTTTCCCTGTTGCAGACGCTATTTTTCTTGCTTGCACTCCTGCACTCCTGCACACCTGCACACGCAGCCACCAAAAGAAAAGACTCCCTGTGATTTTTCTCCAAAGCCTGCTCTTGCACAATCCTTCACGAAACCCTAGAAGGGTATTTATAAAGTTCAGATGTGACTTCGGGTGGGCTATTTTCATTTATGTTTGCAACGAAAAAGCGGTCATTTGTGGGCTCGTGAACTCTCTTCACGCGGAGAGTTTTGAGGTTACGTGGGTGGGCCCCATGTACTTCACGTTCACAATATACATCTCTTAAGCAAAGGATGCCAAATCCATGAGTTGTTGTGGAAAAATCCTTGACTACGGATAGACACATTGGTAGAGAGTGATAAATTATTTAGTGTAGGATATAAGCTAGCTAAGGAGTTTAACCCAAGCCGTTTATCCTCTCAAAACCTATTTTTTTTTCTCCCGAACCAAACTTCCATATAACATGATGAAAGAAAGCTTCATTATGAGAGATAATTTCATTCCAGAAAGATAAATTAGAATGATTTATTCTGGAATTTTGAATGCATGAATTCCTGTCCAAATAAAGTTGTCTAAGAAATACACCACTTGTAGAATTGTTGTCCAAATATTTCCAGAGCCATGTGGCTAAAAGAGAAGCATTGAATGCAGATAGATTTTTGACTCCTAATCCACCTTCATATTTACTCAAACATACTTTCTTCCAATTAATCAAACATTTGAAAGCATTTGTATCAGCCGTTTCTGTCCAGAGGAAATTTTTTCTCAATTTGTAAAAAGACATATAATATAATGGAATTGAAGATAGAATTGAATTTAAGAGCACAAGTCTATCACCAAAAGATAAACAATTTTTCTTCCATGTAGCCAATTTCTTGTGCATGTTATCTGTGAGTGGTTGCCAATCAGTCTTGTACCACTCTCCTTCAGAAATGGTTTTAATGGGATCTGCACTCGCAAGAAAAACTACTACATTTGAGGAGGGACAAAATGACTAACTCCACATTAAAGTGTTATTCGAAATCTAACCTTGACCTCATAAAACATCAATTTGCTTACTTTCCTCATTATGCTATGTTTCTTTGCTCAATGCAATACTTTTGTGAAACAACCAATAAATGCTTAATAAAGCGTGACGTAGCATATCATTTTAGGGTCTTTTCTATAATTTACAAACAACTCTAGAAGAATTTAAAAATTATTAAAATACCTTGAAAATTAGAAATTGAAAAACACCTTGAAAATTATAAATAGCCCCTTAAAAATATTAAATTTACAAACCTTAAAAAATCTAAATTTTATGCAAGCCACGCTAAAATTTTCAAAATTACAAGAAAAACCCATATATTTTAAAATTTTACTAATAGCCCCTTGAGGATATGAAATCTGCAAAAAACCATGGAAGATTATTATTTTACAAAAAACAAACTAAAGATCTGAAAATTATGAAAAACACCTCAAAATCCAAAACTTACAAACCACCCCTTGGAAAAATTTCAAGGGGTTGTTGGTAATTTTTAGATTTTTAGGGATTTTTTAAATTTTTTAGAATTTTAATGGTTTTTTATAAATTTTAAAAATTTTAGGGCCCATTAGTAATTTTTCAAACATCTAAAGGACTATCTGTAAATTTTAGATTTCAAGATGTTTTTTGTAATTTCAAATTTTTTGGAGTGTTTTTTTTTGCAAATTTTAAATATTCAGTGCGCGTTTGTAATTTTCATAGTTTTGTAGGGCTATTTATAATTTTTATTTTTGTGGTGTTACTTGTAATTTTTTAGTTTTATTTTAAGGTGTTTGTTATAAATTTCAAACGTTTCTGGAGGATGTTTGAAGTTTTTAAAATTTTCGTTAAGTATTTAATGGTTGTTTCATAAAAGGACCGCATTGGACAGCAAACATGGTATAAATAATAAAATAGGCAAATTGGTACTTTTAGGCGCAAGTTGTGACTTCATCAATACTTAAGGGGGTGTTAGGGCCAATTTGGCTCTCTCTCAAAATTTGGTCACATTCAGACCTAGTCCGATTTTGAGGAGAAGGTGGCCAAGTTTTTCTTAGGCAAAAAATGAAAACTAAACTGGTTCTATTTCGAACCACCTCAACCATGTAGTAATGGTTAATTATCAGATCTAGTCATGCGAATGTCAACTGTAGTATTTCATTCCATTTCAGCTTTTGTTTTCTCACACACGAAACCTCGCTACAACAACCAGCAATTAATTATCACCTCTCTAAAACTCCCTCACCTCAACCCCCACATCCTTCCCCTCTTCTATAACCAACGGAGGCATAACCTTCTTCCAGAACCAATGCTTCCTCCAGAGAAGCACCATCTCCTCAATCGGCACCCCCTTCGTCTCCGGCAAGAAAACATACACAAAAACAGTCATTACGGTAATCCAACCCGCGAAAAAGAGGAATATTCCGAACTTGAAGGAGCAGAGGAGGGTGAGGAAGGACTGGGCGATGACGAAAGTGAAGAAGAGGTTGACGGACACGGTGATGCTCTGCCCCGCTGACCGTGTCTCCAGCGGGAATATCTCGCTGGGGACCGTCCATCCGAGCGGGCCCCACGACCACCCGAAGGCGGCGACGAAGAGGCAGACCACGACGACTACGGTGACGGAGAATTCTTTGGAGAGCTGCTTGTCTTGGCCGAATTTTAGGCCGAGTATGATTGCCACGATCACCTGTGACACGAAGAAGTAGAAAAGCTTCACGCTGGGAAAGATCGCAAGTGTACTTGTATCTTGTACATGTACAAGAGTGTGATCGAAGAGAGTGTCAAATCCACTCGATCAAGTGTGGGGTTTTGTGCAAAAATAGGCATGATGTGGAATTTAGCCCTACTGAAAGGAAAATGACAGGGGCACACCACTAACCATAACCCCAACCACACCCTCTCTCTCATTTGCTACAGTGCACCGGACCCCACATGAGATTTTAAAATTTTAAAATCCTATGTGGGATCCGGTGCACTGTAGCAAATAAGAGAGAGGGTGTGGTTGGGTTTGTGGTTGGTGGTGTGCCCCTAGTGCCACCCCGGGTTTTTCCTATCCCAACAAAGAGTTACATAGATTTCTCTATTTTGTTTTGAAATTAATAAGAGTAAATGATCTGGTCTATCTTATGGTTTCATTCTAGTAATAATATTAAAATAGTATCAAATACAATATACAGTAACTAGAACTGACTGGTTAAAAAAGAATTGGGAATACTTCAATTTTACTAGAATGCTTATGTTAATTGTACTAGTCTGCATTGCTCAGACAATGTTCTACATAGTTACTTTAGTAGTAATAATGAAATAATACTGAATGTATACCACAGTTATTGCCATTCTTACTAGTTATCCCGTCTCTTATTGATATATAGTTTTTTGGTTAAAAATAGGAGAAATTTTCAAAACAAACTCATTTATAACTTTATTCATTAAAATCAACCCATTTCAAACATATTCACAGAAATCGACCTAGTTTTAACTAGGTCAAAAGATTTCTTTCCAATTAGTCGGGGTCGCCACACCCAACTAATTAGTAACATGGTTAATTAACCTTCTAAATAGTCGGTGATAGCAATCATGACTATTTTGAACAATAGTTTCAACCCTCGCTACTAGCCCGTGTAATTAAAGTAGTGTTTAATTAGTTAGGGTTGACAAGCCCGACTAATTAAAAAGAAGCATTTTTTTTAAATCAATCCAGTTTCAGCTCACGTTGCGAAAGTGCCCGAAATAGATCGATTTTTATAAATAAATTTGAAATGAGACTATTTTGGGGAATAAAATTATAAATGGGTCTATTTTGAAAATTTCTCCTTAAAAATGCTCTCTCATTTTGACGGTAAAGGCTTTAAAGATAATTGAGCTTCAGATAAACTCAGGTATATACTTGTTCTACTGAACTGAGATTGCAATGCATTTCTATTCAAAGTACATTTTTTTATACATTTTTTTACCTGGCAAATGATCATTTGAATCCCTCCAGCAATCAACAACACTCTCCGTCCCCACCGATCCACGGTCGCAATCGAAACCAGAGTCGACAATGCCAGAACCGCGCCAGTCATCACCGATGAATACAACGAGGCGTTTCCACCGAACCCCATACTCTGAAACAACACAGGCGCATAAAACAATATCGAATTGATCCCTGTAAGTATCTGAAATGTTGGCATAAATATCGCCATCACCAGCTGCGGCCTATTCCTGCGCTCCAAGATGTTCCTAAAAGGATGTTTTATCGAGTTAGCGAGCTCGCTGGCCTCGGTCATGTCCTGAAACTCGGCATCAACTTCAGAGGTGCCGCGAATTTTCTCGAGAACTTTGCGGCCAAGTTGGGGGTTGCCTTGTTCGATGAGCGAGTTGGGGGTTTCGGGGAGGAGGAGTCCGCCCAGTGTCATGAGGAACGCGGGGACCGCTGCGAGGCCAAGGGAGAGGCGCCAGCCCCAGGGGTTGAGTTTTTGAGTGCCGTAGTTGATCATGTTGGCGGAGAAGATGCCCAGGGTGGTGGCGAGTTGGAACATCATATTCAGGCCACCGCGAAGGTGCGCAGGGGCCATTTCCGATAGGTAGAGGGGAACGGCCTGTGAAAGATTAAGGAGGGGAAATTGTTAAAACTACTAAATCAGTCCAATCGGTATACAGTATCATTGTACTCAATATTAGTACAATCAGAATAATGTATAAGTGCAATCATCAATATTGTATCAGTAGTGCAATCGCTAACTTAGATCAGTGCTGGAGTGCATGTTATATTCTCCTTTCTCTCTGTATGATTTTACGCAGAATGCCCCTTATAAGATTTTTCCCTCAGCTTGATGGTTGTACAATATTGATACATTCAAATTCGAACACCTATTTCGGTTCAGGTTGCAAAATATTAAGAAAAATGCAAATATGCAAATTGAAAAATATAGAGAGAGATGACACTTCTCAATATATGTTGAAAATATCACCATTGCTGAAATGAGGATAAAATTAGTGAGTATACTCCTAAATTGTTACTGTTTGCCTAAAACATCTCTAAACTTCAGGGCATATAAATATAAGACTGAAACTTTCAGTCTAAATTTCTTCACTTCCCAAATTCAATTCCACCTAGGTGATGGATATATATCTGTTTTCCAAATGAACTACTTTCAAACTTTATTGATGTTATTACTACTTCAGGGGTGAGTTTACCCTTGACACCATTATTTCCACAGTTTCAAAAGTTTTCTGCAGCACAATTTGATAGTAGACGCTTCCAAATCCTAAATACCATTTACTTTGAACCATTGAAAAAAGCATCCTGGGCATCAAATCACCTGATTTCCAAAGCCGATTCCAACACCAAGCATGATTCTACCGAGCAAAAGCATGGCGAGATTTTGTGCTGCAGCGTTCAGTGTAGCTCCGATCATGAAACTGATACCACCGCAAATAATACTAGCCCGTCGACCATATTTTCTGGTAACTGTAGAAGCCACTAAGGATGCAACGAGACCTGCAAGGTAGAGGGAGGAGGTGAAAGCCGATAATCCCTGGTTGTCATACTTGCAGTAGTTGTTCTTCGATGGACTGTTCTTCTTTCGGTATACAACTGGGAAGAATTTCTTGAGGAATGGATCCATTGATGTAACACCTCCTGCGTTAAGTTTGACTCAACAAATTCAGTTAATTGTCAATGCATTTTTCGAAGAATAATCGGAACAAAAATCTGGAAGCAGAGGTATATGCAATAGATATATTTTAGATGAAAACATGCAAAATCTACTAATACAAGGGGGGGAAATCTTGGATTCTGACCGTTGTATTCAAGTAGTTGTTGTTATGTACCGGAGAAAATTTCTATTTTTTCACACGTTAAAGTAATTTCAACTTAATCTTTAATATTTTATACCGATCAAACCAACTATTAATCTTGGGATGCATGGCAAAAATTATTTCTAAGAACTTTTATTAGTATTATTATTATTATTATTTAGTATCAGTTCTATTAGAATATGGTTTTTGATATTTCCACACTTCATAGCATTGCCATATTAAGAAGAATTGAGAAACTTCTTTCTTTTATTTTTACTGTTTTTCTGATGTGAAGTAGACCAAACCATAGTGTCCATGATTCCATGTTGAACTAATTAAGCCTACCATCTACCATGACTAGTTAGGTAGCAGGCATTGTTCACCATTCAATAATTTAGATTTTTTTTGTCCTCTCCTAAATTGTTCTTCGTAGTCCGCCCCTTTGTTTGATTATACGAATGAAAAATATTTAAGGACCCAAAATATGAGACCAATGGAGGGGACATGTGAGGTGTTGCCTCTCTATTGCATAATAAACTGATCATTATGCAATAGGAAATGAACATCTTATATGTCCCCTCTAATGGTCCCATATTTAGCCATGCTCATGAGTAAACACTTTCGGGTATTTAAGCGCAAACAATCCACAAATCAACACATGGGCCCACCATGCGCTACGAGTCAAATTCCTAGACACTGTGTGGGTACAAACTCACGGCACATGATTTGCCACGTAGACATCTGATCTTTTCTTCGAATCGTGAAAGCTTTTGAATATCCGGTAATAAAATCAACAGTGTGAAGATTCCACACATCCCCTCCCGTCACTCGCCAAAATCACCTAAACAATTAGTTCTTACCCAATTTGCAACCTTTCCATTTTTTCTAAGAAATGCCATTAAAGAACTGATAAAGTCCTTTTCTGCATAAAAAATGGATAAGGGATCGAAAGAATCCAGTACCAGAGATCCCGATGTCGTAACCAAAAATTGCACCGCCGACGGCGGCAACGAAGCACGCCGTTAAAACAAACGCCGTCACCCTCCCCTTGTACTGATCCACCCTCTCCTTCGCCACTCCAAGCGGCGCCCCAACTCCTCCCCCCGCCATCACGCCGTTAGAGAGAGAGAGAGAGGGGGAGGGAGAGAGAACGACAAAATCTAGTTCGAGTCTAGAGAGAGGGACCCTAATTTTGCAATTACGGGCCTCATCAATTTTCTATTTATAGGGAGCCACTTCAATAAGTAGGCAGAAGAAAGTGGTGGTGAGGTCCTAATCGCAGTTCGTAGCTTTTACGAAGGGAGTGTTGCTACGGGTACCCAAAATATAGGATCAATAGAGGAGACAGGTGAGATGTTCCTTCTCTATAGTCAACTCATTATGCAATAGGGAAGAGACATCTTACCTGTCTCCTCCATTGATCCCATATTTTGGTCATTAAGTCATTTTCCTTACGAAGGATGAGGAAATAATTGAAGCGCTTTGGGTCACTGGGTTTTGTTAACGGGTCCACGGGGGATATGGAGTGCGATGAGGACCCAAAGCAAATCGTGCAAACTTACTTGAGAAATCGGGCAAAATTGCATTTGACAACTTTGGTAATGGAGTTATTTCTGTCTTAAAATTGAGAAGAGGCCAAATCACAAATGTATGGTGGGTGAGTGGGACATATATATACGGTGGAAGCTTCACATTCATTACTTTCCTAAATCGAGAAATTAAGTTGGTATAGGAGTTATGGAAGTGGTTCAAAGGTGTTAAAATGTTAGATTTAAGCTCAATAGTTAATTTATCATGGTTAATTAGTGAATGGTGAAAAGATAGACTCAAAAACATTCAAAATAATTTATCTCAATTAGTGAATTGACAGAATGTAGAATTGGGTTATGGAAAATTTCATGTTTAATTAAATTGAGATACTTTTTGAACAATGATCGGTGTGTACTAGAATAAAATTCTAATGATTAACCGTATATGTTAACTCTAGTAGTTAATTGGAATGGAGTAGAATTGGATTATCGAAAATATTGGATTTAATTTATAAAGTTTAGGGAAATAAGCAGACACGAATTCCCTAATTTAAGGATATGCATGAACTGAATATAGCTCAAAGCATAAGCCAAGACAAATCAACTGATCATTCAAGAGACAAGTAAGGCCTAAAGCCCTCATACAATAGTCAAGGGGTAAATTTCTGAAGCAGGTTCCTCTCTGAACTTTATAAATTACTGGAAATTCTCTTGAGCTAGCTTATCTCAAGTGACATAACTGACAATTCTTATGCTCCAAAGATGAAATTTTTTATTATTTTAATCCTAGCTACAAAATATAACTTATACATTATCTTTTTCAGGAATATATGGTTAAAATTTAAAAATTGTAATTTAGACTTTCTTATGCTTACGAGAATTTCTGTGATTTAGTATACCTTTGAAAGTTTAACAAAAAAACTTTGGTCTGTAAAGTTTATCTATTCTTCTATAATAATGGGAGGATTCAAGATTCACTATTTATGCTATAGAAAATTATATATTAAATTACTGTACCATTTGTTACTGTAGCATAGGCAGGAAGATCCAAGGCTCGCTATTCATGTCACAATAAATTACTGAAGCACAATCAGAACTATAACGTTTAAAAATATTATTATAACATCATGACTGTAACACAGTCAGAATACTGTAGCATTTAAAAAATGTTATTATATCACTTACAAAAACTGTATTTAAATACAGAATTACTGTAGTTAAAATAAAAAAATAGTGATTGTGCTTTAAATGGGATGCACACTAGTAGTGTTTTATGTGAAAACCCGAACTTGTTTCGGCGAAATTTACCCTACAATTAACAACCAATAAGTTACTTTTTTTAATAAAGTAGACTACTTCAATTTTCTATTCTATGAAAAATGTTGGAATTCAAAGCTCCAAATAGTCGGCCATAAATTACTATACATTTACCAAAAAGTAACTTTTTTTCTGCCAAATAGCAAAAAGATCAGACCAAAAAAATCCAATCTCTAATCTCCTGCCTCTACGGTCAAAAGCTCAATCGTGGGCGACTTCAGGAAAACTACAAACAGGCGTGGGACCCGCTTCCCCGAATCTATCTCGCTGAAATTAAGAAAAGATAGAAGGACCTAATAGTAAAACAGGGCCACGTACCGGAGATGCCGATGTCATAACCGAAGATTGCACCGCCAATAGCAGCGACGATGCACGCCGTCAAAACAAACGGCGTCACCCTCCCCCTGTACTGATCCGCCCTCTCCTTCGCCACCCCTGACGGCGCCACCCCTCCTCCGGCCATCGCTCCGTTAATATTAACAGTAGAGAGAAAGGGGAAGACAAAGAGGAGAAATATTTATGGACTAAAATGTAAATTTAGCTTATGCTGGGAGTACTTTCAATTTCACTCAAACCTCCTACGGAATGAAGAGGATTAAGTAGGCAGAGTCCAGATACCGCCGTCTCTCTCTCTCTCTCTCCCTCTCAATGACACGATGCTGTTGTCACCTAACTCTCGCTCATGCCTCTATTGTTTTCTTATTCAAAGAGAAATTATTTTGTTACCCAACTTTTAAAAGTGTTTAGTTTCATGCTCAATATAGTTTCCATCATCGAAATTTGGTAATAAGGGTTTTAACCTTTAGAGCAATTGATCTTTTAATCACTATCCACTATTAAGAGATGAAGAAAAGATATTTACAATGTTCTATTTTATTTTTTTAAATGTCTATGAATAGTTATATATCTTGTGTTCCATTTGAGTTTAATGAAAACAACATGATGTATAATATATATTATGGAGGTTCCTTACCAATATAATGTTCTAGTGATCACGTTGATATATAATATATTTGATTATGGATAGCAAATTTATTTATGCGTATTTCGAGTTTGTTGCAGTGTATCCATGAGTACACGGATAATTAACATAAATTGTTGTTGTTTCTGATTCCAAATTTAGATGCCTGTAGAAATACGTTAGTGTCAAAATTAGGGTAGAATACCATTTTTCCTCAGTCAAGTGATGGGTTAATTTTAGAAAGAGTATCCTTCAACTATAAAAGAATATTTTAGTTAATTTGCATTGTGAACTAACAACACATGCAATGAGTTTGTCGAGAAAAATATAAAAATCGGAGAGACACCCTATAATTGAAGGAGTTTAAATGACATCTTCAGAGTTGAGGGGTTACCTACAACTCTCCAGCACTTAAAGGGCCATTTTCTCGATTTTGAAATTTTAAGGGGTTATCTAAGACATATTCATAGCTGAGAGTTTTTTTTTATAAGACAAGCTATCTGAGCCGTTTGATTATGGTTTTATTAAAATTTTGTCATATGGATGGAAAGGGAAAATACACATCCTTCGTTATCCATTTTCTGTTTTAGTATCCAGCATCTAATGTTTTTTAAATGTATAATAATCTAGATAGTTTTCGATATTTAAAAAAAGAATAATCTAGCTAGTTAAGTTGTATAAACAAATATAATCTTTATATACAATTACTTTTTATGGTCCAGTTCTGTTTACTTCGAATTGGAAGTTAACCAGCAACTAGACATGAATTATATATTGATTCTACTTGCTATAGAATAATACGAAGTTCTAGCTTTCTGTCTTTAAAATGTTAATTATTATTATTACTCTTTAGATTGAAGATATAATTAGATCAATCTTATCCTCATAGTTACACTCTCTTACTTACATTCTCTTTCTTGTACTTAAGTCCCCTTTCCACGACTTTCCAAGTTTGTAACCAAATTGCATAAAGAATCAAAGATTCAATGCAGTAAACCAGTAACATGTCAATTTGATATATTTTTCCAATTTTTTAAGGCCAGATATAAGAAAACTTACCCTTCAACTTTGGACTATTAAAGCTTCCACAACTTTCAAAATATTAGAAAATCCCTTTAAATTGAAGGAGTTATTAAAAGACCCATTCAAATTTAAGATTTTATCAGAAAATCCTATAAAATTGTCAAGTAAAACTTTCATTGAAAGAAACATTCCTTAGCATAATTTTATCTAATGATATGAATATTTGAAATTAACACTATCAGAGGAGCAGAGTTCTGATAACCCCTAAACTTTAGGGGGTTCTAATTAATAACCCCTAAAACTTAGAAAACTTAGGAGGATCTTTCTCACTATTTAGATTAATGCTTTCAAAACTTGGGGGCGGCGGGGGGGAGGGCGGCCGTCTTGACGACTGAGCCATTTTTAACTTCTGAATTCATTAATACTTATATGAAAACAAGGCTTCATTTTAGTAGCTTATAATTCACTTAAGCTGCAAGATTCAGGCATCTTTGTCAAGTTGGCGACTTCAATTACTCCACTCTGAAATTTAATCTAGATTCAAAATTATCAAAACCTTGCTTTCGATAGCACATTCTTCTTTGGTCAACTTTTGAAGCTTGATATATAAAAATAATTAAAAATGTTATTTTTAAACAAATTAAACAATATTATGTTAAAGTCTAATCTTTTGTCCGTCTTCATAGTGATATAACTTTATGGACGGAAGATGTCACATAGCGAGCCCATTGTCATACCCACTGAGTGTAGCACGTTATTTGACTCATAAAAAACTGCTTTGATACGATTTATCATGCTTCGAGCCCACAAGCCAGTTAGCGCATGGCAAGCTGTGGGATCTACTAAGTGTACTGCGTTGGTTGGATCTCACCACTACCAAAATCGGTTGACCAATGCTACACTTAAGCTTTAGATTTCACTATTTAAACACTCTAATCCTCTCACAATCCAATGATGTGGGACTATTTTTTTGGGTTCTCACGGAGGACATGTGTAAGAAAATTTTCACTAAGTAATGGTAATAACCAATTTTACGGATTATCAATACGTTATTTTTTAACACAATCTTATAATTGACTTATCCATTTCTATTGTGTTAGGGGTGCAACCGTGCAAATGAATTGGATCCTGATACCATATAGAAGTTATTATATTGGCATCTATTTAAAACTACTCATAGTTATCAATAGGGGTGCTAAATCATATATGTATCCAAGAACATATCGGTGACTATATTCTATATGGATAGTTACACAAATCTATAACTAATAAGATATAGTTACGGGTATGATTTTATAGTGAAATATACGGATTCATATTCGGAATATCTAAATACATATTGAGCATATTGTTACAATAGGTTTAATCCTTAAATAAGGCTTTTGAGGTTAATTTTGATGATCAAGATGTCTCATCTTAGCTTTTTAGATATAACGAACATATTAATGAACTCTTTTGTATCACATCAAGTATATTTTTTCAATATCATTTACTTTTCTTGTACCCATTTTGTATATATATCTGCATGTATATTCGTATCCGTATCCGATTTTAGCAGATATGGATTTGAAGTTTCCTTTACCGAGATATATCTGTATTTGTATTCATAATTGTGATGAGTAAGCAGATATGAATATGGTAAGTATCATATCCGAGCCGATTGTGCCCCTAGTTACCAATGCAGATAGACTATGATTTGAAAAGAAAATTTCATATTTGTATCCGTCAAAATTAAATGAGAAGACGAATGATGCATATGTGAATTTGGTCAAATAACTGAAATAAGGTTATGATGTTAATTTGTGCCTCTCCCCATCAAGTATACGTTAGGCCATGAATAATGAGCACGCTATCTTCTAACATTTGTTTGTTTAATTTTATATGTGATAGTCCAAGTCAAAAGAGGCGTGAAAGATGCAACGTAGGAGAATTATAAAGTTCACATCAACACTTATTACCTTTTATGAGATCGTATCCGAGGATATGGGCTCATCGCTCCCTAATGTAAACCGCCAAACTTAGGGGGTTTTGTGAAATTTACCCTTGGTAATTAAAACTTCTGTATTGAAATCAGAATCTTATATTTTACAAGAGACGTACACCTTGCATAACATTTAGAGCGATACTTGTTCAAAAAATCTATGAGACATAATTTTCAGAATCCAAATCCAAAATTTGGCCAGTTTCATTTTTTTGGATCGGGTTATCCAATAATTGGGTTACAAAAGTTTTAATCCCCTTAACTTCAAGGTGCATTTCACCTTAATATATACTTTCCAAGAACTTGGTAGCACATTTATTTTCTTATTCATTAATATACCCAACGAGTGCATACATACCCCAAGAGATTATTTTTTTTCTTCATTATATTTTTTTTATTTCAGCACATGTAGAATCCATCAACTCTTTCAACGTTGAAATTAATTTCCTTGCGTATTGCAGTTACATCGGCACGAGAAACTACGGTCCAGGTTCGGCCACATTTGCGAATGCGCTGTTGGGAATAGGCGGAGAGCAGTGATCGACACAATCCTCGAATGTACCCTGGCATGCATCGGCGCAGTGGTCGTCTGAGGGCTCGCAAGAACTGCAGCAAACGTCGGAATTCTTAATGCGTTGATCCCCGCATTAATGTTGAAAATCATTTAGTTTGCTAAATTTTTTTTTTATCTAAAGGGGTTGGAGTATTTTTGGAATCATCGGGGAGAACGCTTGATCAAGAGGTTGGCATATGAGGATGAGGGAGAGGATTGTGCTCACTATGTTAATGCGGACGGCCATGGCTTAATTTGTGAGGTTTTGATTTTAGTTTTAGTGCTGTTGTGCATCGCACAAGGGGTTTGTATCAGGGCTCCATATGAAAGTAACACAACTTTTGAGGTCCATACATGCGTTGTAGAAGCCAGGCCCGGCCCAAGAGGGGGGTAGGGGGGCGACCGCACAGGGCCCCATTTCAAAGGGGGCCTCAAATTTTTAAAAATGCCCATAGTATATTTCTTAATTCTTTCTAATAAGTCTTTTGTTTGTTTAAAAAAGGGCCTAATAATCTAATACTAGCCCACTAAATTAAATAATAATTTATGTCCATTGCCTAAGCCTAACTGCCTAACACCCATGACCCATCTGATTTACATTTTACCGGAAATATACACCAATTAGTACTACAATTATGATTAGTTGCTCATTTGTCTCCTAAAGTTTAGGAAATTCAATTTGAACTCATTAATTCCCAATTAACTATTCCCTATTAGGAAACACACCAATAAATATAATTCAATAAATTTATAGTTCAACATTTATATAGAAGAGGGCATCATTTTATCATTTCGCACAGAGCCTCAAAAAAGCTTGGGCCGGCCCTGGTAGAAGCTAAGACATCACAAATGCATGTCCAAAACGAGATGCCACGTATTAGGTTGAAAGTGGTTAGGTTAACTAAAATGCTCGCAGCTGGGGGTTAATTGTTCGGTTTGTTCTAACTGAAATTGCATGTTCTTACCATTGTTGTAATTCTGCTTTGGTAATGAGATTAATTGTAGTTTTACAATTTTATATATTTCGATTATAATTGTAGTTGCATATGTTTGTTTTGCTGTATCACCTTTTTTTTTTTTTAACTTCTGCTGGGTTGATAGCAATTGGAGTTGCGACCACTTGAACTATCACACAGTTGTGTATAGGTTGCTTGTAGTTTTATTGCTGGAGATAGATTACTGAGTGAATCCTTTTAATATATTTCGATGATTTGGCAGGCTAATTTCAAAATACATATTAAAGTTTTTTTTCTCCTCTCCTCGATTCTTTAATAATTTTGAAATTAGCCTACCAGATGATTGAATTTACTATTGAACCCTCCGGTGCAACTCTTGGTTGGAGGAATTAATTCGAAACGATTTATAAGAAATAGAAGACCTAATAAAGATTTAAATGATTTCAGGAACTTATTTGGTAACGCTTATATACTAGCATTGAGGGACGTACCAGCAATTTCAATAATTTGAGGGGCTACTTCCAAATTAGTAAGGTTTTAAGGGACTAGTATCCAAAAATACATGCGCATCCCGCTGAATAACGGCCAGTATAGAAGTAAAGGATATAACATTAGCTGCAACTGCAGGAGGGTGGAAGAATCCTCCATAAAAAAAGAAAATGATGCCAGCTACTATTCACAAAGCATATTCAATCACATGGGTATTAAACATATGAAGATCATTTTCATTACCTACCTAAATTTGAAAATAGCTTGTTCTTTTGTTTAAGACAAAGTCCACTTTGTTTCAGAGAATAATTTAGTTAGTTCCTAATGCATAACTTGAGGGTTATGCATCTAAACTTTGTCCATTTTTATGTTATGACAATTATTAATCCTCAAGATTCTTATCTAGGAGTCGTGAGAACTTAGAAAAGGCATGAAGTGGAGCAGAAGGATTGCAAAATTTCACATTCCTTTCAATGCGTTTGTTGAGGTCACACCATAATTAAAATATTAGAGAAAGGATGGATGTCGCGATTACTAATAGTATACAATATTTTTTGATAGTATACAATATTTTTCCACACATTTTAAAGTTTGTGATACATTTTCCCTCCCTACAAGATTTGTGAAAGCCCGCTGCATGACCGCTCATATTTATGGTAGTTTTATGAAGTTTAATACTCTTTTCTTTAGACGTATGTTAGTTTCTTAAGCAATCATGATCAACTCAATTCTTAATACAGAGTATATTGTTAGAAGTTGGAGATGATGAGAATATGACAATGATGACTAGACAAAAGTGGATGACACTGCAAATTTTTCTCCATAATTTCCAAGCTCAAAAGTGAGGAAAATTATTTATCAGTGAGCTAGAAGAAAATCTCTCTTTGAAATTTGTTCTACCAAGTGTTTCATTTCTTCCCAAACCGTATTCAATGAAGGGAAAGCAATGGCAAACAAAAGTCAGTAGGTACAAGATAGAAAGAGGAGAAAATCCTCAACTTTCATTTTCACCAGTACCCAAGTTGCAAATAAAATTCAGTTGTTGAACACAGACAGACCAAAACCACAGAAAGTTAAAAAGTTATTCCTTGTTTCAATTGAGGGTTTATGAGAAAATATATCATCAGTTAAATACTGCTAAAGGCAACTTTTTGACTGAATCCGAAAACTAATCAAACTTTTCGACAAAGCTCACGGTAATTTTGTAAATGTCGCTACTGCAATAACTCGCTAGGACGTAAGATTGAAAAGAGGCCCGGCAAGCAAACTTTAAACTTCCCAACTTAAATTTGTAACCCCAAATTCTCAGTGTCTTGCAACTTCCCAACTTAAAATTGTAACCCCATCTTTTCCTCTAAAAAAATTAAATTAAATTAAAAAAAACAATTAAAAAAATTGAAAAGCTCAATGGTAAAGATGATTCCATCTACCCTTGAAAAGCATCATGTTCGACGAAAGGGAAAATATTTGATCAGTAGAATGAAATAGAAGGCCTGAAGGCCTAACACATCTTCATAAATCTTTTATCAATCGAATGATATGATACAAATTTCTTCATACCGCAGCACCATACAAAATTCTTTATGCACCAGTACTGCATATTGCTTTTGCTGCATTCACATTTGGATAAAATCTTAAAGATGCAACTAAGGTCAACATTGGGTATTTAGGATCATACATGCATTACCTGTACTAAATCTCTAGTATATAGCCTGCTATTAATGTTTCATCCAAAAAATTCTTCACTAACAACACATGACGGTAAGTGAAAGGAATTCTTATAAACAGCCGAACTCTCAATTAATCAAAGGTGAGAATTTGTAATGATATTCTAAGCCTCTTCATCCTACTTCGGTTGGAATACCTCTCACTTGCTATTGTTTTTCCAACCTTTTAGTTGGTATTGTTTTCCAATCATACGGAAATATTGTCGATGCTTTAACAAGTAGTATAGATATTATATCCTGCAGGCAAGTTGTATCATACCTTGAAGAGGAAACAAATCTCGAAAGGACCATCAAACTTGATGGTTGAGAATTAGATACAACCAAAATAGCACAAGAAGCTAAAGCCGATAATGAAGTTAGAGATAATGGTATCAAATGAAGAAACAAAGACAGCTTAGCAACACACAATCAGCTGATTACAGATGCAATGGCAACCACTAATTGAATACAAAGTGTGGTTCTCAGGGAGGGGACCGAGGAGACACCACATTCTGGCAGTTGCAGTGAAAGAGGAAAATTCATAAACTGAAATCAATTTTTTGTTCTGGAAAAAAAAAATTCCAACGAGGAATTACAACGTGGATAAGACTATTTTAAACACTGTAAAAGCAAGCAAAGGTTATCGAGTTTTCTGAAGAGAGATTCTGTACAATACTAGTTTCATGCTTATGTGCTATTGTCTCTAAAAATGCTTGAGCTCCTTTGCCAACTATTTCCATACTAAATCGTGACAATAGTAAGCTTATCCAACCATTTCAGTAAACACTTAGTCTAAAAAATTTCTTCTCTTGTTTCTTTTAAACCTAGTAAAAGTGAAGAACACCTCATCCGGGCTTTCCCAAAACAAAAAAGTAATTTGGTATCATGATGTTTAGCAGCAGTCTGGTTATATTTTAATGAAAAAGCAAATAAAGGCTTAAAACTATTGCAATAAAAGCACATGGTATATGAAAAATAACACGAATTGTAGAAACATCGAAAACAACAACAGCATAAATCTTAATGTATTTCGAAAACAACAACAGCATATTTCAGCAATTCACAATTACAGAATCTGACAAGAAATATTGTGTCATATGCTGATTAAGGACAAACAAAGAAACAGTATTTCGAAACAATCACAACACGATACATTTTACCTCACATTTTACCATGGCATTAAGCATAAATAAATCTTAATGTAATAAAGAATAATAGAAGCCAAAGGCATTATTCTCTAGTATAAAATACCAAGCTACAAAAATCCAATGAAGCAGAGTAAAGAGACGAACAGACTAAATAACTAACGAAAAAGAATAGATATTTCACCTTCCACTTGATCACCAGCAATATAGCTCATAGTACGAGATCAGTCCAACTTCACTGAAGAGAAAAGGTAGTGAACAAACCAGAAGGAGGAGATGAACCCAACTGTCCCCGTTGCAAGCATTATAGCAATAGCCATGAAGAGAGAATATCCAAGGTAAAGCGTAGCAGACACAGGCCCGCTCAAGCTCTTCAAATCAAAGATAAGGTAGTTCACCGAGTACAAAAAGATATACAAAGCAACAGATCCTGAAGCAAAAAACGACTTCCACCACCACTGCCAGTCCTCAACACAAATGTGCATGTAAGTGAGAACCAAAGAAACCTCAGCACACACCACAACAAGAAGCATCAACACAATGAAGAGGAAACCAAATACATAGTACACTCGCCCCATCCAAATGCTCGACATTATAAAGAAAAGCTCGATGAAGAGAGTGCCAAAGGGAAGGGTCCCAGCTCCTATAACCAATAGCCAAGATGGGTATTTTTGAGCAGGAATCTGTCGAGGGATTTGATTAGTTCGCACTGGGTACTCAAAATGAGCCGCTTTTGCACCAAAGAATCCACCAACAAGTGTAAGAGGCACCGAGATGCAAAACCAAAGGAGAATGAGAATGACGAATAAAGAGAGAGGAATTGCTCCAGTACTATGACTACCCCATAACAGGAAGTTTAATGTGGTCAAAATAAAGAAAGCGATTCCAGGGAAGAAACAAGCAACTTTCCAAGAAACTGAGACCCAACCCGAGTGATCCCCACATCTCATTGTTTTCCAAAGCCTAACAGCAGCATAACCAGCAAGAATTCCGAGAATGAGATAAAAGAATAGCATTCCGGTGATCAAAGTTCCTCTAGAGGCTGGAGACATGAACCCAAGTGCAGCAAATAAGATAGTCACCAATGCCATACCAAGAATTTGAACTCCATCACCAATAAGAACACAGAGGAATGTTGGATTGCTTGGAGCTCTGAATACATCACCCACAACAAGTTTCCACCCTGATAACTCCTCATTCATCTGAGCCTGAGCTTCCTTATCAAGCTCCTCATACCGAGTCAAATCCCTTCTCACTGTCCTCAAAAGGATCACGAGGACAATTCCAGCCAAAAAGGCAATAACCATCAAAGAATTGAGAATCGAGAACCAATGCACCTTTGCACCTTCCATCTTCAAATATGCATCCCATCTAGATGGCCACTTAATATCACTATCAACGAACGAGTACTCATAAGTGAACACAATTGGTTGGTTCTCTTTAAGGGACATAGCAACTGTTGAAGGGTCACATTGGATTTTCGATGGGTACTTATCATACATCTTCAAGTCCTTGACCGACTCCGCATCATGCTGAAGGCTACAAGGCACAACCTCAAACCCGACCACCATATAACCCGGAGGCAAATCGAACCCAGATTTCGATTTTTCCAAATTGGGTATCGCCTCTGCGGCATCCCCAGTCCCCATAACCCTAGCCACATTGGTCTCCTCATACTTATGAATCAAAATGGTAAACTTCAAATGGTTAAACAAGTAATAAGCATCATCAACTTTGATCCCAACTGGATACCCGGTCCATCGAAGGAAGTAATCATCCTTCTTGGTGTATCGAATCGCGGGTAAGTTATCGAGAATCAAGTTCACCTGGTACATTTCATCAATCCTCTTCTTCAAGAGATTGAAATTGTCCTTCGACAGATCAGACCGACAAAGGAACACATCGGATTCGTTAGTGTGCATCTTGAATTGATACGGGGAGTTCTCAATTCGGTCACCCATCAGGAGCTCACCAAGGTTTTCGGCCGAGTCCTTGATGCCTTCTTGAGGCTGGCAAAAGGGGAGGGAGTAGTAACTGAATGGTATTTCGGTCTCGATCGAGGTCAGAGAGTTCACTTTAACGGATAAGGAATCCCCAGTCTGGTACTTGTGAGGGTAGCTACCAGGGAGATAAAAGGCTTGAATTGATTGGAGAATTAAGAAATTCGAGATGACCCAGATGACAAATCTTGAGCAAGGTCCCATCTTTTCCGTCGACGTGGGTTTGGATCTAGGGTTCAGGGCTGGATCTTTGGGTTTTGGGGAAATGGGTTAGTAGATCTAGTTCAGTCTAGAGGATTTGGTGATGGGCTTTCGTGACCGAAGCTGAGAATTATGAATATAATGAGCAAATTGGAATAAAAAAGAACTGACCTTTTTAGTAGCGAGGAGAGAGAGAGAAGTTCATTGAGATGGAGATCTCAGCAACGGAGGAGTTCCGGTGGTGAATCTGGGATTGGTGAACGAGAGGACACTGGTGTGATCTGATTAAGTTATAGCGTTTTTTTTGGAAATTACCAAAATAACCCACAGGTTTAGGGTTGAAAAAAATCTAGTTGAGGATGGAACTGAACCGGATTTGCCGCCAAAAGGATGAAAGAAGGGAACGGAACCGAACCGAACCGGGCCTACTAACAGCCATGGGGGCTGAAAGCGTCGGTTGGGGCAATTAAGCTGGAATATTTGGGTTGGCTTGTTGCTTAATTTTTATTTTGGTGCCAGGGTGGCAAACTGGCAATGGATCTTGGATTATATTAATTTTTTTTTTTTTTTTTGCCTCCCCATCTGTCGTATTTGAAAGCGTCTCCGCATCTGACGGCTACCAAGAAAAGCATGTACAATAACATATGAAAGCAAAGCTTAAAGCAAACAGTTCCCATTTGGCACCAACTCAAAACCGGTGACGTTCTCATATTCATCGCATCAACTCGAAGAAATAGTAAAACAGCTGCGTTTGGTTAGTGTGTTTGTCTTGTTTTCGTTTTGTTTTAAAAAAAAATGCCAAACGTGTTTGGGAACCGCTCCGTTTTTCAGTCCAAAACTCCAATAAGACCAAACTTTCAACGGGTTTCTGAAAACAACGAAGAGGTGTTTAAGGGCCGCTGTTTTCATTTCCCCAAATCATCATCGCCCAAAACCCACATCGTCTTCGCCGATTCCGTTCGTCGTGGTCGCCGATTCCGTTCGTCGTGTTCGTCGATTCCGTTGCGGTGGTGCTAAACCCCTCGTCGTGCAAAACCACACTCTTCGTCGATCCAGGCGTCCGCGGCTCCAGAGCAGTGTTCGCGCTCAGGCGAGTCGCGTCGGTCCAATCCCAAATCCTCGTCACGTCGACGGCCTTGCAGCAGCATATCACACGTCGTGGTGTCGCCAATGCTTCAGATTGATGCCTGCTCGTCACGTCTCGTGGTCGTCGCGCAGCTCGATCTGACTTCCGCCGTCGCCGTCGCTTCCGGATCTCGTTGCCGTCTCCTGTAGATCCCGTCGCCGGTCATCTCAACGCACTGTAAGCGTTATTTTTGCCTGGTCTGATTATTTTTTTTTTTTTTGCTGAATATATGAATTGTTTTAGAATTTAATGGCTCCTCTCATGTTCTGATTATCAACTATTGCAAATATTTCTCATGTTCTGATTATCAAAACCACAAGGGCGTTTTCAAAACAACTTTGGAGAAAAAACCAAACACCAATGTGTTTTTCTAGAAAAACACAACAAAAACACCTTGGTAGCCAAACAAACCTGTCTAGTTAATCAGATTAAAACTCATTCAGCACACAGAACAACCCGAGCATCACGTACGCTCTCAAAAATAGTCCGGAAGGCATCGTAACCAAATATAAATCACTAAAACTCGTAAGCATAAACAGATTTTACCGTCTACCAATCAGCAAAATTGGAACTGACAACAGCTGTGATTGCAGATAAACTGTAGTTATCATTCCTACAGATGCCTACACCTTAAACCAATAACACGAAAGATTGAAAAAATTACACTCATCAACCTCTTGTACGGGGAACATTTTATAGATAGAGCAGGTCGAAACATAATCTGCTGTCTCCACGGGCATTCCGCTGTGTGATGAATACTTCCTCAGAATGTGGATCATATAGAACTTTGGGAGGCCATGTATTCTGCCTACCAAAATTCCCAAAGGAGCACCATCTATCGATCGAGAGTTGAAGATAAAATCATCAGCACTTGTAATCAGGAACCTTGTACTCAGGGACATCTCTTAGACCTAATTTTGACAGCACAAAGCAGTAAGAGTCCCAGTCTGTTCTTCGGAGGTACTTGAGGAGTTTCTTCCTTCTCTGGACCATCTCACTCAGCCCTTTTCGGGAATGCTTGTCCTGCCAACGAAAAGTGTGAAACTCATCGTTAATAGAAGTATAAAGATAACATTAAAGAAAATAATTCGTGAAATAATAATACAAGAATTTATACCTTCTTGTGTAAAACTGATGACAGATGCTTAATTTTGGTTGTTAGTTGAGCAACTGCACAGAAAAGACAGAATTTGCTGAACTATTATTCAGTGAGAATGATTCGACAAGGCAGTCAAGAAACATGCTACATAACCATTGAAGTAGAAAAGGAACTTTAGGATGACAACTAGCTTAGGAATGGCTAAAGTTGAAAAGAAATAGCAACACATGCAAAGGTAGAAACCGAATGAGACATAATATATTGAACCTAGAATCTACTGATAGCAATAACCAGTGCCCATAATTAACTAAAATTGAAGAACCTTAAACGTCGAGCAGACATCAAGATGTTGCATAGAAGAGAAAAAAGTACTTGATACATGAGAGCTTAACTGTGGATTCCACAGAAGTTTGAACATGCACGAGATGATGAGAGACTTATAAGAAGAACAAGTGTCCTGGAATTCTTTCAGGTCCAGGTTCTGATATGTTAACGATGAGAGACCATACAACTAATATGTTAACGATGGTTTCTTTCAGGTCCAGTTTCTGATAAAATGGACCTTGCTACAAATGGTGCAACTCATCCCAACGAGGGGGGGGGGGGGGGGGGGATTATCAGAGTGTCTGCATAGAGTTGCCACTTAGCAACTGCTTTAAATTAAATCTTGAGATACCTCAAGATAACATAATCATAGTCAAATTATTTGGCATATCGTCAGGAAGTGGGTCCATTCTGCAATTTATTTCAGGTGGGAGACCATAAAAATGACAACAAAACTACATGGGAACAAGAAATAGGCGAGTTTCGACAAGCGAATTCAGCCAAGGGAAAGAATGGCCACACGTAAACATGCTCTTTACGATACGACACAGCGAAAGATTTGAAAAAGAGTCAACCGGTTCCTTTCAGAACGAGCCAAAAGAAGACTTCGGTTGATACATTTCACAGAGGTTTAAGACGCACCATTAGAAGTCAGTACAGGAACTGTGGCTATTCTTAAGGAGCTATTATTGCTAACTCAAGGCTTAATGGAAAACTATTATTGAATAAAATCAGGAGGAAAAACACATAGTAAAAGGTTATTAGAAGATTATCAACTGTTTCCTTTCAGAATGAGCAAAAAGAAGACTTCAGTCAGTACATTTGACAGAGTTTAAGGCATGCCATTAGAAGTACAGGAACTGTGGTTACTCTTAAGGACATTTTATTGCTAACCCAAGGCTTATTGGCAAGAGCTATTATTTAATAAAATATGGAGGGAAACCCACAGTAAAAGGTCGTTAGTAGGATTCAAGACGATTCATAGGCAAGGTGAAATAGGAATGTAGAACTAGTGAGAGCTTAAGTGTACAAATTGTGGGATCAACAAGTTAAGGCCAATTTGATTTTCAGCTGCAGAGTTGATATTAAAGTGCGATAGCATAAAATATAGGAGTTCCCACAATTTATTCTTTTCCCAATTTGATTTATTTTTACATAGTTTCAAATTTTACCTCACGGGAAACCGCGCCTAATCGCTTGGAAGACAGTGTAATCTTGACAATTTCTTTTAGCTGATGGCATCCCAATTAATTTTCTTCAAGGACAAAATTATATCATAGTTGAAAATTGTACAAATATTACTATCCATCAGATCCAGATCTAGGATAAATTGGTACTTATCTTGCACTTCAGAAATCGTTTGTCCATGTATCAAATGGTTGAAAAATGAACCATTTTTGGACGCTACAGCTGAATAAACTTCGTCATTCATGACTTAGAAGTTCTTAAAGTACATGTTTCAAGGCACGTAGATAATGCAGTGGGTTGTTAATTTGGGATGAGCAAGCTCATGGATCATGAATGTCTTTGGTTCCATAAGAGAAAAATATTCATTTTGAGTATGTATACAATAATTGTTTCTGAAAGAAAAAGAACATACCAGATCGTCTCATTTCAGAACAAAAGGAGAAAATATAGAAGCAGAGGAAAAGAAACCATGGTGGTGGTGGTGATCATGAGACTAGTAAAACCAAACGAATACCCGACAAATAAAGTAAGCCACTGAGAATTACAAGGAAAACTCGTACAGAAGCTTAGAAGATGCACTTTTAGAGATCCAAATCCATAACTAGTCTCACTCAGATATTCCACCCTCCCAAACCATATCCCTTTTTGGCTAGTAAGCACCCCAAAAACTCTGTAATTGAAAGATATCTTACAAATAACCCATATATTTTGGTCCACAGTATATTAGATAATACCTAACTGCAATCATGTGTCTTTCCCTAACTATACATTTGGCAAGTAATATTTACATATCCATTTCAGAATAAATTAACTTGAGCAGAGACAACTTAGAACAGTATAATAGTATTTTCACATTCTAGACTAAATTCTCACACTTCAATAATGTCATATTCACCAGTTTCCACTAGAATGAAGTTTTCAAAGCTTAAATGGAAAAAATAAGAAACTAAATTCTATTATTTTGGACTGCCTAGTAGAACTCTTACCATCAGAGATTAAAACAGTGCAGGCCATACAGTAGGATAAAAGCCACCAAAACTTACCAAACCAAAGGGTAAGAGTAAATGAGAGCTGATTTTCATTAATAAGATGAAACTTGCAGCAAAAAGAATTATTCTTCTCAGGAGAAGGAAAAAAAAGTTATATAATAAAGGTAAATGACAAAAAAGATCTATTTAACTAACAAAGACTAGCATATAATTTCATTCCACAAATTTAAGAAACACAAATACAGTGACGATTTCATTAGCATGAATCCTGAGAGGAATATGGAGTCAAGAAAGGAAACTAAATGGGGAAGCACGACAAGTACTATATGAGGGTTTCCATACTTCTAATTTAGAGTAATGGGGGAAATTGTTGGATGTTAGCTGGTTGCCTTGCAAATAAATGCTTGTGATGTCAATATTTAATATCTCAGAGTAATTGTAGATACACTTTATATAGTTAGTTATGTCATATGTTTTAGTTATACTAGATGGAATGCACATGCACTGCACATGGTCAAATATTACAATTATTTACTTTAAGTTTATTTATTTACTATAACATGGTTGCAAAAAGCTTTATAATTATCATAATATACTAAATATTTTTAGATATTTCCATGCGTGGTTTTAATATTTTGTCTTCCAAAGAAATAGTGATGTTTAAAGCCTTAAATATTAATAATTTTAAAATTAATTAGTAATTTGAATGTATAATTTCAAAATATTAATGATGTAAGGGACCAATACAGAAAAACCTATTATTATTAATAAAAAAATAAATTCTTGAATTCATCAAAGAAAAATGATAGGTTTTATTTAGTCATTAAGGATTTAATTCAGTTCTAAACAAATCACTTCCACCTGTTGTCTACTTCCACTTGTTTACTTCTATCTGTTGTTTATCAGGCGACCAAGTATTATAGATATTCAAGAACTTTTTTCTGGAATTTTCTATGTTAGAATATACAAATTCCATCAAGAAAGAAAATATAAATTATGTGATCAATTCTAAAATCTGATGTTGTCCTCTTTTTACATCTTCCCAACTACTAATTAATCTGTCAAAGCAATTACTTTTTAGTTTTAAAAAATTATAAAATATATCTGAGAATGATCTATACATATTATGCGCTCATTGAGAATGATCTATACATATTATGCGCTCATATTAATTGTATTCTAGCAAAATAATTCATATCTATCCAATGTCAAACAACATCCAAAAATTTAGCTTAAGGAGTTAGAAGAATACAATATCTGCAATAATACTCATATCCAGACTAGGAGCTTCATAAACTTATAAGAAGGTGAGCAATATAAAATGACGACTAAATTTATTTTTGTCAAATAATTTATTATAAATCATGAAAGACAAGAGGAATCAGAAGGATCATATACCCATCCCAAATAACTATTAAATTTCTCTCGGAGATTCTCGTGTAGCAAAAGATTTTCAGAGTTGATGTGTAGGATAAATTTAAGGACAAATAACCCAAACCAATTCATTGAGTGATAGACTTGGTATAAACTTCATTCGTGTAAAATTGATGTCACATGTAACTTAAGTTATGTTTTTGTTTAAGGTTTAATTTTAGAAAACTCCCCCTCAACTATGGAGGGGATATCAATCCCCCCTTCTCCCCTACCCCCTCACCTCCCTAACTATTTAAAACTAAGTAAATCTCCGAAAAATTTTGGATGTTTTGTAGATAATCTATCTCAACTTAAAAAATTTGATTTTAACCACTGTGAACTTTTCTCACTTAAAGCTAACCTCTCAAAACTAATATCATTGAGTCTTATCTATTTTGTGACAAGTACTTAACTTGGAAGGACAAAAATATCAATCAATCATAAAAGAATTACCTTAGTTTTTGCCAGATGAAAGAAAAAGAGGTGATAGAGGGAAAAGGAATTGTAAATTGATTGTGGTTTTTTTATTATCAGTTGAGGGTTTCTTTTTAATTAAAATTGCTTTCTTCAATAGGATATTTTGTCCAAATCACATATTAAAGTAACTATGTTAAAGAGGTTTGTTGATAAAGGTGTAAAAGATTAGGAGAGTTTTTTATGAGACGCTCTATAGTTGAGAGGTGTTTTCTAAAATTGCGCCAAATTTGAGAGGGGTTATCTATAACAACCCCCCCACCCCCACCACCACCACCATTGTAAGGGGTTTTCTCAAATTCAATCACTTGAGTGGTTTTTTTTAAGACAATCCCTATAGTTGAGAGAGTTTTTAAAAATTTAACTCTTCTTTTAAATATGACTTATTCAAAATTTGTCCCTCAAAATTCTAATAATTTAATATTAGTCCCTAAAATTATGAGCAATTTCAAAATTTTGAGGGAATAACATAGAATTATTGGATATTTAAAATGAAGGAACTAATATCTAGATAACCTTTACATATTTGCTCTTATAGGCATTCTATTAAATATTGGTCGATATATTGCTATATCGGCCAATATATAGGGTTAAAGACTTTATCTCAGTAATATTTTATATTTTTTTCTTTTGTTTGGTGATTTGTTTGATATATCGACCATTATTAAAAATATGGCTGATATATCCCTTTGAAGATATCGAGAGAATCATGTCATTTTTAATTTGATTGCGGGCTCAGATTTGGATCGTGTTTGGGAAGCAAAATCGAAACTTACAAAACCCACAAAGACCATAATTCTTCTCACAAATCTCTCCACTCTCGACTCTCCCGCATCTTAAGCATTTATCTTGATACAAATTCTTATGTTTAAAATTCATTAATATGTTAGATATTACAGTGTCATGTCATGTATGAATATTATCTCATATGACACCCAGTATTATATACATATCCCTGATTTTTACAATCCGATATCATGAATTTTATTTGTTTAATATTTATATGATGTCCAACACTTTGTGGTAGTCCTTCGAAAGCCTCTTCTAAAATTTTCTAAGCGAAGTATATAATTTCAAGAAATAATTCAAAAACTTAAGACTCGTTCAAAATATGATGCTTTAATTTTTCCACATCTCCTTTATTATATAAATATAAGCTAAGCATCTGGCCTCATATTGTATGATGAATATTATTTATCAGTGGGATCATATACTATTGTTTGTGAATAACAAAGGTTCCAAATCTTTTATAGGCTTCATTGAACTTAAATACCTTATAGTTTACCAAAATTATACTTATATACCTCCACGTGTATCTTGTTGTATTTTTTTTATTTTAGATAACATATCTTGCTACACTTAAATATCATAATGTTTTCTAAAATTTTATGTTTGTACATTTTGTCCTGTTACCTAAACATAAGAATGCTCTTTGTAATTTTCCTATATGAGTTTCATGGTATAATTTTAGGTCAATTCTATATTTTTTACTCTTTCCATAAATATTTTATTAACGTGCAATTATCTATTAATATATTATTATACACTACTAATAATTAATATGATGTAGAGTTTTATAATAACGTTGGAAGTTTTAGGGACCAAATTATACAAACTCAAAATGACATATAATATAATTAATTAACAATAATAACTAATTTAGTTTAGTTAGTATTAGAATGTAAAATCAAAAATGAATAGGAGTAATATAGTCATTGGAAAGTTTTTCCATAACTCCCTCTTTTAAAGGGAGTACGATTTTTACTTCTGATTCTTATCCTAGTTACAAGGCTGATTAGCATGGTCATATGCTTATACCAATGAAACTTGATTATCAAATAATTATTGCAGCAATAGCAAGCCAAACTGCAAGCATGTAAATCAGAAACAAGCTTAGAAGAATACTGAGCTCAAGTTGTTTGAGAAGAACCTGCACCAAGTTGAGAAGAATATTGAACTAAAGTTGTTTGGCAAGAGCTTCCGCTTAATGTTGAACAACGAAATTCATGAGTAATAAACTTTAATAGCTCTGATCTGCTGAATCTACATCCATATGATAGGTTGTACAGGTGGGATGTTAAACTTCAATATTATTTAATTGTGTTATCTTACTGAGGTGCCTTCACACACTTATCATTTCTTCCTTGTGGATGTTCCCTTTCACTCCATACCGGGAGTTACAAACATCAAAGTCTATGCTAACATGCTTTGCAGTGCCTAACTATCACTTAGCGGTTTCCTGCTACCAAAATATGGAAGTGTACAAAAGCTTTTGAAATTAAACCTTAACGCTGTCCCTCCATTGGCTAGTTTAAGAACTTCTCATTAGTAATTTTAAGCAATATTATACGGAAGAATATTATTTATCCAAAAGTTGAGCTCATACCCTGAACACGTGCAGACCCGCAATCCGACTCAGACATCTTAAATTCATCCCGAACTTTCTTGAGCTCCAACTTCATCTTCTCAGCTGACGACATGTGATCGGGATGGAAGTACTGCAATAAAAACCATCCAAGTTAAATCATACCCACCAACTGATATACTGACACAACAAAATTCAACAGAAGCAATCATTACATACATTTTCCAAGAGATGCTCCTGCGGCTTCTTAAACATAAAGCTCGGTGTCATCGACATACCAATGTTCGTCAATATCGACACTCTCTGCACTGATCACAACACAAACCCAAATAAGAACCCAAGATAATACTCACTTCTACATCCATATGAACTCATAAAAGGGAATATCGACATTCTCTGCACTGATCAAACACAACACAAACCCAAATAAGAACCCAAGATCATAAGCACTTCTACATCCATATGAACTCATAAAAGGGACTCAAGAAGATTACTGTTAGACATTTTAGTACTCTCAACATCTGCAAGCCTCATCAAACTCCTCCTCAAACTACTAAACGAGACCATCCTTGACTCCAACTCCTTATCCTCCAGCTCCCGCAGCTTC
>NC_033801.1:15954936-16016404 GCF_001876935.1 Asparagus officinalis
CCAGCCTCAGATTGAGCTCATTGAGCGAGAACCAATCCTTATCACCTTTCTCCGCAGCCTCCGGCCTCAACCTCTTCAGCTTCTCCCCGAGCTCTTCGTAGCTATACATCTTCACAAAGTCCGTCTTCAATGCTTTCTCTTCCCCTGCTCCTTCCTTCTCCCCCATTTTCTCCCTCATTTCCCTCCCAAATATGGAGTCCGGGAGATTCTCGTGATCCCCAATCAATGAAGGACCGGACGGTGCCGGCTTCAGTCCGATCCTCGGTGGGTCCCCCGGCGACGGCCTGAACTGGCGCAAGCTCTCTCGGATCGAATCGAACGGGCTTCTCCCGCCCTGGGTCCTAAAATTGGGATTTTGGCGGTTGGTGCTTTGCGGGGCATTGTTCTTGACGAGCTCCTGGAATGAAATCGGTCGGCCTTGGGAGGGGCTAGGGTTAGGATAAGCGTTAGGGTTTGACGACCGGACGCGGAACTCGGCAAGATGCTTGCGGATCTCATTGATAGAGGCGGCGGGGGAGGGAGACTGCGACGAGAGAGGCGGCGGCAGTGAGGGTTGTCGGGGATGCGGCGAGGCGGCGCCGTCGGAGATCGCAGGCGTTCCTTGATGTCGCTGAGAGAGAGGAGCTCGGAATTGGGGAGATTGGAGACTGTTGTCGATCTCGGGTTTTGGGTTAGGGTTTGGATCGGAGAAAGAAGGGGTGGAGGAGGAGGAGGAGAAGGGACGGAGCGAGGTTAGGGTTAGGTTTTGGGGCTTGAATTTGAGTTTGAGAGGGAGAGGGGCCATGGAGAAATTAGGGTTTTGGATTTGGGATTTTTGGGGAGAGGTTTTAGGGTTTTGATGGCGAGGGAGGAAATGGTCGGCGTTTGGGGACGGAGCGAATTGTTCGGGGCAAAGTTCGGGGAAGTTAATAATACCTTTTTCACTTTTGCCTTTGGTTGTTTGCGTACCTATACATGCCGCTAATGGATGGTTATTGCCTTTGGTTGGGACATTTTGGGGATAATAGGATAATTCGGGGATTCTATTTCAAAGTGTTATTTATTGGGATAATAGAACAATGATAATAACTTTTTTTGTTATTGGTTTTTTGGAATACTAGTAAGACAATTACATTATTTGGGATAAAATTACTCCACTCATATACAAAAATTTTGTCTCAATAGTAAAAATTTACCCCATCCTCCATATTGGAACAATGTTGCTCCACTTCAAAGGCAATTGAGATAATTTTAAAATATTTTTGTATTACTTAACTAATACATGCTAATTATATTATAAATATATGACATGATATATAAAATATAACATATATTAATATTTTAATAACATATATTAATAATATTATATAATGGTAATTATAGTATAATGTATTTATTATAATATTATACAATATTTTAATAACATATATTAATAATATTATATAATAACATATATTAATATTTTAATAACATATATATAATATTTTAATAACATATATTAATAACATATTATATTTTTGTATAAATAAAATAATGTATTATATTAAATATTATATTATTAAAATATTATATTAAATATATTGATATTATATTATATTAATTATTATATATAGTATAGCATGATAATATAATATAATATAACATAATAATTAATAATAGTAATTTGTAAGTATAGTACAATATATTATATTTTAATATAAAAAAATAATATTTATATTATAATAATATACTAAATAATATACTAAACCAATTAGATAAGTTAATTTAGAAGTAATTAATAGATAAAATTATATTTTAATAATGTGTCACATCATCAATTATCCCACATGAATTGTCAAATCAAAGACTCAAATTATCCTATTATCCCACTTTATTCTACTTTACCCCCACGCAAAATATCCCAAAGGGGTAAAATTGTTCCATTGGAACAATTTTCCTACTTGACCCCAATTTGTCCCAACCAATAATCCCCCTAACTACAATTAATACTACTAGTGTGAATTACTACAGTATCTCGATTCTGCTACAGTATCTCGCCTCTGCTATAGTATTTCCGTGTGCGACAGTAATATTTTTTCAAAAACCGCAGAGTCTTATCCTCTCAAAGGGTTATAAAAAAAAACTTAAGAGAAACCGCTCCCTCAGTTAGTGTTATCTTTTTCTCACAAAAGGGTTCACCCATGAACCCAAGTGAGAAAAAAATAACATTCGCTTAATCATCATCAACTAAGATCTATTCTTTCTCCAAGACACAAGCTTTTCAAAGGAATAACGTCACTATCTTCCACCTTGTCATACAGTACGGATCCTCAACTTATCTCCATTAGCACACGGTCAAAATTCCACTAATAAACAAAAATATGGAGAAGCGAATCTCTTCTCTGCTCGTTTGAAGACCAACTTGAAGATTTAACCATGCCTTCCTCGTCTGATTTGTGGAAAACATATAAGGTATTTAATATTGGCATGTTAGTATTATCAATCATGCAAACGTGGAAAATTTCACCTGAATATTTCTCTATAACTTACATGCTAATTTTAGAGCCTTTTAACTGTTGATATTTGTGAAGTTTGTTATTGTGTCTACCAAACTTTTTTAAATTTATCTTAATTCTACTTTACAATAGAGTTGTGATATATCTTGATAAATTTAATAAGTAATAATAATTAAAAAGTTATAAAATTAACATGTTAATGTCATGCATATGAGAACATTTGGATGAAAATGTTCATGTTTGCACTATTGAGGATACTAGCGTGTCAATTTCAAACAACTTATGATATTTATTTGATCACATCAATAAAAGATTAAATCATTTTATATACATATATTTGTATGAAATCAAGATTACCGTGTTCGCTATAATTTAATTTTGTGTGTTTGTAGATCAAATTGGCTCTGTTCCCTTCCATGCCTTTTCATACTCTTTGAATCATTTTCCATATATTCCCCTCTATTACGTGGGAGATATTTACTCATGAATAAAATAGATAAAGTCTTTTATCCTACTATGGAAATATGAGATCCTTGTAGGCGTCAAAAAATGCTGAAAGATATCCAAATACAGCTCAAGAGGAAATCATCCAAAAAGGCAGAAAAAAAAACAAGTCTTGACTGTCTTGACTGTCTCGCCGTGCGAGACAGACTTGACTGTCTCGCCGCGCGAGACAGTCTTTACTGTCTCGCCGTGCGAGACAGTCTTTACTGTCTCGCGGGCGAGACAGACTTTTACTGTCTCGCCCACGCGAGACAGTCTTTGCTGTCTCGCCGTGCGAGACAGAATTTACTGTCTTGCACGTGAGACAGTTTTCAGATGGTCAAAACTACCTTTGCAACTGCCCTACACGTGGCCACTAACTGTTCAAGAACGTGGGAAACGTCGTGGGCGAGAATCACGTGGATAACTGCCAAAATAATGGAGTTTAAAACGTGGGAGAGCGGTTACAATGAGAAACTGTATTTTCCGAGACAGTATTTACTGTCTCGCTGGGCGAGACAGCAAATTTACTATCTCGCTGGGCGAGACAGCAAACACTGTCTCGGCCGCCGAGACAGCAAATGCTGTCTCGCGAGCACTGTTCATCCAGAGGGTTATAAATACCCCCGAAGGCCATTTTCACTGGGGCTTCCAGCAGAGACCCAAGGCTGATCATTTGGAGCACTTCAGAGCAATCCAGAGCAGAGAGAGAGCAGAGGTGCTAATCTTACGGCCAATCCTTGATAATCAGGCTTTGACTTGATTTCAAGAAGAACGACTATCTTACATCGATAAGATATCGTTTCAATTTCTCACTTCGATAAACGAAGTCAGAATCATAAACCCCTCACGGTTCAATCAGAATCTGTGATTTGGTGGTCCACGAGTCAAAGCACTCCCGGCACAGGCAAAGATCCCACGAAAGCAGTGATCCAAACAACGATCCTGCGTTTATTTTCTCAAGAGTTGTAATTTTCTTTTTGTTGTGTAAAAGAGTCTTATAAAAAGGCTGTTTTCTTTGAACTTATTGTAATCGACCGAAGATATAATGAATTCGACAACAAAACCAACTTTTGGCGAAAACAAACTGGCGACCACAGTGGGAGCCAACGATCTCGCTGCCGAGACCGTCATGTCGCAGCCGATCAAGATTCCAGTTGAATCCATGGTCGAATACGAATTCGACCAGACCAAGTTTGAGGAATATCTCTCATCATCCTCTTCAAGATCTTCATTATCTCGCAAGTACGAGAGGATCTCACAATTGAGGAAGAGTTACATGCCAAAGAAGGCACAAAATGAAGACTCTCGCTTGATTGTTGCTGAGAATTTCATTCGCAACACCTCTGCTCACAATGGCTCTTATCTAATTGAAGAGTCATCGAATCAAAGCCCGCCGGCATTGACGAAAAGAGCTCGTCAGAGACAACGCCAACGCCGTGCTCGCCAAATAGTTAAGGCATTTGAACAAACCGACGGAGTTCGTTATTATGCGGACTTAGAGTCGAGGAAACAACAAGTGGTTTGTTCAACGCAACGACGAACTACTCACGTTTCTGCACAATTCACAACGGAGGAATGGACACTCGTCAAAAGGGCTCGTTCGACCCACGTCGTGCAAACGCTGTTCATGCCCGTGCTCTCTTACAACAAAGACGAGAAAGGAGGAAGGAAACGGTGACCAAAGAACCACCGAAACCCCGCCAAGTTTGGATTCCAAAATCTGGACTTATGCAAAGTCAGCATTCGGAGCCCGTTAAGACCCTATACCCGCAAATGGGTGGTTTTAGACGTGCGACTACCAACATAACCTTGGGTCGCTCAAAGACAAAAATAAATTGTCCTGAGAATGCCAACAAAGTTTTACACCCCCAGAAGAAGACGCACTGTTTTCTTTGAACTTATTGTAATCGACCGAAGATATAATGAATTCGACAACAAAACCAACTTTTGGCGAAAACAATCCTTAATATCACGAACTAAATTTGATATCTGATAGTAATGTGTTCTTTCCCGTCTACTCATTTAATAGGTGAATAATAATTAAGTGAAGATAAAATTGTTAAGTGGACGCTTCTTACATGTAGATGATCAGGAGAGATCACCTCATCGTCAAGGATTATTTTTGCCCTTAACACTAAAAATACTCATTTCTCTGGTCTTAATACTATGCTTTCCATTTATATATACAAGGTGAGAAAGAGACAATTGTCAAATTTGCCTTCTTACGGTACTCTTGTAAGCAGCACACGTTGAGTTCCTAACCCGCCGAGAAAAAGTTTATTCCAACACTATTGAAAAAGTCACTACCTAAAAAGATACCGAGTTCACTCCCCTTCCATCCAACGCATGCATCCATTTTGGACATTTTCCTACGTACGCCAAAGCGAAGGCCTAGTTTACTACGGCTGAATTCTCAAAGCGAAGGCCTAGTTTACTATGATTTCTCGTCGTACACCAAAGGTTACATCTATAAATAACTCAAGCCATTGAATCACGTCCAATCGGAGGCGGCACAACTGAGAGTAGAAATGGCCACCGGAGCAGTCAACGGACTTCTCCGGTGCGTCTTCAATGGATGCATCGCTGCCGCCTCTGACACGGAGATCAGAAAAAGGCCTTACCATAAGAACTGTGGGTGTGCTTTCCATGACAAGAAGGCTCCTTCTGTTTGCAACAAGAAGAGGATCTCCTATCCGATTCGGCGTTGTTCGAGTCATAGAACGCTCGTGGCCGCGGTTTCGGATCTCGACTGGTATCGCGATCGTCGTGTCGTGTGCACGACAGGTGACTATTTTGCCGGCAGGCATAGTTTAAGCTAGGAGGGAGGGGGCATGTTTGTGTCAAAATTTTGTTTTGGATGTGAAATCTTAGTGTTTATTGCTGGCCAAGTGCGCCTTCTGTACAATAATTACTAGCTTTCTGAATGAAACATGGGCCTTGCACATGTGACACACGTGAAACTTTTTAGAATAATGGTATAAATACCTTTTTTGTCAATTCTCTGAATATCTGTTATTGAATTCATAGCCCTTTTTTATTTCTCATGGGGTTTTCCCCTTAGAAATCACATTAGAAACGAGGTAATTATGCGAAAACTATCTTTTAATTTCAATTTATACATAAACCACATTTAAAATTAGTTTTTATTGCAATCAACTACCTCTCAATCAATGTTTTCACTAAAAATCCAAAAGTACCCTTAAAATATTCACATTGAAGGCACGACACATAACTCATTATTTTAGTGTTTATGTCTTATTAGGATACTACTCATATACTTTGAACTTGAATTTGTTATGTTTATTTTTTGTTTTTTATGCAAACTTGACTTGAAAGGTGATTAATTGGAAAAAAGACTCAATTTAAAGATGATTTAGGTCTAAATTGAAATTAGAAGGTGACTATTTTTAAGGGGATTTATAGCACAAAAAAATCTATTAAGGGCTTGTTTGGATTGAGGGGAATGAGGGTGAAGGGAAGTTAGTGGAACCATTCACCTCCATTCACCTTGTTTGGGAACACTTAGGAGGTGAAGTTAATTCACCTCTATTCACCTTGGTTCACCCCCTAATAGTATAAAAATTATTACCCCCCAAATTGGGGTGTAACCAAGGGGAAGGGAATTCCTTTCCCTTCCCTTCCCTTCACTCAGTTTCCCTTAGGGTCTGTTTGGATTCGTAGGGGGTGAAGGGAAGTAAGGGAAACTGAGTGAAGGGAAGGGAAGGGAAATGAAGGGAAGGGAAGGGAATTCCATTCCCCTTGGTTACACCCCAATTTGGGGGGTAACAATTTTTATACTATTAGGGGGTGAACCAAGGTGAATGGAGGTGAATTAACTTCACCTCCTAAGTGTTCCCAAACAAGGTGAATGGAGGTGAATGGTTCCCCTAACTTCCCTTCACCCTTATTCCCCTCAACCCAAACAAGCCCTTAACTTCCCTTCACCCCCTACGAATCCAAACAGGCCCTAAGAGAAAGGAGGGAGATGATTTTCAAACGTGACTCATAAACAAAGCCAAAATATCAAAGAACGGAATTTTTCTAACTCCTTTTTCTTTGCAATTTCAGAGATCAGTATCATTTTGATCGGTCTCTTTCTCCTACAGACAAAGAAATTATGTCGAAGACCCTCTAGAAAATTTGATACAGGAAAAGAAGGAGATGGGGACACCCGAGTTAGAGCATAGTGACATCCTAATTTAGGATTTGATTAGCTCGTTTTTTCACTTTCTTGTAACACTTCCTCTAATTACCCTTTCGTAGGGCTGTCTAAAAAGCCCGTGGCCCGGGCCCGAGCCGGGCCGGCCAAACGGTCATATTTGACCATTTGACCGATTTGCCCCTTAAAACGATCAAAACGGCTAGAATATGATGGTTTTTTGGTCATTTGCCTAGGCGGCTGCCTCTATAAATAGCGGAGGGTTTTCACTTCTTCTTCTCATACCAAAACTCTTCTACTTCTCTCTAATACTCTCTTATACAATATTATACTCTCTTATAATCTCTTATATTTTCTAATACTTTCATCAAATGGCTTCTGGATCTGAATATGAAGAGCAAAATCTATCTCCTACTGATCCAGAAATGAGTCCTCCTATAACAACTACTCCTCCCACCGGTGTTAATCTTGAATCTGGTGGTGACGAATCTGCATCAAGAGCTCCTAAAAGGCCGAGATCCGATATGTAAATTTTTTTTTGAGAAGATAGGCGTCACCAAGGATGAACACGGTAGGATCATCACCCATAAGGCTAAATGTGCATTGTGCGGCCAGATTTTCCAAGCTCATCATAAGAGCGGCACCAACCACCTCAAACGTCATATTGAAAAACACAATAAATGCCATAATCTTCAAGGTGATATCCGACAATCTATGATTTCTCAATCCTTCTCCTCTGATAGTCTCGATAGTTAGAGTTATGACGCTGCCTGAGCCAGGAAATGCGTAATAAGGTTTATCGTTCTTAAAAACCTTCCTTTTAGATTAGTAGAAGATGATGAATTTGAAGATTTGTTTAGAGATAATTTTTATCCTGCATTTACCAAATTTTCTCGTCAAACCTGTCAACATGATATTTTAAAATATTATCAGGAAGAACAAAGAAAAATAATTTCTTATTTTAAAAATTTAAACTGTAAATTTTCTTTAACTTCTGATATTTGGACATCTAGAGTACAAATTGGTTATTTATGTACCATAGCACACTAGATTGATGAAAATTAACAAATGTTTAAAAGCGTTATTTCTTTTATTACAATTGAAGAGTCACATACTGGTATTAATGTTACAAATTTAATAATTGAAGAACTTATGAAACTAGAAATTGATCAACAAATATTTTCTCTTTCACTAGATAAATAATGCAAATAATAATAATGTAACTGTTGATTTTATCAAAACAACTTTGTCATTGCCATGTCATGGTGAACTTTTTTATATTAGATGTATCTGTTATATTTTAAATTTAATTGTTCAAAGAATATTTTCTGAAATTAAACCCATGATAGAAAAGGTTAGAACTATTGCTAATATGCATAATGCTTCTGAAATGAGAATTAAAAGATGGAAACAATATTGTAAAAGAAAAAATTATAAGCTCACACTAATTCAAAAAGATGTTGATCATAGGTGGAATTCCACCTATGCAATGTTAAGTGTAGAAATAGAATATAAAAAAATTATAAATAATTTTATAAATTTTTATGCTTCTAGTTCTAGTTCTGGTAGTAGTTATGAAATAACTGAAGATGAATGGATAATTATATGTAATTTAAATGAGATGTTACACGTCTTTTATGATGCTATAATGTTATTATCTGACTGTTATTATCCAACAATTACTTTAACTGCTTTATAAATTTTAAATATTCAAAAGTTTTTTCAAAATATCGTATGGATAATACTTTTGGATCTATAATTTTTCAAATGAAAAGCAAATTTAATAAGTATTTTAGGCTTATTCCTCATATTTTTGATTTGGGGATTCTTATTGATCCATGTTTGAAGGATATTAGCCTTCGAAGTTTGTTACAATCATTATATGGTGGACATATTATAGACTTAGATGATGGATCCACCCTTACTGCTACTTCTCATCATTTAGCTATTAGAAATTATTTTCAAACATTATATGATGAGTATGCAGGTAGACATGGTGTAGCTGCACAACAATCTATAGCTTCGGTGCCTTCGAGCACAGGCTGAGGTAAAAGTGTAAGTTTTGATAGGTATACAATGGTAGCTGAACTAACTGGTGGATTTGAACTTGGATCAATATTAGAGGTTTCTGAAATAGATGAATATTTATCTGCTTTCTTAGTTAAATGTCAAGAAAATACTTTAGATATTTTACAATGGTGGAGAGTATGTGGATTAGCTTCATATCCTATACTTTCCACCATGGTTCGTGACTTACTAACAGTGCAGGTTTTGACGGTAGTTTCGAAATCCGCCTTCAGCACAGCAGGACGTTTGATCAATGACCACAGGACATGCTTAGATCCGTATATTATACAAGCGGTGATGTGCTTACAAAATTAATGAAGGTACGAGAAGCGAACGCAAGGCATCGATCGGATGGCTGGAATTGAAGATAAATTTGAAGAGTTAGGACTAGCAGATAGGTATAAAGATTAGATAATATTCATCAAATTGTAAATTTTATTTCTTAGCTTTAAATTTATAATGAATTATTTTGAAAAAAAACTGTAAATGATAGTGATATAGGTGAGTAGGTGCCAACCTAGTTGGGATGTACTCATCTATTGTCATGCGACAAATTCTAAAATAAATTTATACTTGTAAAGGATTTACTGATTATTAATAAAGAAGTTATTTTTATCATATTTCATTTTTATAATTTTTTGTACTTGTAAGTTATGTTATTTCAAGTTAGTTAAAAAACTTATGTCATTTTCTGTATTTTTTATGTATATTTTATGATTTATGGGGATTTTTTAAAATTTTAAAAAATTAAAAAAATTAAAAAAATTAAAAAAATTAAAAACATAATAAAAAACAAAAAAACCGGGCCGGCCCGGAGCCTGGCCCGCTCAGGCCCAGGCCCGGACCCGACCCGGGCCAACCGGAAGAATTGGAAGAATCCAAACTGAAAGAATTAGAAGTCACAGTCTAGAGTAGGGCATCCTATAGTTGAAAAAGATCAGTGTGCTTGGTGAAAGGAGACTGGTCATTAGAAGAAAGATTGTCCAAAGCTCGACGAATGGATGAAGAATAAGCAGAAGGGAAAAAGGAAGCAACCATCATCAGAAGCAAATATCGTTATATCGGATGATAATATTTATGATACTTCTATTTATTAGCTTTTTATCAGTCCTATAGGTAACTATTCGGAGGAATCAGAGTGGATGTTGGATAGTTGTGCGACCTATCATGTGTACCCTAGAAGGGAATGGTTCGCCAGTTTTGAGAAGCTGGAGAGTTGTGTGGTGTACATGGCTGATAACCGTGCATGTCAGATCCTTGGGATAGGAAGAATTTACATCAAGATGTATGACGGGACAGTTAGAGAGTTACATGGTGTGAGATATGTTCCTTCTTTGAGGAAGAACTTGATCTCGATTAGAGCTTTGGTTGGAGTGGGTTTTAGAGTTCGTATCGAGGACATGATTCTCGAGTTATGGAAGACTCTCGTATTTTGATGAAGGGCGTCAAGAAGAATAACCTGTACTATTTGATTGGGAATACAATGACAGGTGGAGAGCTGGTGATTTCTGTTGATTCGACTAGACTGCGACATTTTGGGCTTTGTCATTCTAGTATTGATTTGGAGATGGGTGCACAAACCTGTAATTTGAAGTCCAGTGAATACTTTGATGTGAGCAAGAAGACTGAGGTGAAGTTTGACACCTCTATTCACCGCACGAAGGATCTTTTCGATGGTGTTCATGTGGGCATTTGGGGACCTTCTAAGGAGGCATCATTGGAAGGTAGTAGATGTTTTGTTTCCTTTGTTGGTGGTTGTTCTATGTATGCTTAGATTGCAACCAAATCCCGATTGGATAAAGTCCTAGTAGTCTCCAATAGATTGAAGAAGTGTGAGATTGGCAGAAAGGTGAAGGTACTTCATTCTGATTTTTTGGTGGGAGGTACAAGAAGGACCTGTTTTTACATTTGAACCGAGCTCACGGTATTTTGAGACACTTCGGTGGAAAGAAAATCTTGGGACAACGAGATGAGATGGCAGATTTGGTGAGTTGTTCCTTGTTGGAGGAGGACCGACGTTTGATGTCGAGCATTGATTCTGGTATTGAGGCTTCGACATATTTAGGTCATCTTGGTCATAGGTTGTCGACTGCTGCGATTGGAGGTAAAATTTCATTGGATGTTTGGTCTGGTAGTGTCATTTCGGTTGAGGCTTCAATGAGGGAGCTAATTGACTCTTAGCAGGTGGAGAGTTTTGGACAGACCTTAGATGTATCGCAGCGGGTGGAGAGTGATGCTACTCCACATTGGGTGGAGATTACTCCACATACTCCAGATCATACTGTATTATTTGGGATTACAGCTGAGGTGACACAGTTAGGGGATCATTTGGATTTGGGTGCAAATGATGAGTTGCTTGATTCGAATGCAGCTAGTGGATATGATTTGGATACGGCCATTGATTCACCTCAGATGAAGATGTTTGATTTGTTTCACTTTGGGGCCATTTGGAGAGCTATCAGTCGCATATTTGTTAGTGAAGAGTTGAGAATTTTTTTATTTGATTGAGGGCCTTTGGAGGTCAGTTGGGGGAACTACGTGAATGCTTGATTCCTTTGACAAGAGGATATATATGTAGTCTTTATGATGCAGACAATTTGATGGGTTGATATCGACATTTTGGAGTTTGTTCACATTCTCATTTGGGTCTTGACTTGTTGTGGATGGAGTCCGTTGTCGTGATTTTGTTTTACTTCGTACTGGACGCAACAAGTATGACATTTGGTTTGGTTGGTGTCATCTCAGTTTTGGAAAAACTTCACCGAGGTGGAGAATTGTAGAATTGGAGACGAAGGCGATAAAGTTCGGGAAAATTGAAGCAGGAAAACATTTTGGATGCTGCACGGTCGACCGCGAGTGGATCTGCGGTCGACCGCGAACGTGCACGAATACAGGAAAAGTCTCTGGACTTTTTGTGGTCGACCACGAGTGGCGTTACGGTCGATCGCTAGACCCTGTAGTATTTTTTTGTTCTTTGTCGATTGGCCCATTCGACCGCGACTGGCGCAACGGTCGACCTCTCCTTACCCAAGAGAGTGGGATTCGATACCATATCCGACAAAGTTCAACCTGACCAACTTCACGCCATTCGACGGGAAGGATTCGCCCACTCAGCATCTGATCTACTTCAAGTCTCATTTGGACATGATCTCCGGCAATGAAGCCCTGATGATTCGGTAAGAGATTTGTTTGAGATGTTAGTTGAGTGATCTTGTAATCTCTACTTTGTACTCTCTTTCTCTATAATGGAAACTCATCCCTTTTTGCCCTGTGGACGTAGGCAATTTACCGAACCACGTTAAACTTTGTGTTTGAGTTGGTGCCATTATTTTGGATTGTTTTTGCTTTCTCTCTCGACATCTGTGTTAGTTTTCCGCCGCGCACAACAAAGTGATCACCTCATTGCCAATGATTTCCCCCTTTTTACTATCAAAGATACTTTTTTTCCCTCTTCTTAATGCTTTGCTTTCTATTAATATACAAGGTGAGAAAGACACAAATGTTAATTTATCTTCTTAATAGTCTTGTAAGCATACACATTGAGTTCCTACCTCGCCTAGAAAAGGTTATTCCAACCCCTTTGAAAAGTCGCTACCTAAAATTCCAAATTCACTCTCCTTCCATCCAACGCATCCATTTTGTACATTTTCCTATATACGCCGAAAGACTCCTCATAGAATCTATGGCTGAATTCTCAAAGCAAAAGCCTAGTTTCCTATGATTTCTGGTCACACACCAAACGTTACACCTACAAATACCCCTCACACCACAAGCCTTTAAAGCGGGTCGAATCGGAGGCGGCACAACTTAGACTACAATGGCCACCGGAGCAGTCAACAGACTTCTCCGGTGCGTCTTCAATGGATGCATCGCTGCCTCTGATACGGAGATTAAAAAAAGGCCTTACCATAAGAATTGTGGATGTGCTTTGCATGACAAAAAGGCTCCTTCTGTTTGCAACAAGAAGAGAATCTCCTATCCGATTAGGCGTTGTTCGTGTCATAAAACGCTCGTGGCCGCAGTTTCCGATCTCGACTGTTATCGCAACCGTCGTGTTGTATGCACGGCCACGGTTTCGGATCTCGGCTGTTATCGCAGTCCGCGTGTCGTGTGCACGACTGATGGCTGTTCTGCCAGCAGGCATGGTTTAAGCTAGGAGGGAGGGCATTTATTGTGCCAAGTTTTTGTTTTAGATGTGAAATCTTGGTGTTTGTTTGGTTGGGTAAATGCCCATTGATATACAATAATTACTAGCTTTTTAAATGAAGCACGTGCGTTGCACACGTGAAAATTTTTAATATGATAATACAAATTCCTTTTTTTTTCAACTCTCAATAAGTTTCTAATATTCTTGGTAAATTGGGGTTGAGTATTTGAATTTAGAGCCTTTTTATTTATTAATAAAAAGTAGAGAGATGATTATTCAAACGTGGCTCATACAAAGAGTCAAATATCAAGAATGGAATTTTTTAACTCCTTTTTCGTTGCAATTTCAGACATCTGTAACATTTTGATCTCTTCCTCCTACGGAAAAAGAAATTATATTGGAGACCCTCTAGAAAATTTCATACAAGAAATGAAGGAGAGGGGGACAAATGTTTGAAAATAGAATATAAAGTTTACACTACTCAATACAATATTCTAATTATTACATTGATATAAAAAATTGATGATCATAATGAAACGAGAGAGTGCTATGAAATAAACTCAAAGATGCCGACACACTTCTAATTATACAATCATTTTCATTCTGGTATGACACTATAACTCTTCACAGGAGTAGACACCCGAAATAGAGCAAAGGTGACATCCATGCACATTTTGTGTCTATAATCTTTAGTTAATAAATTTTCCGGGCACTTTGCTCATATTACTAAAACTAAAACAAATGATATGTTATTAATTTTGATTCCGGTGTTCCACTGGTACCATATATTATTTTAACTGATTTGAATTGATGACGAGACACTTAAAATCCTATTAAAATCCTATTGTTCTTTAATGGCACAATATTCTAATTACACTAATACAATATGTTTATTACACTAATTTAAAATTGATAATGAGACAAATTTAGGGGCTGTTTGGTTGCCTCTTTTAGAGGCTGAATCCCTGTCAAAACTAACAAAAACTGTCAGTTTTGGCAGGAAATCTTGCAAAAACGTCTTTTTAGAGGCGTTTTTGGGTGATTTCCTGCCAAAACTGACAGTTTTTGTCAGTTTTGGCAGGGATTCAGCCTCTAAAAAAGACAACCAAACAGCCCCTTAGCCTAACGTTTCTTATTCCGATTATAAAATTAATAATGAGACATGAATTCCCTTGTCGTTCCTTAACATACCATTTCCCAAGTCCAAGTAACTCATTCCTCTAGTAGTTAAACTTCCGCTTGGATACCATGGTGTTTTACTTATTTTCATGGTGTTTTTGCCAAAAACAAAACACCATGCGTTTGAAAATCATGGTGTTTTTTTAGCTAAATCACGCTAAAAAAAACACAACACTTATTTTAAAACACTTTTTAGGGGTTTTAAGTTTGATGTTTTGGTTTTGAGTTTGAGAAGGTGTTAATATAATATCTAACATAATATATTAAATGTAATTAATATAGTGTTATTGTCAACATGCTTATTATATTATACTATACTATATTATATTATAGTCAATTTAATATATTAGTAATATTTATTAAATAATATAAAAATATAATAAATAAAATATCTTATATAATAATATAATAACATAATAACATATTAAATACTAATATTTAATATGTTAATAATGTATTATATAATAAATAAATAATAATAAAATATAAATAAACTAATAAAAATAATAAAAAAGTTATTGATAAAATATAATAAAATATAATAATTATATAAATAATATATTATACAATAGTATAATCACATTAAATTAAAAATAGTAAATATTATATTAATAATAAAATAACATTATTATAAAAATATTAATATAATATACAATATTATATAATATAAAATAATTTATAATATTTTAATTTATTATAACATAATAGTAATAATAACATTATTAATAATATTATATTATATGAATAACATTATAATATTATATTATATTAATAATAGTATAACATTATATTAATAATAAAATAACATTATTATAAAAATAGTAATATAATATAGAACAATAACAAATTGATATACCAACATAATTAAATATATAATTATTTAAAAATAATATGTAATAATTATAATATAATAATAATTATAATATAATATAACTTATTAAAGTACAATATAATATTATAATACATTATATAATATTATATTACATTATATTTAATACTTATAATACTATAATAATGTAAACTAAATATTATAGTATTTTATTATAATTTATATATAATATATTAATAATATGTTTAATACTAATGTTATAATGAGTCAAACTACTGTTAACCAAAAATACTTAATATCGTGTTTTGAAAATATTTTAAGGAAAAAACACAACACTATGGTGTTTTTTATAAAAACACAACAAGTAAAACACTATAGTATCCAAACGAAGTTTCTTTGGGAGGTTTAAACTTTGTACAAAATTGTGTCTGGTGCTTTTGTAATTTCAGTTGAATTTATGTGCACATTTTTGATTGGAATGTGCATATTATATGTGACAATCAGTTTACTAATTTAGGTGACTGGATTACTATATTGTAATCCATCCTTTTTCTAAAAAAAAAAAAACTCATTCCTCCCTTTTAAACTCAATTTCCTTGCAATTTCGGAGCTCAAAAATAGCATCTCGATCTCAACGCGCCCAACACGTGTACTGCCCATGCTGCTTCTTTGTCCTCATTCATTCGGCAGCTGACCGACCTTCTGAACTCCACACCACAAAGTCACAAGTCAACAGCCCACCATTTATGACACCGTAACTTCTTTAATTCGTCTCCAGCAAATTGCTAGCCGCTCCCCAACTGTACTCTTCGTTAGCATCGAACCCCCCATATTAATATATAAACCCAACTCTGCTAGCGGAAACGTAAAACTAAACATTTGACGCAGAGACAAAAGCGATGGCAAGCGCTTGGTACGCGAGCGGGCGCGCGTTCGACGCGAGCATCTCGTCGGTCGACACCGAGATCAGGCGCAGACCTTACCACCGCAACTGCGGATGCGCGATGCACCGATCTCGCTGCCTCGCGCACGAGCAGTGCGGCGCGCGGGTCTCGTATCCAGTGTGTCGGTCTTGGGGCGGGGCGTCGGTGATGTGTTCGTCGACGCAGCGTGCGGTTTCGGATGACGGTGTCGATGTTCAGGGTCGTCGATCTTCTGGATTTTAGAGAGGAGAAAAATTAATGATTAGTGCTTTGGGTTAAGTACTATCTTAATTATTGTTTCTTTTTTGATTAATTCTTCTTTGGAAGAAGTAAGATGTACGTAGTAGCTTTTGATATATTAAAGAAATTAAACTTTTTATGCTGCTGTTGATGATGATGATGATGATGATGATGATGATGTAGGGGATGAAATTTGGGAATTTTGTTCTTCCCCTCAAGATGATCAATTAACCTCTACATAATTAACAAGTTTGTACAAGGATAAATTTCACAAAACCCCATCTGGCAACGAAAATTTTTGAAAATTTCACATAACCCTTGAAAGTTTCGAATATCTAGAAACTTCTTAAACGTTTTAGTTTCTTCAGTTAACACCCACGAAAGTGTTACCTGCATCAATTTCGAGTTTCGAAGGAAGAATTCGCAGAAAACTGCTTTTGGAGACAGGGAGCTCCCAACTGTGAGCGAACATGAGCATAGAGGAGGAAGAAGAAAGAAAACTGATTTTAGGGTGAAAAATATAAAAGATGACATGAAGCTTTTTTTTTTAGAAAAAAAAATGTAGGGTATTTTAGTTTTTCTGACAGCATGCGTTTTGCATTTGACATGTTAGAACTAAACGATGCCAGTTTTGAAAGTTTTTTAACCCTTACTGGGAGATAAGTGAAATTTCAAACTTTTTGGGGCTAACCGAATGGCGCCCAAACTTATCGTGGATTTTGTGACCCTTTGTATAATCATGATATCAGCTGTACCAGGGTATCAAAAGTTGTAGAATTAACATAGTATGGTCGTTACGGGTGCAAACGTATTGGATACGGTTGGGTTTACCTACTACAAGTATAGATATGAATAGACAAATGTCTTGATAAGAAAAGCTTATATTCCATCTTTACTGGAATCGATATGGATATGAATGCAAATATATGTGCGGATTTACATGAGGGTATACACATGGTCGTGAAGCAGATATGAGAAAATCTTCATATGATACAAGAGAGTTTATTAGTATTCCGTTATCTTTGAAAAGCTAATATTAGATATCTTGATCATCACAGTTAACCTCAAGTCCATTAATGTAAAAATTTAAGCAATTGCAATACCTACATTACCTAGAATATTTCGGATATATGAATCCGTATAATGTCACAACATATCTATATTCATAGACATATACTATCAGATATGGATATTTAGTAACCATATCCATGTAAGGATACAGTTACAAATACATATTCAGATACGAAATACTTGTTTGCACTCCTAAGTACAGTTATCCATAATTAGCCGGTAAAAATATTAACAAGTTGTATTAAAAACACCGGCCTCTCCCCACTACTTTTTGACCGTGTTGAGGATCCAAATCGTATAACTACATGTGGTGTGGGGGCCACCAGCCACCATGTTCTCATTGTTCAGTAGCATAAGGCCACGTGAGGAGATGAGATAGTGGGGAAACCGCGTGAGGAGTTGGACTTGAGCAGGCCCACGAAGAGGAGGCTCACGTTCCGCTGTTTTCCCCCATGTTCTGCTGCTTTCGTGCTCTCATATAAAAACTGAAGCTAGGTTTTTTTGTTTGCGGCTAGGGCGTGAAAAAGAGGTGCGGCTGATTCTTCTTTTTGGCGGCTGCAGAGAAAAACGCGGAGTGCAAGGTGATTTCTTTTGCGGCTGCGTGAGCAAGGGTGTGCAGGCTTCGTGAAAAGAAAGAGCCGACTGTTTGAAGAAGATTTTGAGCAGCCCTTTTAAGGGTTTGAGCATCCTTTGAAAGAGTATTTGTATGAGGGATTTGAGAGTTTGTTTGAGGGTTTAGATTGAGTGATTGTAAACCCTAGTTGTATCTCTCCCTCTAATAGTAGATCCCCCCCCTCCTTGCCCCGTGGACGTAGGCAATTTGCCGAACCACGTAAAATTTGTGTTCTTGCCGTGATTTGTAATAGCTTGTAGGTTCCCTCGACAGGTCAGTCCTAGAACTGATGAGAGGAAGAGCCGATATCTCAATTGGTTGAGATATCCGCTTCAGATTCTTGTTTCTTTGGTGAGACGGGAATTCTTATCGATCTAATCTCTCTTGTTGTGCTGTCGAAGTACTGCCAAAATTTCCGCTGCGCACAACAAGTGGTATCAGAGCTCCAGGTTGGACTTGAGAGCTTGTTTGAAGGATTCGCTGAAGGATTCTTATTTGAATATTAGATCGACAACATGGGTGAAACAAGCACATCGGGATCGTCTCTTACGAAGACGATACATAGTTTGAGCATCAATAACATGAAGATTGATGTTCCGAAGTTCGACGGCAAGATTAATTTCGGTTTGTGTAGGTGTCAGGTTATGGACGCCTTGGACGCTCAGAATTTGGAGGAGACTCTTGAGTTACAAGAGAAACCTGCCGATATGGAAGCTAAGGTTTGGAAGAAGATGAATAGTAGGGCGTGTGGAATTATTCGGTCATGCTTGACGCCGGATCTTATTTATGACGTGATGAACGAGACGTCGGCGAAGAAGATGTGGGAAACACTCAATGAAAAGTATCTTACTAAGAGCATTAAGAATCGGCTTCACTTGAAGAAGAGGTTTTACCAGTTCAAGATGAAGAGGGGAGTTTCCATTAGGGAGCATGTTAACAACTTCACAAAGCTACTTTCAGACATGGCCAATGTGGATATCATGGTTGAGGATGAAGATAAGGCGATGCTACTTTTGTGTTCGTTACCCGAGGATGATTATGATACTTTTGTCTTAACTATGATTAATGGAAGAAGTGCTGTTAGTTACAAGGAGGTGACCTCAGCGTTGGTGAATTATGAATTGAGGAAGAGTGTGGATGAGTCCTCCGAGAAGGCATCGGGAGATGCATTAGTAGTTCATGGTCGTGGTTCAAACCGAAGCAGAAGGTCGCAGTCTAGAGGTGCACATCGTGGAATTCGTAGGAATCAGTGTGTCTTTTGTAAAGATGATGGACATTGGAAAGCCAAATGCCCAAAGTTAGATCGAGCCGAGAAGAATAAGGGGAAAGCTGTACAAGCTTCAGAGGTGAATGTTGTCAAGAATAGTGGCGACAATTCAGATTCAGATTCTTCGGGCTATTTATTGTCTGCACTACCGCCAGTTTGTGTTGCCAACTCTACAGAGTGGATGTTGGATTCGGGTGCTTCATACCATATTTGCCCTAGGAGGGATTGGTTCTCCAGCTTTCAGAAGTTGGAAAGAGAGGATGTTGTGCTCATGGGTAATGGACATGCATGCTCTATTGGTGGTATTGGTACCGTTCGTATTCGGATGTATGACGGAGTGATTCAGGAGTTAGAAGAAGTGAGGTTCGTTTCGCAGTTGTCGAAGAACATCATTTCGCTAGGAGCTTTGGTGGCATCTGACTATAAAGTGACATTGGTGGATGCACGTTTGAAGGTCACATCGGGGTCCATGATTGTGATGAAGGGCATCAGAAGGAGCAATTTGTATTATTTACTTGGAAGCACGGCGATTGATAGGGAGATGATGACTTCATCTGATTCGGCTAGACTGTGACGTTGTTTGATGCTGGGTTATTTGATTGGTAATACCGTACATAGGTTATTGAGGAGTGCTTTGACCTGCAGTTTGGAGTCCTGTGAACCCATTGGTATGAGCAAGAAGACCGAAGTGGAGTTTGGCACTTCTATCCATCATTCGAGGGGTCTTCTGAGGGGTGTTCATTCAGGCATTCGGGGGCCTTCCAAAGGAGCATCATTGGGAGGTAATAGGTATGTGTTTTCCGTAGTTGGGGATTGCTCTAGGCATTGGTGGGTTGCAACCAAGTCCCGTTGGTGTAAAGTCCTAGAAGCCCGCAACAAATTGAGGGAGTGTATTGGCAGAAAGGTGAAGGTACTTCAGTCTGATGTTAGAGGGAGGTACAAGAGGGACCTATATCTGTATTTGTACCGAGCTCACGACAATAGGAGACACTTCATTGGTGTGGAAACTTTTAGGTGACGTGATGAGATGGTAAATTTTGGGACCTGTTCCTTTCTGGAGGAGGATAGGCGTTTGATGTCGAGCATTGGCATTGGTGTGCAGGCTACGACATGTTTGGGCCATCTCATGTATAGGTTGCCGACTGCTGCATGTAGAGATTTTAGATCTGGTGGAGCTGCTTTAGATTTTGGGTTACGCCGGATGTTTGCCTACCCAGCACTTGGTCACATCGTAGATGTGAGATTTGATCCGATAGCACATTTAGGATTCAGATGCGTGTTTGATTATCAGGTATTGGCTTCTGATTTTGTTCTGAGCAGGTATGTCACGTTTAACTCTCGGCAGGTGGAGAGTGGTGATCAGATCTTTGGGACATCACAGCGGGTGGAGAGTGATGATACTCCACGTTGGGTGAAAACTCCAGATCATACTACATCATTTGGGATTCTAGCTGATGTGACACAGATTGGGAATCGTGTTGATTTGGATGCAGATGATAGGTTGATTGGTTTGAGTGCAGCTGATAGATGTAGTCTGGATATGGCCGTTGGTTCACCTCAGATGGAGGTGTTTGATTTGTCTCAATTTGGGGCTATTGGGAGTGCTATCAGTTGCAAATCGTTTGGTGATATTGAAGAAGAGTTGCAGACTTTTCTATTTGATTGAGGGCCTTTGGAGGTCATTGGATGAACTACGAGAGGCTTGATTCCTTGGGCAAGAGGATACGTAGGCAGTCTTTATGATGCAGCCGATTTGGTGAGCGACATCGACATTTGGGGTGAGTGTTTGCACTCCCATTTAGGTCTCAACAAGTGAGGTATTTGGTGTAGTCGGTGTAGGCTCAGTTCGATTTGGTGAGCGACATCGACATTTGGGGTGAGTGTTTGCACTCCCATTTGGGTCTCAGCAAGTGAGGCATTTGGTGTAGTCGGTGTAGGCTCGGTTTGATTTGGTGAGTAGATACCGACGTTTGGGAGAGTGTTCGCACTCCCGTTTGGGTCTCGACTTGTGTGGATGGAGTCCGTTGTCATGAGTCCGTTGCCGTGACGTACTGGATGTAACAAGTGAGACATTTGGTTTGCTTTGGTGTCGGCTCAGTTTTGAGAAAAACTTCGCCGAGGTGGAGAATTGTGGTGTGGGGGCCACCAGCCACCATGTTCTCATTGTTCAGCAGCATAAGGCCACGTGAGGAGATGAGATAGTGGGGAAACCGCGTGAGGAGTTGGACTTGAGCAGGCCCACGAAGAGGAGGCCCACGTTCCGCTGTTTTCCCCCATGTTCTGCTGCTTTCGTGCTCTCATATAAAAACCGAAGCTAGGTTTTTTTGTTTGCAGCTAGGGCGTGAAAAAGAGGTGCGGCTGATTCTTCTTTTTGGCGGCTGCAGAGAAAAACGCGGAGTGCAAGGTGATTGCTTTTGCGGCTGCGTGAGCAAGGGTGTGCATGCTTCGTGAAAAGAAAGAGCTGACTGTTTGAAGAAGATTTTGAGCAGCCCTTTTAAGGGTTGGAGCATCCTTTGAGAGAGTATTTGTATGAGGGATTTGAGAGTTTGTTTGAGGGTTTAGATTGAGTGATTGTAAACCCTAGTTGTATCTCTCCCTCTAATAGTAGATCTCCCCCCCCCCCTTGCCCCGTGGACGTAGGCAATTTGCCGAACCACGTAAAATTTGTGTTCTTGCCGTGATTTGTAATACCTTGTAGGTTCCCTCGACAGGTCAGTCCTAGAACTGATGAGAGGAAGAGCCGATATCTCACTTGGTTGAGATATCCGCTTCAGATTCTTGTTTCCTTGGTGAGACGGGAATTCTTATCGATCTATCTCTTGTTGTGCTGCCGAAGTGCTGCCGAAATTTCCGCTGCGCACAACACTACATACATGTTTATGTATATTTCCATTAGGATTCAATAACTCTTTCTTCACTGTTAGAAGACTGAAAGATACAAATTGACATTTCAATTGAATATACACTAGGACTCTGCTTTTCCTACTAGAAACCAAGTTAGTAACTAGAAACCAAGTTAGTAATAAACTATTTTAACTTCTATAGTACTCAGCTATTCTCTATTCAACGCTCAATTTTTTTCCCACTTGCTCCTCCTATTATCTCTTTTCAAACATCCATTGCGATCAAAGGTTGAGGATCATTGAGGGAAGAATTACCTTTTGATTCTAAAGTTTTCTGTGACAATCGTGGCTCACTTGACATACATAAAGAAAGAACGTAAACAAAAGAGAGCTAGCAACAAGAAGAAAAAGACAGCAAAATTTGGAAAAAAAATGCTGAAGGGGCTGGGATTTCCAGACTGTTTGATTAACAGGATCATGGTATGCATCTCTAGTACATTTTCAATCTCCCTAAATGATACTCTCCATGGATATTTCAAAGGTCAAAGAGGTTTGAGACAAGGAGATCCACTCTCTCCCTATCCATTCATATTGGGCATGGAATACCTATCTAGAAGCTTGGATATGCTAAAGAAGGACATGCTCTTCAAATATCATCCTAAGTGCAACAAGCTCAAATTCACCCACCTCATCTTTGCAGATGACCCGCTACTGTTTGGTAAAGGAGACATTTACTCGGTTCAAAAACTGTTTCAGTGCATTGAGAATTTTAGTGAAATCACAGGGCTTGAAGCCAACCAAGATAAGTCCTCTGTTTTCTTTGGAGGAGTTGATGATGCAGTTAAAAATCATATCATTAGTTACCTTGGTTTCAAAGAGGGTATATTACCAATTAAATATCTTGGTTTTCCTCTCATTAGTAAAAGATTGTCTTATGCTGACTGCTATCCTCTAATCAACAAAGTTACTAATCAGCTCCAGTTAGGGTTAAAACTTAAGAATCTCTCCTATGCTGGCAGATTACAAGTTATAAAGAGTGTGGTTTCGTGTGTATAGGTATTCTGGACTTCTAATTACATTCTACCAGTCAAAGTCACCCGCAAGATAGATGAACTATGCAGGAACTTTTTGTGGGGCAAATCAAATAAGACTTGCAAAAGTTCCTTTAGTGGCTTGGGAAAAGGTTTGCATGGGGAAAAAGAAAGGAGGCTTGGGTGTTTATTCAGCCTCATCTTGGAACCTGGCAGTTGTTTTAAAAACCCTGTGGCATATTGACATCAACATCACTCTAGATCAAGTGGGTGCACAGAATGTGTCTGAAGCACTGTGATATATGACAAGTATCTGTTAAAAAGGAGATTCTTAGAATTGGAAGCAAATGTTGAAACAAAGAGATAAAGCAATTCAATTCTGCGGAGGAATTGAGGGCTTGTTGCATCTTCTACAAACCTATTCTAGGGATTCAAAAATTCAGGTTTCTACTTTATATCATGCCCTCTCCACACCTGCTCAAAGAGTGCCTTGGTTTAATACTATTTGGGAGAATATGTGTTATCCTAAACATTCATTCATTGGTTGGTTAGCTATTCATAACAGATTGCTCACTCAAGATAGATTGTTGATTAGAGGGGTAATCAATGAAAACAAATGCTGTTTTTGTTTAGGCAGAAGTCTGGAATACCGCAATCATTTATTCTTTGATTGTAGCTTCATAGGAGAGGTGTGGAACTCTATTATGAGCTGGTTGCAATTTAATTGGAGGTCTTGTGATTGGAGGCTTCTACTTGATTGGTATTGCACTAGGGTGAGAGGTAAAGGATTCAAACAAAGAATTAGAAAAATGACTCTCTTGGCTACTATCTACAGGATTTGGATTGATAGAAACACAAGGATTTTTCAGGAAAAATGTAAGAGTTTGGAGCATCTAGTAAAGGATATTAAGATTGATATTCTGTCTACTAATCTCAATTTGCCTCTAGTAGATACAAATAGAGAATGGCTACTCTCTTTGTAGAGTTATACATGTAAAGCTCATTCTTTAGACCCTCGTTTCAGTTTTGATATCTCATTAGTTGAAATGGGATTCTTGATGTATATAAAACTCTCCATTTGGTGAATGAATAAAATCTCTTCATTGACCAAAAAGGAAAAAAAAAGACAGCAAAATGAAGTAGAGGAACCAAAAGAAGAGGTCAAGCCCACATGAACCGAGGTAATTATTAAGTTTGCATTAATTTCTCTTTCTCATTATTCTTTTTCTTTTAGGGTGACGAAACTTGCTGTTAATTACCTTCTTATCACAGACTGGAGAAAAAGAATTTTTTTCTTAATGCTTAAAAAAACCAATTTACTCAATGTGTTCTCAGTTTGTAATTCTGTTCAATTCCTTCTCCATGTTTACCTGTCGTAAAGGACTAGAACCAAATTTTGCTAGAAGTAATCAATATTTGATTAAGAAACCTATGTACTAATACTCATAAAATTACTCACTATTCGATGTTAAATATACTGTCTAGTAAGTTACTAATTAAAATCTGACCTCTATCTTTTGCAATGCAGCAGGTTACACCCGGCGATACAGTGTTGAAATTAAACTTAAAATCAAGATTAACAAATGTTCAGAAGAAGAGAGAGGGAAAGATGTTAGAGAGGGAAAGTGCAAAGCTGATGATCATATATAATAGATGAAAACGCGGATAATGCATGTGAAGACACTTGAGGAAAAATATCGATAACCTAATCACATCTTGGTTCTTCATTGCAATTCTTTTCTTAATTAATCATGTCTCAGTTTCCATACTAATTCAAATTTTGTTGCGGTATTCAACGTGTGAAGAAAAGTCTGAACCTACGATGGAAGTCTGTGAGCAGACCAAAGCATCGATCAACTTCTGCATCATTCCCCCATCAAACAGGTGTTGGATTTGAATCTGTTACCTCCCGATGATTTTTGAGAGATGCCGAAGAGACTGAATGATTATTTTTCGGTGTTATTCTTCTTTAATTTGTATGAATAATTACAGGACGTACTACTTCATGGATTAATTTACAACAGTGAACTAATTTGTGCCACTGTTTAGCTTTTTCCCCCCTTCTTAAGGAACCCGGTTAGCAATGTGTAGAAAGGCACTCTTGCCCTTTTTCTTTGTTCAGTTGCAATAAATTTTCAGAAATTTGCTTCTGTATATTGAGAACTATGTTGAAGTCAGGAAATACGGATATATATATATATGTATATATATATATAGCTTTTGCCTAATACGTGTACACTATTGCACGCTAACCGGAATCTTTATCCACCTACTTTAATTTGGACCCCTTATATATATACACAGTCGTTATACATATTTTTAGATGCAATTTCTGTAATTTACCTTGCCTTGTCTCATCCTTTATTCTTCAGAATGCATCAAATCTGGGCAATATGCTTAACGTTGATTTATGAAAGAAGAAGTCTTTTTATGGTAAATTTCACAAACCCCAAGAAGTTTGCTTCATTTTGAGATAACCCAAAGTGGTTTCGACATGTCACTTAACCCCCTAGACCTTTTGCATTTTTTTTGAATCTATTTTCAGATGAGCCTGACGTGACAAAGTTTTGAGGGTTATTGAATCTTCAATTGTTTGAGGTCGTCTTAAAATAGGTCAAACGTCTTTAGGTTTTGTGAAGTCTACTCTTTTCTTTCTAAAGGTGCAATAACAATAGATTTCAAAAACACTGAACTAATCTAGATATATCCATTAATAAGATTATTTCACAATTGCTTGCAAAGATTGAAGGAGCGAGTTTCCTACTCAAAATTTCCATACACAACCAGTAGAAGATCGAACGACTCTCAACTATCAAATGCCCTCATTTTCCTCTTTAAGAACCACCAAAACTCGAAAAAGAAGAGGAGGATGACGAAACCGAAACAGAAACCTTGGCTCCTTCAAGCTGCATACGCTTCGGATACGACACAGTATTGCAGCAAGAACTCATACCGTTGCGGCTATTCTCACGTGACCTGTGCAGTGCGCAGCTGCAGTTGCGATGGTAGGGCCGTCGCCTGATCTCTGTGTCCGACGACGATATGCTCGCCTCCATGGCACACTGCATAAATATTTGAAGGGCAGTGGCCATTTCTATTAGCTTGTTAGTTATAACTTGTTATTGTTCAAGTGCGTCCTTTTATATATAGAAGAGGAGATGACTTCGTCGTCTCGACTTGGTACTTTTAATGAGCAAATTAGGCGGTAGAGTATTACACCGTTGAGTTTGGTTTACCTGTAGAGCTTTCATCTAGGGGTCGGTTAGCGTGTACGTAACTGTAACATTAGTTGTAATTTCTATTAAAAAATACATTACTATAGTTATTTTGTTCTAGCTATAGCTATTTTTTCCAGCTGCAATTGCAAACCGGCATAATTTTTCTAAAAATTTGATTCATTTTTTTCAAGTACAATTATAGAGAATTAAACGGTTATAATTTGCAACTCAATGTTTGTAATTTTGAACGAAATAAACTACGTATGTTTCTTTTTATAGAACATTATATTTGACTAGGATACTGAACTTATAATTTTGACAAATGAATCCCACTTTGACTTGGTTTATTTATTCCCCGTTTATGAGAATTGGTATTCTAGTCAGAATGTATGGGCCCTTATTCCATATATTGTTTTCTTTCTATTTTTGACTTGTTAAGGATGTGTGTTAGTCAATATACTGCTAAGAAAATTGAAATTGTTAGTCAGAATGTATGAATTTTGACATATGAAACTACAAAGTAACTTCAGAACCTGAGAAATGTATTTTGGGTAATTCAAATAGTGTGTGTGATTATATTACTGGCTTGCTTGTGAAAATCTATCAACAAGTGGCTTAAAATTGCGGACTTCCACCACCATTTGTTTCATATATGCATGCCTATAATTGGCTGTTTTTTCTCCTCTTAATTAATCTTGTGTAGATAATTTTCTATTTATATATATAGTATCAAATCCGTTGGAAAAGGTGGGAGAATAGACCATGGGTGTGCTTAAATATCTAATGATATTGCTAGATATAGAATTATTAGATACTATGAGATATCGTTAGCTATGGCTACACATCATACAAGTGTGGTAATATCCTCCTAATATCTTTGTTTTCAAGATTCTTATATATAACTCCTACATAACCAACTGCTTTACGCTTCTCTAACATTAGTAAAACTTAATTAATATTAGAAACATTCTGTTTTTGTAACTGAAGAAGTTTCATTCCTTGGGGAACAAGGCATAATACCAAGTTCAAACAACATAAGACATCAAAGAAGAGGATAAGACGCATCCATTGCTAACCCACACATCCCCTCTTTAGCCTCAACATCCCTCTCAATATTCCTCATATACCCCACCTCTCCCCAATCCTCACCCCAAGAATTCTTCACTATCCAGCACTTAACCCCATCCTCAGTCTCCCCATACCCCACAACAACAACAGTATGGTTCAAATTAGTCCCACATTTCCCTCTAAAAACCCCACCTGCATCAAACTGAGACCCGCTACTGTCAACAGCAATGGGGACCGGTTGATTTGCTACAGCTTTAAGTAACTACTCCTCACCGTTTTTAGGAACTAGCTCGTACCAGCTGATTTTTCGCGGCGGGGGGCGTTTCTTTTGCGAGCATGCACGTGCCGTTGGTGCCCGTGTAGGGGATGTCGGTTTCGTTGGAGAGGCCGCCGTTGCGGAGGATGAACTTGTAGGTGCCTGGGAGGCTGCTGCCGAGGCATCCTGCAGCGTTGTTCTGGTTGTCGCAGCTGACGATTTCTTGTTCGGATAGGTTGAGTTCGCGGTGGGCTTGAATGAGGGTGATGCTTTCTATGGCGGCGACGGCCGAAAATGTACAGCAGGAACCTGTTTAAAGAGCAAAACAATGTTTGACATGATATCAGAGTAACTCATGACAAAGCTCACTGGCCAAAAATTTAACCAGATTAAAAAAGAGAGAGATACTGCTGTGTCCATCCAGATCATTAGCGCATAAATTGCTGATTTGGCAAAGATGCAGGGAATATAGTGTATACATATTCAACAGGACAATATTGCTTTCACAGAATATACGATTCTGTTTTCTCAAAATAACTGAAAAGAAAATACCCGTCTAAGGAAATCATACTATGCGAAAAAGAGGGGAAAAGCTAATCAATGAAAAATTGGTAAGTTGCATCTGATACATACCACATTGACCTTGGTTCATTACAGGAGTAACAGCACCTAAATTTCTCCAATCCAGGGATTTTGGCACTACAGTTACATTCTCATACGGAAAACGGGGATTTTTTTTCAGCTTGAACCCCCTTGACACTTGTCATAGATGGTTTATGTAGAAAACGGCGATGAATTGTTTAAAGTGTTGAAAACGTGCAAAATTAGCATCTACGGGAAAGTTTCGGGTCGGTCCACTGATCGAACATGATCGACCGACAACATGAACCTACAGGGTCGCGAAATTGGTGTTCTGACCGGTCGACTGATGGACCCTCATTAGTCGACCGATGCACATTGATCAGTCGACTGATGACGGATCATCAGTCGACCGATATCGGGTTCCTAGGCTGATTCGGTTTCCCAACCTGTTTTGGTTTGAGTTTTGATATAAAAGGAAACACGTTTTGTTAGGGTTTTTAATCAGAGAAAGGAGATTGTTTTGAGCACTTTGAGAGGGAGATTATTATGAGGGAGTAATAGATCTTTGGTTAGGGTTATTTTGAGTATTTGTGAGAGTTGTAACCCGTTATTTTCTCCTCCATATAGTGAAAACTCCCCCATCCTCTCCCCGTGGACATAGGTAATTTGCCGAACCACATAAATTCTCTATGTTTGGGTGTGATTTTGGTCGTTCTTTGGTGAATTGTACTTGTTAGTTGTTCTCCTCTCATTGCTCGACGACTTGTTTGGTTTGTGCACACGCTTCCGCCGATTGTACTTGTTAGTTGTTCTCCTCTCATTGCTCGACGACTTGTTTGGTTTGTGCACACGCTTCCGCCGACACGCAACAATTGGTATCAGAGCTCTAGGATTTCAGACCTAGGGTTTGGTTTAAGTGGAGTAAATTTGGTGTTGGAAGCTTAGATCTTAGAGTTCTAGGTTTCGGTGGAGATAGCGTTGTGAAGTTGCCATTAGAGATCTCGCCTTTCTCGTGTGGTTGGGAGTTCATTTGGAATCCAATCTAGGGTTCAAATCGGGTAATTTCACAAATCTATCAAGTTCGAATCTTTCCTCTACGATTCAAAATTAGCAAGCACTAGCAGGAGATAGTGGTGAGAGTAGCAAGGCTATGGCAAGTAAAGTTCAGTTTGCACTTCAGAATACAAAGATCAGTGTTGTGAAGTATGATGACAAGATCAACTTTGGGTTGTGGATGAGTGATGTGCAAGATGCATTGAATGCTCAAATTTTAGAGGAGACAATTATGACTCAAGAGAGGCCACCGAAGTATGATGAGGCGATATGAGACAATATGAATCGGAATGCTTGTGGGGTAATAAGATCTTGTTTGGAACTGTTAGGGCTCATGTTTATGAGCCTATATACCTAATCTAATTTTGATGATTAACAAACAATTCCTAACGTCGTGTTGTTGAGTGTTTACATTAGTTTGTTAGGTAAAACTACACAAATAACCTATTGTCGGAGGTTGGATGAAATTTTTCATTCATGATCACATTCAAAAGAGGTTGGTAGGAATACCGGAATGAAGCCAATACATTCAAGTCAAAGATTCAAAATCAAGCTTCATCCGCAACCAAGATCGAGCTTCAATGAGAGATCATTAGCTTGGGTATAGTGTTTTAGTTTTTAGGAGTTTATACTTGTGTGCAAATATTTCAAGCTCAATATTATACACACACACACACATCGTTTTCGTTTTATTTGCATTCAAATTTTAGCCACATAAATATGAAACAAATGGATATAGTTATATACACACATATTTATTTCATGTTATACGTGCTTGAAATGATTTCATTAAAATCAAACTTTAACAATTTCATATCAATGAAACCATGTTTATCATTTTTATATTTTTACAAGTTTGCAAAATATGTGTTTTAAGGATTAAAGACTCAATTATATTATTTTACATCTTTTATAAAGTCTATTAATCTATTTAAAAGAAGTTTGAAACTTGTTTGAAATCATTTTGTCAAAATCATGTGTTTATTGAGATTTTATGTTTTAGACTATTTTGTAAAATGATGAGTTTTCACATTTTGGGAGTGCAATTAGAAAGATTCTTTTTGAAATATGTTTATATTTATGTTTATAAACATTTTTCAAAGTTTTATATTTTTTAAAATTTATTTGATATTTTTAAAGAGGGTTTGAAGTTGATGTTTACTATTCATATCAGGTCATGTCCACGTTTTAAGTCGACTTGCTACAGAACCAAGTCGACTTATAAAGTATTATGCAGTTAGTGTTTTTTAATCTGCTGAATCGACTCATAAGATAACAAGTTAACTTATACTACATAAGTCGACTCATGTCTGTCATAAGTCGACTCATAATATGACCGTTACACAATAACGGCTATTTTTAAGATTTTGTTATTTTTAATATTTTTAGTGGTTTTTGCTGGTTCCTTGGGGTTCTTATATATACCCCTTACCCTCCAACTTTTGAGTAACACTGAAGAAAGTTTTACAAGAGTTTTAGTTTGTTTAAGTGTGTTTTTATAAGAGTTTATGTGAAGAAGTTTTCACAAGAGGAAGAGATCATCCATTTTGTGTTTGGGCTTCAATTTCAATCTCTCTTACTCTTTTTTTATAGAGAAGTTTTCCCTAAACTCAATTTCTAACTTCATATATTTATTTGTTGATTATTCATTTTATTAATCCAGATTTTACATTGAGTTTAGTTTTCATTATTGTTCATTGTTCACACACAACTCACTTGAGCTTTTAGTATTCTCACATATTGTATAATAGAGTTGTGAGGTTGTGGCATTGAGTGTGAGCTTAATTTAGTTCTCATCTTATTAGAGAATAAACAATTTATATTTGTGCTTAATTTGTGAGATCACATTACAATACACAAAGACACTGAAAGAAGTGTGTGGTGAGAAACAGGGTCAATTCTAAGAGGAGTGACGTCGGTAGTAAAGCCTAGGGAGAGGTGGTAAATTCTAGTACTTGAGGAAGGTGACACGTGAGAGGCTAACACTTAGAGGGTGTATTATGTGATTACAATTATGAGAGTTGTGAATTTTTCGGTAAGCTAGAAAACTGATTGTGTGGCTTATAAACGTTTTTAGTGAACGTTAAAAACCGGTTGTGATAGTGGAGATTCTCCTCGAGAGTAAGGAGCAAAGACGTAGGTCGGGAGTGATCGAACTCCGTGATCATATTGTGTGTTTGTGTTTTGCATTGACGTATTACTTGTGGTCATTGTTCATTCTATTCTATATCGTCATTGTCTCATGTTTATATTGTCCTTAGTTTAAATTGCATATTATTGCTCATAACTTATTGAATATCATACTTGCTTGGATAGATTATTAATAAGTTTTAATTTAGCATTAAGATCGGATTTGATTAGCATATATCCTATTCACCCCCCCCCCCCCCTCCCCCCCCCCCCCCTAGGATAATTTCATTTGGTATTAGAGCTTGATGCTCTTTGATTTTAGGTTTAACCGCCTAGAGTCAAAGATCCTTGCTTTGCTATATTGTTAATCTAGTTTTGATATTATATTCATCTTGCTTGCATTTATAATTATGGATATGTATGGTGTGTAGGATCTGAAATAGATACACTAGAACACTAGAAGAGGGGTGAATAGTGTTCTTTTAAAATATATGCAAAGTAGATTATAAATTGCAAAGAAAAATGGCAATCTCAGAAATTCACAATCACAAACACAAAGTTTTATACTGGTTCCACCAACCCGGTGTACATCCAGTCCCCAAGCAAATCCCGCTTGAGATTTCCACTATGATTTTGAAACCTTACAACCAATTTGTAAGACCATGCAAATTGCAATACCAATTGACAAGACCATGCCAATTGCCACCCAATCTCTAAACCAAGAGATCAACCCTCTCAAACCCGAGAGAAATCCTTTTTGAAGCAAGAACACAATTGATCCTATAAGCCTTGAATGTGTAGTGAAGTGCTGCAGTGGCTTAGGATTCTTTTAACTCTCTGAATATTGCCTATACAATCTCTAAGAATGATTGAAACCAAGGCAATATCAGAAACTCTCTTTTTCTAAACACTTAGCATGAAAATCTGGAAAATTAGAGAGTGAATATGCACAAAATGTTTGATCTTGCAAGTGCAAAACTTGGTGCTTGTTTTCTGATGTTTAAACCTATTTATAGCCTCTGAAATGACATAATTTTAAACCCAATTAACGTCCACAAAACGGCTATAAACAGTCACTTATTTTAAACATGAAATCTGGAAAAACTGCTTTTCAGATTCTAATTTCTAAGGGGTGTAAATGAAATGTTTTAAGACTCACTTAATATCTATAAACTCTAATGGCTAACATAGGGGATTTCTATTGTTAACCAACACACTAAGCATGTGTTAGTGTGTTCTAACACTATGTGTGTGCATGTGTGTGAGTGATCAAGGCTTGTACAAATTTCTAAGCAAAGAAAATATAAAATTACATTTTGACAATAAAGTATATCTTCTTCTTTGCTTCATTTTGCCTTGAACTCATCTATGTCTTGAGTATCTCTTTGAATATAATTGTTGATATAGCTCTGATACTGCAAAACAAATGTTAGCACATAATACACACAACATATAATATTTGTTATCATCAAAACAAACTAATCTTGGGGTCAAGATTCCTAACATTCTCCCCCTTTTTGATGATGACAAATATATGTTATTAAGATATAAAAATTTTAATCCCCCTGCATGAAATCATTAAATAAAATCTTTTACTCCCCCTGCATCAAAGCATTAGTAAAAAATTTAAAATTAAAATTTTCTATATAACTCCCCCTTTGTCATTAGCAAAAAGAAATAAACATAATTCTAATTAAAAATTTCTTTTCTTGGGTACCTTAATAAAAATATCAAGCACTTTGGTACCCTTTTATATTATATCATTAGGATTAGCCCTTAGGAATCCAAATCCACTTGGAATTTGGTTTCCATTTGTTAACATAAGTGTAATTCTTTGAATTGCAAACTTCATAAATATAAGATGAAATATAATAATTCCTATCATGAATATTCAAATTCTTAGGAATCCATATATACTTATTTTGTTTAGCATGAATATTCTTATTATTATTCTTCAAAACATAATCATTCTTTATAAAATACTTAGGAACAAATCCAATGCCAAAATGATTGTTTGAAGATTTTTGAAATGAGAGCAAATTATTCAAATTCTCTTTACTTTTATTGAATTTACTAACATTCAAACATATATCATCATATTTTAATTTAATAGAAGAAATATCTTTATCTAAAACATTAATGCGGATTTTTAAATCATTGCATTCTGATTTTAGATAAACATTCTCATTAGTCAAAATATGATTTTCTTTAAGCAAGGATTTATTTTCCTCTTTCAATTCAATTACTTGAGAATTAGAAATAGTAGAAGAATTAAAATCAGAAATTTCTTCAAGTAATCTTTTATTTTCACCTTTAAGAAAATTATGTGAAGCCTTTAATCTCAAAAATGTTTCATATAATTCATTGAAAGCATCTAATAATTCTTCATTATTGCATACCTCATCTTCTTGTGCCATGAAGCACATGTGAGTGGATTCCTCTTTTTGTTCTTTCATTTTGAATAACTCAAACCTGTGCACAAGAACAGATATTTTAGATTCTTTAACTTTATTTGTACCTTCATGAGTTACCTCAAGTGTATGCCAAATATCGTATGCAGATGTGGCCGTTGACACCCTATTGAACTCATTCTTGTCAAGTGCACAAAATAATGCATTCATTGCTTTTGAATCCAAATTTGCATTATTTCTTTGAGAAGTAGTCCATTCTGCAAAAGGAGTTGTTGGCTTCTCATATTTTGTTTCCACGACGTTCCAAAGTTCGTAGCCAATTGATTGAAGGTAAATCTTCATTCGGCACTTCCAATAGTTGTAGTTCGTGCCATCGAATAGAGGTGGTCGCTGTGTGGAATATCCCTCTTTGAATTGTGATGTATTTGTTGATGCCATCTTTCACCTTGCTCTGATACCAAATGTAGGATCTGAAATAGATACACTAGAACACTAGAAGAGGGGTGAATAGTGTTCTTTTAAAATATATGCAAAGTAGATTATAAATTGCAAAGAAAAATGGCAATCTCAGAAATTCACAATCACAAACACAAAGTTTTATACTGGTTCCACCAACCCGGTGTACATCCAGTCCCCAAGCAAATCCCGCTTGAGATTTCCACTATGATTTTGAAACCTTACAAAATCAAAAGCAAACCTGACCAATTTGCAAGACCATGCAAATTGCAACACCAATTGACAAGACCATGCCAATTGCCACCCAATCTCTAAACCAAGAGATCAACCCTCTCAAACCCGAGAGAAATCCTTTTTGAAGCAAGAACACAATTGATCCTATAAGCCTTGAATGTGTAGTGAAGTGCTGCAGTGGCTTAGGATTCTTTTAACTCTCTGAATATTGCCTATACAATCTCTAAGAATGATTGAAACCAAGGCAATATCAGAAACTCTCTTTTTCTAAACACTTAGCATGAAAATCTGGAAAATTAGAGAGTGAATATGCACAAAATGTTTGATCTTGCAAGTGCAAAACTTGGTGCTTGTTTTCTGATGTTTAAACCTATTTATAGCCTCTGAAATGACATAATTTTAAACCCAATTAACGTCCACAAAACGGCTATAAACAGTCACTTATTTTAAACATGAAATCTGGAAAAACTGCTTTTGTAGTCGACTACAAGTTATAGTAGTCGACTACACTGAGTCTAAACAGACTCTGTGAAGTCAGAAAATCGCTTAGTAGTCGACTACAAGGCATAATAGTCGACTACACTGTAAACTCAGATTCTGGAATTTTTCTGTTTAGTATTTTGACTGTAACTTTCTCATCCGATATCGGAATAAGGTGATTTAAGATTTGTTGGAAAGCTCTTGAAGAGACCTACAACTTTGATCTTTTGAGTTTTTCCAGATTCTAATTTCTAAGGGGTGTAAATGAAATGTTTTAAGACTCACCCAATATTTATAAACTCTAATGGCTAACATAGGGGATTTCTATTGTTAACCAACACACTAAGCATGTGTTAGTGTGTTCTAACACTATGTGTGTGCATGTGTGTGAGTGATCAAGGCTTGTACAAATTTCTAAGCAAAGAAAATATAAAATTACATTTTGACAATAAAGTATATCTTCTTCTTTGCTTCATTTTGCCTTGAACCCATCTATGTCTTGAGTATCTCTTTGAATATAATTGTTGATATAGCTCTGATACTGCAAAACAAATGTTAGCACATAATACACACAACATATAATATTTGTTATCATCAAAACAAACTAATCTTGGGGTCAATATTCCTAACATGGTGCATCTAGTTTAAGCTATGATATTAATGTTGCTCCATTGTTCAATAATTTTTCTTTTGCTTAATGGATGTTTAGATTTAAAATATTTGCTAGATCTAAACATATCGATTTATGAGAAGTTATTGATAGTGCATATGTTGTACCCAAATTAGATAAATCTAAATGGGGCACAAATGATAAGAGAATGTTTGGTTTGAACAAGCTATTGTTAGAATTCTTGCTTAAACCTTTTGATACATTTATTTCTAACAAACTTACTTGTTTTGATAGTGCCTATACATTATGGAAACATATAGATGCACATCATGGTAACTTGGAGGAAATGCAACGCGTTCCGGCGGGTTCCCCTTCAAGTGCTACTATTAGAGCTTCATCTTGCACACGGCCACTAGGCGTTAGCCCTAATATGATATGTGATTCAGAATCCGAATGTGATTTATCTATTGATGAACTCGCATGTGCATATGATAGATTAATACATGTTTACACTAAGTTACATACTAATTTTGTTAGTTTTAAAAGCAAGCATGTTGAATTAAAGTCCGAATATGAATTGCTAGCATCCAAGTTTGATTTAATTTCTAAAGAGAATGTGATCCTAAAAGATAAGAATAAAAAATTAAAATTGGATCATGATTCTTTAATTTTAAATGTTGTTAGTTTAACTCATGAGAAAAATAATATCATTTTAGATGTAGAAACTATTAGAAATGAATTTAATTCTTTCAAGAATAATCATATTTGTTCTACTTCTATTATCAATATAAATGTGCAAATAAAGAGTTGAATCACGTAAACAACCGTATTTCTTCTTTAGATTCTACCTTAACCAAATATATTGATAATCATAAGAAGCTTGTGAATATGCGTGCTAAGTCTAGGACAAATAATCCATAATCATCCACTCACTATGCACACATATATAGCAAAATTTATAAGTGCACTATTTGCGATCGTAAATGCCACCTTGCAAAACTTTTCTATAATGCACAAAAATCTACTAAGTCTAATATTAATCCATGTGCATCTCATAAAGTTTCTTCATCACACATACACCTGCATGCACACAATGCCCATCATAAGCATGCTCATGTATATAATTGTGATTTTTGTGGTAGAGTTGGCCATTTAGCCAAATTTTATTTTAACTTGAAAAAGTTTCACATTTACAAAATAATTTTAAAAGACCACATTTATTTGCAAGTGTATCTCGTGCACAACCACAAGGTCAATAAAAACAAATGCATCTATTTTATTGTACCTATTGTAATAGGAAGAGTCATTTGCATGATTATTGCAATGACCGGACCCGTGCACAAAATGCGTCCAAATGGGATCATAACCCTAGGGCTTTGGACTTAAATGATGGGGTCATGTCCCTAAATCTTTTAGCACCAAGAGTACTTGTGTACCAAAATCTTTTCGATCTTGAAATCAAGATTTTTTTGTGTTTTTATTTTTTTTCTCTGGAAAACGTGTTTTAATATATCTATACATGTTCTTAATTAATCAAGATTCATGTTTAATAATTTATAATTTTTATTTATTGATTAAACAACTGATCTTTGATTTTTTGAATATTCTTGTTTTTGATATATATCTTATTTATATATTTATGTTTGAGACCTTTATAACACCTTTCTTAATGTTATATACATATATGTGTTCCCTTGGTCTCTTCAAATGTGAGTTGTCTTATATGCTTTTATACATCTATGTATATTTGCTCACATAATATTGCTTTATAATTTTTATATATATGCTCTTAGGCATTTTGATAGGGGAGTTTTTTCTCTATAGTTTTTTACTCACATATGCTTATTGATAGGGAGAGCTTTTGCTCTCTTCATTTTTATTTTTCCCATTTTGATATTGACAAAGGGGGAGAAATAAGTGGTTTGTGAGTAAGTATTTAGTTCTTTTCATGCATGTGGATCATAATTTGTATATTCATTTGATATCATGCATATTTTATATCTATTTGTGTAGATTATTTGTCATCATAAAAAAGGAGGAGATTGTAAGGTCTCGTGTTTACGAGCCTATATATCTAATCTAGTTTTGATGATTAACAAACAATTTCTAACGTCGTGTTGTTGAGTGTTTACATTTGTTTGTTAGGTAAAACTACACAAATAACCTATTGTCGGAGGTTGGATGAAAAATTACTCATTCACGATCACATTCAAAGGAGGTTGGTAGGAATACCGAAATGAAGCCAATACATTCAAGTCAAAGATTCAAGATCAAGCTTTATCCGTAACCAAGATCGAGCTTCAATGAGAGATCATTAGCTTGGGTATAGTGTTTTAGTTTTTAGGAGTTTATACTTGTGTGTAAATATTTCAAGCTCAATATTATACACACACACACACACATCGTTTTCACTTTATTTGCTTTCAAGTTTTAGCCACATAAATATGAAATAATTGGATATATTTATATACACACATATTTATTTCATATTTATATGTGCTTGAAATGATTTTATTAAAATCCAACTTTAACAATTTCATACCAATGAAATCATGTTTATCGTTTTTATATTTTTGCAAGTTTGCAAAATATATGTTTTAAGAATTAAATACTCAATTATATCATTTTACATCTTTTATAAAGTCTATTAATCCATTTGAAAGAAGTTTGAAACTTGTTTGAAATTATTTTGTCAAAATCATGTATTTATTGAGATTTCATGTTTTGGACTATTTTGCAAAATGACGAGTTTTCATATTTGGAAAGTGTAATTAGAAATTTTTTTAAAAACATGTTTATATTCATGTTTATAAATATTTTTTAAAGGTTTACATTTTTTGGAATTTGTTTGATATTTTTAAAGAGGGTTTAAAGTTGATGTTTACTATTCATATCATGTCATATGCACGTTTTAAGTCGACTTGCTACAGTACCAAATCGACTTATAAAGTGTTGTACAGTTAGTGTTTTTTAATCTTCTGAGTCGACTCATAAGATAACAAGTTGACTTATACTACATAAGTCGACTCATGCATGTCATAAGTCGACTCATAATATGACTGTTGCATAATAACTGCTATTTTTTAGATTTTGTTTTTTTTAATATTTTTAGTGATTTTTGCTGGTTCCTTGGGGCCCCTATATATACCCTTACCCTCTAACTTCTAAGTAACACTGAAGAAAGTTTTAAAACAAGTTTTACAAGGGTTTTAGTTTTTAAGTGTGTTTTTATAAGAGTTTATGTGAAGAAGTTTTCACAAGAGGAAAAGATCATCCATTTCGTGTTTAGACTTCAATTACAATCTCTCTTACTCTTTTTTACAGAGAAGTTTTCTCTAAACTTAATTTCTAGCTTCATATATTTATTTATTGATTACTCATTTTATTAAGCTAGATTTTATATTGAGTTTAGTTTTTATTATTGTTCATTGTTCACACACAACTCACTTGAACTGTTAGTATTCTCACATATTGTATAATAGAGTTGTGAGGTTGTGGCATTGAGTGTGAGATTAATTGATTTCTCATCTTGTTAGAGAACAAACAATTTGTATTTGTGCTTAATTTGTGAGATCACATTGTAATACCCATGGACACCAAGAGAAGTGTGTGGTGAGAGATGTGATCAATTCTAAGAGGAGTGGCATCGGTAGTAAAGCCTAAGGAGAGGTGATAAATCCGAGTACTTGAGGAAGGTGACACGTGAGAGGCCAACACTTAGAGGGTGTATTGTGTGATTGCAATTGTGAGAGTTATGAAAGTTTTCGGTGAGCTAGAAAACCGATTGTTTGGCTTGTAAACGTTTTCGGTGAACATTAAAAACCGGTTGTGATAGTGGAGATTTTCCTCAAGAGTGAGGAGCGGAGACGTAGGTCCGGAGTGACCGAACTCCGTGATCATATTGTGTGTTTGTGTTTTGGCTTAGCGTATTATTTGTGCTCATTGTTCATTCTATTTTATATCGCCATTGTCTCATGTTTATATCGCTCCTAGTTTAAATTGCATATCATTGCTCATAACTTGTTGAATATCATACTTACTTGGATAGATTGTTAATAAGTTTTAATTTGGCATTAATATCGGACCTACAGGGTCGCGAAATTGGTGTTCTGACCGGTCGACTGATGGACCCTCATTAGTCGACCGATGCACATTGATCAGTCGACTGATGATGGATCATCAATCGACCGATATCGGGTTCCTAGGCTGATTCGATTTTCCAACCTGTTTTGGTTTGAGTTTTGATATAAAAGGAAACACATTTTGTTAGGGTTTTTAATCAGAGAAAAGAGATTGTTTTGAGCACTTTGAGAGGGAGATTATTATGAGGGAGTGAGAGATCTTTGGTTAGGGTTATTTTGAGTATTTGTGAGAGTTGTAACCCGTTATTTTCTCCTCCATATAGTGAAAACTCCCCCATCCTCTCCCCGTGGACGTAGGTAATTTGCCGAACCATATAAATTCTCTGTGTTTGGGTGTGATTTTGGTCGTTCTTTGGTGAGTTGTACTTGTTAGTTGTTCTCCTCTCATTGCTCGACGACTTGTTTGGTTTGTGCACACGCTTCCGCCGATTGTACTTGTTAGTTGTTCTCCTCTCATTGCTCGACGACTTGTTTGGTTTGTGCACACGCTTCCGCCGACACGCAACAATTGGTATCAGAGCTCTAGGATTTCAGACCTAGGGTTTGGTTTAAGTGGAGTAAATTCGGTGTTGGAAGCTTAGATCTTAGAGTTCTAGGTTTCGGTGGAGATAGCGTTGTGGAGTTGCCATTAGAGATCTCGCCTTCCTCGTGTGGTTGGGAGTTCGTTTGGAATCCAATCTAGGGTTCAAATCGAGTAATTTCACAAATCTATCAAGTTCGAATCTTTCCTTTACGATAGAGGCAGAGTATATGGTGATTACGGAGGCTGTTAAGGGTGCAATTTAGCTTCGGGGACTTTTAAAAGATCTTGGTGTTTCACAGCGATCCGTCATCATTCATTGTGATAGCATGAGTAATATCTATTTAGTGAAGAATCAGATTTTTCATACGAGGACGAAGCATATCGACGTTCGTTATTATTTCTTTCAAGATGTTCTTGAAGATGGGGATGTGGAGCTTGTGAAGATCCACGCAAAAGATAATCCAGTGGATATGCTCACGAAGGTGGTCCCGAGCAACAAGTTCGATCATTGTAGAAGCTTGTTGTGGATTTGTGCTTGTTGAGGCCTTTCGAGGCTATTTGGATGAACTATGGACGGCTTGATCCCTTGGGAGAGGGGGTACGTAGGCAACCATATTAGTGCAGTCGAAATTGGAGAGGCGATGCATTGGTGCTTATGTTGGTGTCGACTCAGTTTTGGGAACACTTCGCCGAGGTGGAGAATTATAGAAAACGGCGATGCATTGTTCAAAGTGTTGAAAACATTCAAAATCAGCAGCTATAAGAAAGTTTCGGGTCGGTCAACTAATCGAACATGATCAGTTGGCCGATAATATGCATCTACAGAGTCGCGAAATTGGTGTTCTGACTAGTTGACTGATGGACCCTCATCAGTCGACAGATGCACATTGATTGCTCGACTGATGAGTGATCATCACTGACCGATATCGGGTTCCTGGGCTGATTTGGTTTTCCAGCCTGTTTTGGTTTGAGTTTTGATATAAAAGGAAACACGTTTTGTTAGGGTTTTTAATCAGAGAAAAGAGATTGTTGTGAGCACTTTGAGAGGGAGATTATTGGGGAGTGGGAGATCTTTGGTTAGGGTTATTTTTGAGTATTTTTGAGAGTTGTAACCCGTTATTTTCTCCTCCATATAGTGAAATCTCCTCATCCTCTTCCCGTGGACGTAGGCAATTTGCCAAACCACGTAAATTCTCTGTGTTTGTGTGTGATTTTGGTCGTTCTTTTGTGAATTGCACTCGTTAGTTTTTCTCCTCTCATTGCTCGACGACTTGTTTGGTTTGTGCACACGCTTCCGCGGACGCGCAACAGTTTATACCCAGTCTAATAAGCTCGAAACTCATCGTTGGTCATGTCAGCAAACTTGTTTACACCGAGAGTATACTTCCGACTAGCATTAGCATTGAACGAGTCGATGAATTCTACGTTCTCCTTGAACACCTAGTACCGGTATTCTTTCTCCTCAGTATCGGCATATGTTCTCATATGTTGAACTGACCACTTGTCAGGCATTGTAGCCATTAGAAGCTCGCGGCGATCAAAGGGAAGACATTTTGTTAGAGGGACATAGATTGCAATCAGAAGAGGAAGAAAACGGAGTTTGTGCATCAAAGTCATTGTCAGGTAAGGGTTTGATTTGGTGAATTACTATCTTGGTTGGTATTCTTTATAGAGTTTTATGAGAATTTGAATTTATTTTATGAGACAAAAGCTAGAGACTGAATTAAGGAATAAAGACGAGGGAATGGGAGTAAATTTTGCAGGCCAAATCTTGTTCTTAAGATAAATGGCAGGCTAAAGGTTAGCTTATGCGTCAGCACTATGACTGTTGATTAGTTTTTTGCTTCTTGTCCTTGAAGAGCCTGTAATTTGTATGGTTTGAGTGATACTTAATTTGTCTCATTGTGAACGATACTGAGGGTATAGAATTGGGCTTATCAGGCGAATGCCTTGGGCCTGGTTTTGACTGGATTGGGCTTGTTGGATCATATCAAAGGTTAAAAAAAATTGATAAACTTTGCACTTAACTACACCAAAGTTTATCCAATTTTAACCTTGAAAAACATCCTAACAAAGACTTAACTCTGGTACCTCAGCTAATTGATTCAATCCATACAGGCACGAAGAGCAACTTTGGCAGCTAACATAATCGAAGGAAACTACAAAGGACAATTTTGGCTACGTCAGAGCCATGCGAACTGCGAACATCATAGAAGAGAGAAACCTATCATCATCATGCCTGAGTTAATGAGGAAGTACATTAAGTAAAGATTTCAGACAAACAAAATTACTACTAATTAGTGGATTGGAGGTTTATTTTATAAAATAAAGTTTAAGGTACAAGTTGGAAACCAAAATTGCTCTCCGTAGTCTCTTTGTAGTCTCATTCGATTATATCAGCCGGTAAAAATTATCATAGTTAAATTTTGTTGAACTTTGGAGCGCCTTTCGGGCAAGGAAAAACTTTGGAGCATCCAAGATAAAAAATTATCATAGTCATTCCCAATTTGGTTGCATCTACTCAATCGGCAATCAGGGAAATCTACCCTCGATTCTATCATTATGGCAAATGAGATGATCCACTATTGTTCTAAGAGAAGAAAAGAAGTAGCAATGTTTAAGATTGACTTCTCTAAAGCTTTTGATTCCATTAATTGGAATTTTCTTATTGGCCTTCTCAAAGCTAGAGGCTTTGGTAGCATATGGTGCAATTGGATTTATCATATTGTATCCTCTTCTAGCTGCTCTGTTAAAGTTAATGGTCTTCCATCTAAATTTTTCTCTTGTAAGAGAGGTCTTAAACAAGGAGACCCCTTATCACCAATGTTTTTTAATATTGCAGTTGATGCACTGAATAAAATGATTCACAACAATGTGGAAGATGGTCTCCTTTTAAATCTTGGTATTAAGTTACCTCTTAATCAGTTAAGAATTTTGCAATTTGCTGATGATACTCTTTTATTTGTTAGAAGTTCTTACAAGGATATATCTCTTTAAAAACAATCATGTACATCTTTGAGGAGATTTCTGGTCTGGGAATAAATTATTCCAAGTCTTCCATTGTATACTTTGGCAAAATATCTACGAGGGGACAATATCTTTCAGAACTTCTTTGCTGCAAAATTGGCACTTTACCAATCAAATATCTTGGTTTACCTCTGCGGTATGGAAAGCTTAGAAAAACTGACTGGGAACCTCTCTTAGACAATTTTCATAAAAAATTGTCTACTTGGAAGAAGAATTCTTTGTCATATGGAGGGAGGCTAGTCCTTCTAAATTCAGTGCTTACATCCATTCCCTTATATTTCATGTCATTCTACAAATTGCCTACTTGGGTTATCAAAGAGATTGACAATATTAGAAAGAGCTTTCTATGGTCAGGGAGTTCTCATAATAGCAGTTTTAAGTGCTTAGTCAATTGGAAGAAAGTATGTTTAAGCAAATCAGAGGGAGGATTAGGAGTAAAAGATATTCATGTTTTCAACTGTGCTCTTCTAGCAAAATGGCTATGGAAATATCTTGATCCTAATTCTCATACTGGTATTTTCCTTCGCCAACTTTATGCTCACAGAGGCTCTTTAATCCAAATATTACATGCTAATGCTAACAATTCCTCCTTCTAGTATATTCTCATTTCTTTTAAAGAGGAGTTTTTTCAACATATTATTTGGACTATTGGTTCAGGTGAAAGGATTAGATTTTGGGAGGATAAGTGGATTGGACATAACTCATTATCTAGTCTTTTTCCTTCTCTTTCTCAGTTGGCATTATCATCAAATGTGAATGTTCGTAGTCAAGGCTTTTTTAGAGATAATGCTTGGCATTGGAGCTTATTGCTAAGAAGATGTATTCCTCGTATGTCTCGTACAGATAAATTCAATCTCTTGAATCTGATAGGAAGCTATCAAATTTCTACTCATTCTGATATTCCTATATGGTCGCTTACAACTAATGGTATGTACTCTGTTAAATCCTTCTATCAGTTACTTAATTTCAGAGGCATTAAATCACCTTTCTACAAAGTCGTATGGAAAAATGCTATTCCAAGCAAGGTTAGTGTTTTCATTTGGCTTTTATCTATGAACAAACTGCATACAAAAGATAACTTATTGATGAAAGGATGGCATGGAGATTTTATTTGTATTTTCTGTGGGTTGGAACCAAAAACAAGAGACCACTTGTTCTTTTCCTGTTGTAAGATTACTCAGGTCTGGGGACATTTTAAAGACTATTATCTTCCTTTTACATGGACAAATTCTTTTGATATTCTTATGAAAACTGTTGAGAATCTAAGGGGAGGCTCTGGACATATATGGCGTGGAATTTTCTCTCACGTTTGCTGGAATATTTGGAGTTGTAGAAATAAAGTTCTGTTTGACAAAGTAAACTTTTCTTCCAAGATGATCATTGATCAGTCAATCTCTGGTTTGGTTGAATGGTCAGGCATGGGGAAGGGGTTGACAGCAAGGAAAATATCTGCAATGTTGAAGGATTACCCATTATCAAGAGCAAGTGATTGAAGCCGCTGACTCTATTTTGGTTTGTTTGGGTGATATGTAACTCTCTCTTTTGTATACATGATAGTTTTTGATGTTTTATAGTTGTTGATTATAGAAAGTTTAATTTCTACTGCACATATGTATAGCTGGCTTTGGTTCTTCCTTATATCTGTGTCAACGATGAATGACGGCAAGGCCCTCTCTTCATCTTCACAGATCTTTGGAAGAAGAAAGTTATACATCAATATCAGGAGAAATTCTATTTTCTATATTGCAACATGCGGATACAGTTCGTATCCTTCTTTTGTAATTTTTTTTTCTTTGTTGTACTCAGTTTTCTTTTTAATTAATGAACAGGGTTTAACCCTTGTTTTTATTAAAAAAAAAAAGATAAAAAATGAGGTGAACTTTAGTGTCCATAAGTCCAAATAACCCATATATCAACCCTAATCCGACTTCAAAATCCAAATTCTAATATCTCTAATTCTTTATGTTTCTTGCGAAAGTTAGGTTATTCTACTTAGGTCAACCCAGTTTCAACAGCTGGCATAAGATCCGTCGTGATTCACAACACTATGACTTCAGTCGAAAACTACATCAACCACTGGGAGGACAGCTCTAGCACTTGTGTAGATAAACAAGGATTAATGCCACTAACCAAAGTTTATCTAGCGTAACTTTAAGATCAAACCACTTAATACCCAACAAGAACAACGAATCGTATCATCAATTTTGTCACGTATGGACCATGAGCATTCCATCTCATCTCTCGCGTCACCTACCCTCTAACCTAACAACTAACCTTTAGGGAAAAAGCTTTTATAATAAGTGTAGGTGTAATTGTGTAAAATCATCAAGCAAATCTCTTCACGTGTCCTCTTATCTTAAAATTTATTTGATGCAACTCATGATTGGATTCTTAATGGAGACGTCCTCAACACACAAGAATCCTCTCCAATGCCCAATTATTGATCACAAATTCTTGCGAAATGGGAGTGATAACCTTTTAGACATAATTGACACTCTCCTATACTATACAAATATTGTAACGAACAATAAGATATGAGCTATCTCATAAATAAATAAATAATAAGGCAGTGGTAGTAGTTGTTGTTGGAGATCTAAAATACAAGTCTAGGATTTACTATAGTTTTTCACTAAAATACAGAATTTGCAATGGAAATATAGAAAAATAAAAACGAACAAACAAACCAAAAAACAACCAATGAACAAGCGAGAGTTTTATAGTGGTTCAGATAATAATACTATTTTCACTCTTTCTTCTCATGAGAAAGTTTTCTCTATTGAGCGCTGCGGAAGCCAAACAACCAAACCAACGTGCTACGAGAAATCAAATCAAACGAACGTCGAGAGAAGGCCAAACGAACCAAACTAATGCCGCAAACACAAACAACCAATTTTAACGTGGTTCGGCAAGTTGCCTATGTCCACGGGATAAGAACGAGATAGGGTTTTCTTCTCATAGTGAAATCTTCCCTCACCCCTCCCGTGGACGTAGGCAAGTTTGCCGAACCACGTAAATCTCGTGTATTTATTGTTTTCTGTTGCCGAACCACGTAAATCTCGTGTATTTATTGTTTTCTGGGTGTTGGCTATTGCTTGTAGGTTCCCTCGACATTTCAGTCCTAGAACTGATGATGCTTGTAGGTTCCCTCGACATTTCAGTCCTAGAACTGATGAGAGGAAGAGTGCATATTTTACTTTGTTAAAATATTTCACTTTCTATTCTAGTTTCCTTTGAGAAACAAGAATACATAGGTTGACTTATGCTTTTGTGACAACAAAAGCCAGGGCTTTCTCTCAGGTGATATCGCTTCTGCTGCGGAGATCCTTCCCTTTGTTTAAACATGAGTTCTTCTTGGTAGCGATGGGATTTTGAATATTGTCTCCCGTTCTATTCTAGTTTCCTTTGAGAAACAAGAATACATAGGTTGACTTGTGATTTTGTGACAACAAAAGCCAGGGCTTTCTCTCAGGTGATATCGCTTCCGCGGCGGAGATCCTTCCCTTTGTTTAAACATGAGTTCTTCTTGGTAGCACTGTGATTTTGAATATTGTCTCCCGTTGACGATCCAAACGCTTCGCTTCGTGAAACTTGGTTGATTCCTCTTGATGGGAAGAACTTACAACGCAAGTTTTAAACTCTTAACGAGTTTGAGAACTCTGAACGAGTTTAAGAACTCGGTGAAGAGTTAATTTGAGAAAGGAAATTAATTCTTTTTTATCTAACCGAAATGGTTCACAAGCCAAAGCAAATGCTTCAAGAATAACTCTTGATTATGCTTCAAACTCTGTAAGATCTGAAACCTCCAAGCCTTGATAATTCTGATCCCCAATGATGATCTGCCAAAAATATCCCTTTTTAAGCTGATTTTTAGCTATTTATAGGGGTTTAAGGGGTGTAACTAACCCCTTAAATTGTTCCTAAGTGTTGATCTCATCAAATCGTGGAAAACGGTTTTGGAACCGTTTAGATCGTGTTTGAATGAGTCAAACACGAAATTCACGTTCTAGGAATGAACTCCGCGTCTTGAACTTGAGACATGGAGGTGAGCTCTGCATTTAGAGCTAAAACGCGATGGTGAGCTCCGCGCTTTGTTCTTGCAACACAAAGGTGAGCTCCGCGTCTTGAATCTGGAATGCAGCAATGAGCTCTGTATTTTGAGTCTGGAACGCGGTCACGAGCTCTGCATTTTGCTTTGAAGAGACCATCAACTTGTACTCTCTTTTGTTAGAGCGTTGTGAAGATTGTCATCTTATAATCTTCGTATTGGCTCTTTTAACGGTGAAAGTCGTCAATTGTAACTCTTGCTGGTGATTGTGAATGTCGTTGAATTATAACCTTCATCGATTAACGTGAAAGTCTTCAAATTGTAGCCTTCTAAAAGTCTTCGAATTGTAATTTTCATCATCATTGCTTGTTGGGGATCGGCTATCCGCAATAATTTTTAGACAGCCTACATTCACATTTAAGGGGACCATTAACTCTTTTTTTTAGCCTATAAAACGAGAGGAGATCATCCACTTTATAGGGACACACAGATAGATATACACACAGATGAGGACGCAGAGATATATATATATATATATATATGAGCAAAAGCATACATTTGCTATTCTGTGGAGAAGTATTGCTAAGGAAAAACTGAGCTAACTTTCAAGTAATTAGATCCTCATCAATAGTAAAAGACCCAACGTCTTAGTCGGCGAGTCAACGGAGTATAAGATCAACGCTCCACCGGCACATGGAAAAGAACCCCCGAGTTTTTTTTATTTTATTATATTTTCTTTTGTTGTAATCTATGTCAATTACAATCCAAAAGAACCCAAAATACTATGTAGTAGAATAATTTAAAACATGGTTAAATTCTTTAGCCGCTAAAGAATAAATAAAGAGCATTCTTAGCTTTAGCATTTAACGAATAAGTCTTTTTGTCTTGAGTGATTCACTTATCCCTAGGAGTAATAATAGTGATCTCTTCTACAATAGTAGTGGTTTCACTATAGCTGTTTCACTGTAGCCATTTTCTACACTACTTAATACGTCATAATCTATGTATAATAAAAAGATCTTACAGGTTAAGTACAACTTGAGTACTCCATTTTCTACAATAAATAACACATCCCTAGCTAGCCCCGACCCTCAATTGACACAGGCTTGAGTACACCATAAACCTTCAATTAACATCAGCTTGAGTACGCCATAAACCCTAAATTATTATTGGTTTGAGTATGTTGTAAAAAATAAGTTTAAAACATACTACCAAATATATTTTAAGCACAAAAATAGAAAGATATTATAGCCTTTTTAATACGCAAACTATTCTTTAAAAAATTGAATCGAAGCTCGATAAAGAACAATGTAGATCTTGATTCCAAGGGCAACTTCTCCCCTAAGATGATCTGATGTTGTTAAGGGCGATGAGACAATGTTTGTTGAGGCTCCGAGGGTTCAATTCACAGATCAATCTTCTGCACTCAAATCTTAGAATTTTCTCTCTTAAAGCTTTCTTTATTCGAAGTATAGAACCTTTTTAAAATTATCCTTCCTATCTTATATAGCATGTGATACGTAAGGAAAGAGATATTGCAATTATAGTCGACGTTAGAGATAAAAGGAAATGGTTGGGATTAACTCTTAAAATTTGCCAAAACGCATTGTTACCATCGAGAGTTCCTCACGACCATCAATAGTTCCCTGAGCATCATCGATAGTTGGCCAATCGATCGGCCAACAAATTGGTTATCGACAAATTGGTTTTTTTGTTGATTTATTGATCCGAATTCTTTATGGATCCTTGAGATTTCTTGGGCCTTCTTTTGTCCTCATATTTGGGCTTCAATAAATGGTAGAAAATCAGGAAGTTAGAGTCTTTTTGGTTTTTTTTCTTAATTCTTCATTAACCTGAACATTAAGATAAAACATATTATTAGTGACATATTTATTGATAAAAATAGATAATGCGGGTATAAAAATGTTATTAAAATGTGATTATCAAGAGTTCCTCATGACCATCAATAGTTCCTTGAGCATCATCGATAGTTGACTGCAAATCATCAATGGTCTGTGTTTCTAAAAATTTGCGATTGTGCATTATACACAATCTATGGTTCAAGGGACCATCGATGGTTCCTTGTAGACCATCGATGGTTCGAAATTAACTTTCTGGAATTTTTTTGATTGTTTACCATAGCCTATCGATAATCCTTGGCCATCGATGGTTCAGATCATCGATTGTTCCAAGGTTGAAATCAATGTAAATATTGGTTTTTGCATCGATTTGCCTCATAACCTTTGTATACCTATTTTCACCTGTATTATATCACCTCAAACAAACATTAGTATTAAATAAAAATTTGTTATTACATAAACAAGAGTTATTGTATGAACTTCGTCCTAACAGTAGTGTTGTGTGATGAGATTCTCCAAGAGCCTTATCCACCTACTTCAAACCTTTATACGTATTTTTAGAGTTGGAAATATGGGTGATTATGTACCACTAATTTTGGTAAGAGTAAAGCTGAAGTACTTATTCATAAAGGTTACATCCGCTAAAAAAGACCACCTACTTCAACGGGATTTGACATGAAAATCTCCTAGATTGGAGGTTATTTTGTATAATTTAATAGAAGAGAATTACCTAATAAATATAAACTGAATTAACCGAATTTATTAAAAGTTTCAGAAATCTATCATTTCTATTACAAGATGAGTTATAAAATCACTTCGAGAAAACAATAGGTTTTACAGAAAGTGTCAAAAAGTTAGCTGAGATTAGCTAAGTATTTGTAGGTTAAAAGATACTAATTAGTTTTTTTTTTTTCTCAAAAAAAAGATACTAATTAAACAAGTCCTGATTTGAGCCACCACTCCTTTCATCCAAACTAAAGCTAGCATACGATGAAACTGGGCCAAAAGGGTGATCCTCACCTAGTTTGTATGCAAGTACAACGCTGAGGAGTGAGGACTACCATCTGGTGACAGGGACCAAACTCAAGGTGCATCTTAAACCTCTAAGAAATATAACTTAGAATTAATTATCAATATCTAATCAAACCCTTCTAATCTGTATGTTTCCGTTGTCATTCGTCACATCAAATAATTGGCTGTCAATCTTTGTTGAATAGTGATTTACCTAAAGCATTTCTACCGCAACTATAAGATATTGGAAGCCTTTTTGTGGATATCTTGAGATCAAGATACAAATTTGTGAATGGAGGATTTATTTTAATTGAGACCGACCCAGGACCTCTTATATATATTTTATTTGAAGTAAGAATACAAGTTCGAGATGGGAAATTTAGGATATTATTGAAGTGAGGATGGCAGTAAGTCGAGGAGCCGAGAATCCTGAACTGTACCAAACAAGAATACTTCACGTACTCGTCTCAGAACGCAGCCTCACAAATCAAGACTTTCGCCCCCCATTTGTTTTTGATTCTCCGGGTCTGCATCAAGCCCATCACATCAAGAGCCCAAACATAAGTCCTCTGTCCATCAATTAATAAGATACTTTTACTATAAATACAGTTAAACATTTTGGGAAAAAGAAATTTATTGTAAAACCCTCCATAAAACATCATGGGTGGTGCTACAGGCACACCCTCAACCATACTTCTCTCTCACTATAGTATACTGAGGCCCACATGGGATTTTTTTTTTTAAATTCTCATGTGGACCCTAGTGCACTGTAGAGAGAGAGAGGAGTGTGGTTGTGGGTGTACCTCTAGCATTTTCAAGTTCCAACCATCATAGGGGAGAGACTTTTGCTTAAAAAAAAATTCAAAGCCACACCACAAAATTTTTAAAAGGCCATACACTGATATAGTGATATACCTCTAAAAAAGGTTTTTGCTAGAGGGGCCTATTTGGTTGTCAAAAAAATTAGACAAGTTGTATTATAAGGAACTATTTCCTCACATTACCTTTCTTATTCATGTGTGGTTCCCACTTGAAAATCAAGAAATGAGGTGACAATAACACTTTCCTGTTGGATGATTTTATCTTATCTCTAGGAACTACTTTTCGGGAAATTTTTTTAGGAAATAATTTAAAAGTATTATGCACGGATGATTTGAAACCTATTTGTATGATAACCATCCAACTAACAAAATGTTTTAGGTTATGTAAAATTTACACTAAGAAACCCCCCTCAATCGGGGTCCTACAAATCATCCAATGGATATATCCCCAATATTGAGAAATTTCGCATGTAAATAGATACTTTCTGCCAAATTCAGAGGTAGATAGGAGAGTTATTCTTGAGTTGGGGCTAAGTAAGATAATTGTTTCAGTGGAACAATTTTATCCCTTTGGGATATTTTAAGTGGTGTAAAGTGGGACAATTTAAAACTTTGATTTGACAATTCATATGAGATAGTTGATGATGTGACACGTTATTAGAGTATAATATTTATCTATTAATTAAGTCTAAATTAATTTATCTAATTGTTTAGTATACTATTTGGTATGCTATTATAATATAATACATTAATTTACTTTATACTAAAATATATATTATATTATATTATAATTACTAATTAATTACAACTATATTTAATGTTATTAATTAATATAATATATTATATTATATTAATATGATATATTATATAATAATTAATATAATATGCAAACAATATATTTAATATAATATTATTATAATATTTTATATTAATTCAATATAATATTATTTAAAATATAATAATATTATTAGAATATAATATTTTTATTTTATTTATGATAATTACTATATTTAAATAGAATAATTTATGTCATGACTACTTATTAAAATATAATATTTAAATAATTATAATAACTATTAATGATGTTTAATATTATAAATAAATAATATTATAATATATTAATTATATATATAATTCATACTTTAATATATGGTAGATTATTATAATTTTTACTGTAGTAATAGAATATTATTTAATAATATTATAACTACCACAATATTGACAATATATTAAGAAAATATTAATTAATATAATAAATTATAATACAAAATAGTAAATTATTTATAATATTATATCATAATATAATTAATATATTGTTTTTATTATAAAAACACTTTATTATAATAGCATAAAAACACTATATTATAATACAATATTTTATATCATAAAAATACTCAATAATAATTTTTCTAACTAATAAAATATATATGAAATAATAAAGTAATATTATAATAATATAATTCCAATATTTTAATATATGGAATATTATTAACCAATATGTAATAATGATACATAATCTATTCATCTGTAATAATGAGAGGATCTAAAATTCACTATTCATACTACAATAAATACTGCAGTAAATTATTATTGTAGCACAAGGCATTTATTACTGTAGCTCAGGTAGAATACTGTAGCATTTGAAAAATGCTACTGAACCACTTACAAAAAAATGTATTTAAATGCAGAATTTTTTGTAAAGGAAATAAAAAATTAGAGGCAGTGCTTTGCACGGGTTGCAAACTAGTAATGTTATATTAGATAATATTATATAATATTTTATTATCTCACGTTACATTAGAATTTTATAATATAATGTAATTAAGATATATTATATATTATAATACAATTTACACATTTTAGATATTTAATAAATTTGTGCTTCAAAATTATCCCACTTTCCTCATGATTGTCCCAAAAGTTAAGAATAGGGTAATTTTTGAAGTTTGGGATAAAAAGTTTGTAAAAAAGTGGGATAATTTTGAGAAAAGTGAGATTAATTGTCTCAATTTCATTGTCCTAATAAATGACACCATAAAATAAAATCATAATCTCATTGTCCAAACGAATAACATCATAAAATAAAGTCTCAAAAATTATAGTGTTTATCCCAAAATTATACTAACCAATAACTATCCTTTTATGGCCGGAAACATCTTTTCTTTTTTTTTTCCTCCTTTTATTTTTAAAGGGAAAATGATGAACATCAATTTCCAGTGTGGACCCCCACTCTTTTGCACATGGAAAGAAGCAAGTGCGCAAAAATAGCGTGGGGACCGCCATAAATAGAAGGAGAAGGGGACCGCTGCTGACAAGAGATCAGTCCTATCACCGCAGAGCCTGGCGACAAGGAGATTGTAGGTAGGGGACCATCCGGCGGCGCTAAGGTTTGGACACGTGTCTATTAACCATTGGCTGTAACCCTAGGCGTGCCAGAATAGTTGTGCCTGTTGTGGTCCTAGGGTTCTCTGACTGACGCGTGCCCAGCTGTCGCTGCCGTTGCCTCTGGCAGGAATCGAGGTCCCCAGATCGCCTTCGTCCTTTCGTGCTCTTCTGCGTTTGGCCCCCGTCCTTTTTTTCTAATCTTGGTTACACTTTCACAAAACCCCCTCGCTCTTAGATTTGTGAGACGCGTAGCCCCATCGTCAGATTCATCTCGCACGAGTTCTAAGGGCCACCAAACTTCAAGCTTTCTATTTATTATTAATTAATTAGTAAGAGAACCTTGGCAACATTAAATCAGAATGGCAACTTGAGTCTGAAATCTCCACGCAATGGGAGGCATCATGGGACACCTCCTCCCACTGAATTAAGAACCCCCATTTCAAACACTACCCTTTTTGTTAGGACCTTTGTCTGAGTAAGTAAACTCCTGCATATGTTGAGCCCTGCTTTTAATTGCATACAAGATCGAGTAAATATGGGTCCAGGATTAAAAATTCTGTAATTTAATTAGTCATTTGTCATTTACGGATAACTTACTCCCTCCCCTACGTTGAGTGTTAGAATTAATATAAAAATATAATCTTTGATCCTCATCATAACTTCGAAGTTTTGGTGTAATGGTTAGAGGAACTAAATTTAAGATGATATCAAAACAATCAAGGTTCAAATTCCACCGGCAACGAATTAAATACGGATTTTCTAAAAATTGACACCGCTACGTGAGTCCAGGTTTCGACCCATAAAAAAGAGCGTTCGACCTGCGGGGGCATGTTAGAAGTAATATAAAACTATAATCTTTTATCCTCACCATAACTTCGAGGTTTTGATGTAATGGTTAAAAAGAACTAAATTTAAGATTGATGTATTCTTCTCTTCAATGAAATTTGGTTATTGTCCAATTATAGGTAAGTAGGCGTCCAGCGAGGAAAGCCTAAAGTTCTAGAGAATTCTGCTAGGCACCCAAAGCTTACAGTGGCTTTGTGGGTTCCTTGCAAAACACCTATGGAGTACACGAGTACGTAGCGTCTTTTTTGGAAATCAAACCCTTAATTTGCAATTAAGTTGGTTCTTCCAAATGTGCATTATTTGTACGTAGCTCTTTGAGATTTAACATCTCGTGCTTTAATTGATTGCGTCGGGTTCCCTGTCGATGTATGTCTCAGTGTTTTCTCGTGTCTATGTGCGAATACCATCCTCGCTACTTGATGTTGATGATTGAGATGATGTATACGGTTGAAGGTTACGTTGACATAGAAAGGTTAACAATATTCTTAATGAGGAATTATTCGTCGTGCCAGGGACCAACATATTGCGACAAAACTCAAACGTACTGCTCTTTCGATCTAGTGAGGAGAAGAACAAAACTATCTATTTCTCCCCTGATAATATCAATGTCTCATCAATCAATCCTTTTAGTGGTGCTTTAGTGGGTAAACTTAAGTTAACTGTCCACAATAATCAATACTTTAATATATCATCATTCTATGTCGGCTGTTTACATTTCTAAAATATCCAATTGATCGAATAACGCCCTAGAAAAACTTATATTAAGAAACTATTTTCTAATTAATTTTGACTGATAAAAGTTTTACAATTTCTAGTTTCGGATCCGTCTAAAAGAACATACAGTTCAAAATCTAGCTCGTCTACGTCTAAGAAATAGATTGCTCTGGCCTATAGTGTGAAAACATGGGAATCGGCTGCGAATTCTTTTATATACTCAACATTTTCCACATTTATCGATCCGAAGATAAATTCGCACTCATACTTATAATTAATTGAACCATTTAAATTACTTATTTGCTTTTGGCACTTTTAGTATTTTCGTCTTCATTACAGATTATCATTTAGATGATGTTTGACGAATGGTCAAAGTAGCTTATAAGTTAGCCACTTTTGGGGTTTACAAGCCCTTTGAGGCATTTGACAAATAACTTGTTTACGTTATAATCCACTACAATATTACTTATTTGCTTTTGACACTTTTAGTATTGTCGTCTTTATTACAAATTATTATTTAGAGCATATTTTACAAATGTTCGAAGTAGCTTATAAGCTAGCCACTTTTGTGATTTATGATTCACTTTGGGACATTTGACAAATAACTTAGTTTGCCTTATAATCTAGTAATATCCTAGCTTTTTCTAGGGTTTATAAGCTATAAGATTTGAACAAATAAAAAACAACCGTACACCTCATGATTTCACAAGTCTGAAAGCTCCTTTAATAACTCACCCCAAACGCGATGTCCTTTTTTGTCACTTTGACAACAATAATATAATTACAATTCCCCACTAAAATTTCCAACCACTGTACTATTGAAAAAAAGAGAAAATGTTTCCAACCCCCAAAACCAAAGAAAACATACCCCCCTCAAGACTTTGTCAACGAGTGTTTTACCCCTAAAAATAAAGATTTTATTTTCTGAGCCCCCAAAATACAAAACCCAAGAAGTTAAAATATGTGAAGACCATAATACCCTTCTCTCTCCCTCTCTCTCTCTTTTTTTATCATGATGTGCTGAGATGATAGTTAAAATGATTGATGAAGATTATTTTATTATTTTTTTATTATTTTCGTTGTTAATGAGGGGAACTAACTGTTTGTATTGGGAGATTGTTAAAGTTACGAGTTAATTGTTAAGGTTATAGGCCAGTCAATTGTTAAGGTTATGGATCCCTTCTCTCTCTCTATATATATATATCTCTCTCTCTTTCTCTCTCTTTATTATGATGTTACTGTGATGATGTTGAAATGATTGAAGGGGATTGCTATTTTATTATTTTTGTTTTTTTTATTATTTTCGTTGTTGATTAGTAAACTAATTGTTTTTGTTTGTATTAGGAGATTGTTAAGGTTACGGGTTTAATTGTTAAGGTTACAGGTTTAATTGTTTAGGTTACGGATTAGTTGTTAAAGTTACAGGTCGGTTGTTAAGGTTACGGGTCGGTTGTTAAGGTTACGGGTCGGTTGTTAAGGTTACGGGTCGGTTGTGAAGGTTACGTGTTTAATTGTTAATGTTACATATTTAATTGTTAAGGTTACGGGTCAGGATATATATATGTATATATTTTTTGAGTGGAATGAATACTTTGGGTCACTTGGTTACGTGTTGGTTGATTGTGAAGGTTACGGGTTGGTTGTTAAGGTTACGGGTTTGTTGTTAAGGTTACATGTTTGTTATTAAGGATATGCGTTGGTTGGGAATGTTACGCTTTGGTTGTGAAGTTAACCTACACAACAAACTCGTAATCTTAACAACAAACCCGTAACCTTAACAACCAACCCGTAACCTTCACAACCAACACGTTACGAGTTTTTAGAATATTCGTTGTTAAGGATACGGGTTGGTTGTTAAGGTTATGGGTTTATTGTTAAAGTTACGGGTTTGTTGTGTAGGTTAACTTCACAACCAACGCATATCCTTAACAACAAACCCGTAACATTAACAACCAACCCGTAACCTTCACAATTAACCATTATCCTTAACAACGAATATTCTAAAAATATTATGGCTGTAATATATATATATATATCCCAACGTGTAACCTTCACAACCAACCCGTAATCTTAACAAATGACCCGTAACCTTAACAATCGACCCGTAACCTTAACAACAAACCCGTAATCTTAACAACAAACCCGTAACCTTAACAATTAAACCCGTAACCTTAACAATTAAACCTGTAACCTTAACAATCGACCCGTAACCTTAACAACCGACCCGTAATCTTAACAATAAATCCGTAACCTTAACAATTAAACCTGTAACCTTAATAATTAAACCCGCAACCTTCACAATCAACCCGTAACATTAACAATTAAACCCGCCACCTTAACAATCTCCCAATACAAACAAAAACAATTAGTTTCATCATCAACAATAAAAAAAATAAAAAAACAAAAATAATAAAATAACAAGCTCCTTCAATCATTTCAACATCATCAAAGTAACATCATGATAAAGAAAGAGAGAGAGAGAGAGAGAGAGAGAGAGAGAGAGAGAGAGAGAGAGAGAGAGGGGATGAGAGAGAGAGAAGAGAGAGAGAGAGAGAGAGAGAGAGAGAGAGAGGATTCATAATCTTAACATTTGACCCGTAACCTTAACAATTAATCTGTAACTTTAACAATCTCCCAATATAAATAATTAGTTCCCCTCATCAATAATGAAAATAAAACAAAACAAAAATAATAAAATAATTTTTATCAATCATTTTAATTATCATCTCAGTATATCATGATAAAAAAAGAAAGAGAGAGAAGGGTATTATGGTCTTCACATATTTTAATCTCTTGGGTTTTGTGTTTTGGGGGCTTAGAGAATAAAATCTTTATTTTTAGAGTCAAAACACTAGTTGACAAAGTCTTGGGGGGGGGATGTTTTCTAGGGTTTTGGGGGCTGAAAGCATTTTTCCTAAAAAAAAAATTATATCCCGCTAAAGTTGTCAAATGAAAAATGATTTAAGGACCCAAAATATGGGACCAATAGAGGGGACAGGTGAGGTGTCCCCTCCCTATTGCATAATGAGTTAGTTATGCCAACTCATGCCAACTCATAACCAACTCATTATGCAATAGGGAAGGGACACCTCACCTGTCCTCTCTATTGGTCCCATATTTTGGGTCCCCGTAGCAGTACTTTTGTCAAATACTGTTATAATCCACGTAGATAATAATTCAAAGTTTCCAGAACATGCTCTTAGAAAATCAGGCCAATCTTTTTATATAGTAACCTCTATTATGAGTTTTTTCAGCTTCATTCATTGTTCCCACCTAACGTCGTTACTCTCTCGCCAAAAGCCGGAACAAAACTTGAGCTGCAAATAAATGCCGCTATTAGAAGTCCCTTTCCATCGCATAACCTGACATTTAAAAATACTCGAGGGTCTCAAACGTAAAAAGCCCCACCATGACTTCGTCCCTCCCCTCTCCCTCCTGACTCTTCATACTGCAGCCTCTCTCCCTGCTCAATTATCCGACCCAACACCTTAAAAATTTCCGGCGGTGCCGCATTTAAACTCCGCCTCCGATTCTTTATTTATATCCAGAAACCCGAAACCCGAAAACAGTTTCGGCCTTCGAGTCCCGTCACCGCGCCCATTGTCCTTCCCGGAAACTCCATGGCCCCCCGACATGTACGCGCGCCACACCAGAACGCGGCCGTGCTCGGACGATCGCGCACAACTTCCTCCACCTCCAGGAAGCCATCCTCACGGGCACCCACCACCAGCAGGGGAGCTGGTGGCCCGCCCCCGGAAGAGGAGCACGCCTGGGAGCAGCGTGGAGGAGGGGAGGACGTGGCAGAACGCGCGGCTACAAGCGGACGACTTTTAGGGCACCCGCTGCTACAGCAGCTTGCTGCGCGCACTGCTGGCGTGGCACTGAGGGATCGCCACGCCGGTGGACACTGCCGAGAATAGACGCGAGCTGACGCCAGCGCGCAGGCGGTCGTCGCGAAAGTACTCGGTTCTCGGCGGCGCGCCGGCGGCGCGAGAGAGCCAGTTGTTGGCCACTGATGAGAAGGAGCTGGATCAGTTCATGGTCGGTGAAAGTAAATTTTTATAAAGCTGATTTTGGTTTTGATTAGGATTTCTGCTTAAAAATCACGTTTTTACGGGCAAAAATCTCAACTTTATTTTTAAAAGCACTGAAATGAACTTGTAGGTTTTTTTTTTTCATGAGTTCTTGGAAATTTAATTGGAAAACGTAAAACGTTTGCTCTATTTTTTCTGATTTTATTACATAAAATCCTTCAACTTTTGTAGAGTTTGGGAAAACTCGAGTTCAAAAGTGACAGTTTCAGCATTCCGGTGTAATTTTTACGGAATTGACTTAAAACGTACAAAAAAAACTGTGTGGTACTAAAATATGACTATTATTTGTACTTCTATGTAATCATACTGTGATTGCTATGTTGAAAAGTTTATAGTTATATGGGAAAAATGATGATTATTTTGTGACAACGAAAAGATTAAAACATCACATTAAAAGCTCAGGGGTTTTTCTGCCATTCCTGCAAATGGCAACGGGACCTTTTCGTAATTTACCCTTTTATCTCTCAACTTGCACGAATTTATCCCTCCCCACTTCAGATAAACAAGAGAGCGTAATGATTGCATTCCGTATTATAACCTCTCTATCAATTATTACTGTGCACTTATGATTTGTTAAATCAAAGTGTTTTTTGTAAAATAACTTACACGATCTTTTACATATTAATATACTATCGAATGGCGGGTTATTGAGGAATGGGTTTATATTAGAAATAAATTAGAATCATCTACATATTAATTAGTATAAACTATGTTCATGTTACCATTTTTTATTTTACGTATTCATCCTATTATAACAATATGGGCTAAGACTTTATTTTCCTAAAAGATTTATCTAAGTATTATAGCAGGCCAGTTATTATCGAAATCTTCAGTTCATCCCTGTAGAATAATGAGATTTTCATTTAAAACCACTTATTATCAAGAAAAAAAATAATGGGTATCATGGACATATTATACAATTCAGTTGTAAGCAACTTGGTTTTGGATATAGCATGCATGTATACAGTATACTCACTGTACTTATAGCTGTTAAAATCCATTTATCATTTATATATATGCTAATAATCACTGGTTATCAACAAAAGATAATCGGTGTCATGAACATATTATGGACAATTCAATTGTGGGCAACTTGATTTTGGGAAAAGCATGCATGTATACCCACTGTACTTAAAGCTATTAACATCCCTAGATTATCATAAGCCACAATTGTGGGTTTCCCAGTCAAACTAGACTTGATTCACTGTTTAGTGAATTGAACTTCACATAATCCTGTCAGTTGCTTTTGAAATACTCAGACCTAGTTGAGAAGTAACATGGGCTTTAGGTCTTTGTTTTACAAACTCCTCAAATTGGACCATGACTGATTCTGGCCTAAATTTGACTTAAACTGGTTAGTCTTTGTTTTACAAACTCCTCAAATTGGACCATGACTGATTCTGGCCTAAATTTGACTTAAACTGGTTATATTATTTTGATCCATCTTCTACCAGGTAGAAGATGGATCGAAATATAAACAGTTTAGAGCCTCTTTTTTAGTCTAGGAAATACTGGGCCAAGACTTGCCCAATTTTCCCCTGATTGAGTTCTTCGCAGGGACCAGGAGTGATTGAGATCCCACTTTGGGAGGTTGCGAAAAAGGTTGGATTCATTTTAGGCCAAAAGTTGAAGAAATAGGTGTTCTGCGCAACGGAACTCGAAACACACGAAAGAACACGAACAAGAACGAGAACGAGATAGATCATAACCAATAAGTAAAACACAATCACCACAGCAAGACAAACAGATTTTACGTGGTTCGGCAAGTTGCCTACGTCCACGGGGAAAAAGGGGGGAGTTTTTACTATTAGAGATAAAAAGAATACAAATAGGGTTTACAATCTCACCAAAACCCCTCAAATAAAGCTCAAAATCTCTCACAAATTCCCTCAAAGGATGCACAATTCTCTCTCAAAAGCTGCTCAAAGTCGTCCTTAATTAACCCTAATACTCGTGATTAGGGTTATATATCAACACAAAACAAAACGGGTTAGAAAATCAAAACCTGACTCAAACCCGACTGGCGGTCGACCACAGAACTCGTCGCGGTCGACCGACCAGGTCGACAGAAACATAAAATCGACTACAAGGTTTGGCGGTCGACCGCGGCGGTCGACCGTCACCAATTCCAGAGACCCAGAATCCTACAGGGTCCCTGGCGGTCGACCGCGGCG
>NC_033801.1:16017463-16021981 GCF_001876935.1 Asparagus officinalis
CGTCACCAACTCCAGAGACACAGAATCCTACAGGATCACTGGTGGTCGATCGCAGCGGTCGATCGTCTCCATCTCCATAATCCCCCTGTGATCTGTGCACGTTTCTGGTCTATCGGACTTGCTTTGTGGTCGACTGACAAGTGTCCAAAAGCTTGTCTGAGTTGTTTTTCCTGATCTTCAAAGCCGTGTTAGCCATTTCTACAATAGGTCTTGGTCTGAACTTGCAGTCTGAGTCTCTTACTTTTCGGCTCATCTTTTGATGTGGAACTATACTCATACGTACACGAACACCTCACCAATCTTCTTCAGTTTCACATAGATTGCCGTTTGGTAAACCTGATTCAGTCTACAATTGACGTTCATGAGCATTCTTTATCCATGTATCACAAACAAACATTTATGGAGCTCCACCGTTCGTGAGATAATCATCTACAAAATTTCTATAATTTGCTGGTTAACCAGACCTTATTTATCTCCTTGCATATCGGGCTTTAAATCAATCTCCACTCCATGTATGCACACCACCACAACCGATGTTTTGGTCTCTCTTATGTGGTATTCAGATTCAAGTGGTCTCTCTTACTTATGTGGTATTCAGATTCAAGCACAGAAGTGACTTGGTAATTGGTTATATAAATAGATAGTCTTTTATATCTGTTTTTATTCTTATTGAAACATTATATATATTACTTGAATCCTGTCTACCTGAAAAACAATTATTATGAATGCTGATGGTAGAAAATGGATTGTTATGATGGACAGCCATGAGTTATAAGAAGTTGAGTTTGTACTTAAATGGGATTCTGCTCCTGTAGATAGAAACTAAAACGAGTGAACAACTTCTAATTTTTGTGATTATACACATCTGTTGATTTTCAACAGAATGTATGTGTATGTGTGTGAGCTACCTGAGTTATACATGCATGACATGAAGAAACCGCGAAAGATTTGGATAAGAACAGGTTTTGAGAAGAAGAAACACGTGGGGATGCTTCATGGTCGATCGCGAGTGGCGCGGCGTGGCGGTCCGCCGCGAACGTGCACAAGACAGGGATTGTTTCTGGACTTTTGGCTATCGACCGCGAGTGGTGTGGCGGTCGACTGCAGACCCTGTAATCAGTTTTCGTGGGTTTCTGTCTTCTGTCCGATCGACCGCGTAGCGGGTTTGGGCCTGATTGAGGTTTTCTCTTCTGATTAGGTTTGTTGTTTGATATAAATAGCAACAACGGTTTTAGGGTTTCTTTGGCTTTGATTGGGAATTGTTTTGGGGATATTAGAGTATAGAAAAGAGAGATCTTTCTGAGCTATTGGTTAAGGTTATTGTTTGAGAGATTGAGAGCTTTGTTGGTGAGATTAGTTGATTGGTTTGAGTGATTTTGTAATCTTAATTTGTACTTGTGAACGAAGTGGGGACAACGTGGGGGCCACCCACGTGCGCGAAACGTAATCGTGAACGAACCGTGTGACGAGATAGCGGAGAGCAGCAAAGCAAACCGCGTGAAGAGATAACGAATCCTACAACCCGATTGATTCCTGCAGCTATATATATAGCTTCTATTCGTAACCTAGTTTCGTGTGCAAGCAAGTGGGGAGAACTTGGATTTCGGCTGCATGCAAAAGCAGAGACCGAAAAATAGCAACGGTGAAAGAAAACAAAACACAGAGGAGCCGTTGACTTGAGCGTGGATTTCTGTGCAGTCTTTTGTGCTGTTCTGAGAGGGTTTTTGGCATCCCCTTTGTAAGAGATTTGAGTTTGTTTGAGGGTTTAAGTTGTGTGATTGTAAATCTTATTTATATTCTCTTTCTAATAGTAGATCTCCCCCCTCATTGACCCATGGACGTAGGCAATTTACCAAACCATGTAAAATTAATTTGTCTCGCTGTTTGTGTGATTTGTAATAGCTTATTTAGGTTTACTTGACAGGTCAGTCCTAGAACTGATGAGAGGAAGAGCTGATATCTCACTTTGTTGAGATATTTTGTTTTTGGTTCTTGTTTTCTTGGTGAAACGAGAATTCCTATTGTGATCTTACTCTCTTGTTGCGTAGAGGTGCTGTCAAAATTTAAGTTCTCCCACTTGTTTGCACACGAAACTAGATTACGAATAGAAGCTATATATATAGCTGCAGGAATCAATCGGGTCGCGGGTTCCGCTATCTCTTCACGCGGTTTGCTTTGTTACTCTTCGCTATTTCATCACGTGGTTCATTTACGGTTATGTTTCACACACGTGGGTGGTCCTCATATCATCCCCACTTCGTTCATAATTTACCGAACCACGTTAAACTTTGTGTTTAAGTTGGTGTCATTATTGTTTGATTTGAGTTGCCTTCTCTCTCGGTGTTTGGTTTAGTTCCTCGACGTACAACAAGTGATTTCTGCGCACAACAAGGGGTATCAGAGCTCGGGCCACGCTTGGGCTGATTGGAGGAGTAAATCGCTTTGGGGGCTCGTCGAGGGCTTCTTTTGGTGATAAATATGAGATCTTTTTTTGGTAAAGACTTTTTCAATTTTGGATCCATTCTTCGTTTGTTTCGTATTGGTTTGTTAGTGCTTGAGTTATTTGGTGTAGTAGATCGTTTTGGAAGTTCGTCTAGAGCTTCAGTTTGTGATAAAGATGAGATTTTTCCTATTAGTGATCTTGTCTTCCGTCGTGTGGGGGTGAGATCTTTCGGAAATTCTTGTTAGGATTTCAATTGGAGGTAAAAATCTCTCCTTTATTAGTTTGGATCTATTCTTTATTTTTTCGCATTTGTTTTGGTGCTTTGAGATAGATAGCCGAGAAAGAAGGATTTGAGGTTGTGATTTTTTTTTATTGATACGGTGCATTGGATTATTGAGAACTACATTAACCTGCATATTAAAGTCCTTTGAGCACATTGGTATAAGTAAAGAGACCGAGGTGGAGTTTGGCACTTCTATCCATCGATTGAGGGGTCTTTTAGGTGTGTTCATTCAGGCATTTGGGGGTCTTCTAAGGAAACATCATTGGAAGTTAATCGATATTTGGTTTCTTTGTTGACGACTGTTCTAGATATGTTTGGATTGCAACCAAGTCCCGTTTGAGTGAAGTCCTAATAGTCTACAACATGTTGAAGAAGTGTAAGAAAGACAGAAGGATGAAGATACTCCGTTCTGATTTTAGTTAGAAGTACAAGAGGGATATGTTTCTGTATTCATGCCGAGCTCATGGCAGTTTGAGACATTTCATTAGAGGAGAAACATTAGGGCAACGAGATGAGATGATATTTTTGATTTGTCGTTCTTTTCTGGAGGAGGTTCGGCGTTTGATGTCGAGCATTGATTCTGGTATTGAGGTTTGGACATGCTTGGGTCATCTTAGTCATAGGTTGTCAATTATTGCGTTTGGAGATTTTGGATCTGGTGGAGCTGCTTCTGATTTTAGGTTGCGTCGGATGTTTGGTTGCCCAGCATTTGGTCACATCGATGATGTGAGATTTGATCCGATTGCACATTTAGGATTCAGAGGCTCGTTTGGTTATCAGTTTGGAGAGACTGGTTTTGTTCTAAGCAGGTACGTCATATTTGATTCTTGGCAGGTGAAGAGTGTTGATCAGATCATTGGGATATCCCAGCGGGTGGAGGGTGATGTTACTTCACATTGAGTGAAGATTACTCCACGTACTCCAGATCATTTTGCATCGTTTGGGATTCCAGCTAAAGTGACACAGTTAGGGGATCATTTGGATTTGGATGCAGATGATGAGTTGGTTGATTTGAGTACAACGGATGTTATCAGCTGTAGATTTGTCACGCATTGTTCACGTTATGAGCACTTGGGTGTAAGGTCTTGGAAGAAGACATTTGGTGAAGGTCGTAAAATTAATGAATGATTGAAGATTCTTCTAGTTGATTAAGGTCATTTATGATCATTTTGGGGAACTACGTGAATGCTTGATTCCTTGGGCAAAAGGATACGTAGCTAGTCATTTATGATGCAACCGATTTGATGAGTTGATACCGGCGTTTGGAGAGTGATCGTATTCTCATTTGAGTCTCGACTTGATGTGGATTGAGTCCGTTATGATTTTGTTTCACTTCGTACTGGACGCAACAAGTGAGACATTTGGTTTGGTTGGTGTCGGTTCAGTTTGGAAAATCTTCACCGAGGTGGAGAATTGTAGAATTGGGGAACTACGTGAATGTTTAATTCCTTAGATAAAAGGATACGTAGGCAGTCAGTTTTTGATGCAGCCGATTTGATGAGTTGATACCGACGTTTTGAGAATGATCACATTCTCATTTGGGTCTCGGCTTGTTGTGGATTGAATCCGTTGTAGTTTTGTTTTACTTCGTGCTGGACGCAATAAGTGAGATATTTGGTTTGGTTGGTGTCGGTTCGGTTTTGGGAAAACTTCGTTAAGGTGGAGAATTGAAGAAACCGCGAAAGATTTGGATAAGAACAAGTTTTGAGAAGAAGAAACACGTTTGGATGCATCATGGTCGACCGTGAGTGGCGCGGCGGTCGACCGCGAACGTGCACAAGACATGGATTGT
>NC_033801.1:16021991-16026127 GCF_001876935.1 Asparagus officinalis
GGCGATCGATCGCGAGTGGTGCGACGGTCGACCGTGGACCCTGTAATTGGCTTTCGTGGGTTTCTGTCTCTGTCCGGTCGACCGCAACGTCATATACGGTCGACCGCGTAGCGGGTTTGGGCCTGATTGAGGTTTCCTGATTGGGTTTGTTGTTTGATATAAATACCAACCACGGTTTTAGGGTTTATTTGGTTTTGATTGGGAATTGTTTTGGGGATATTGGAGCACATAAAAGAGAGATTTTTCTGAGCTATTGGTTAGAGTTATTGTTTGAGAGATTGAAAGCTTTGTTGGTGAGATTAGTTGATTGGTTTGAATGATCTTGTAATCTCAGTTTGTACTCTCCTTCTCTATTAGTGAAAACCCATCCCCTTCTTACCCTGTGGACGAAGACAATTTGCCGAACCACGTTAAACTTTGTGTTTGAGTTTGTGTCATTATTGTTTGATTTGAGTTTCCTTATCTCTCGGTGTTTGGTTTGGTTCCTCAGCGCACAACAAATGGCTTTCACGCACAACAAGTGGCTTCCGCGTACAACAAGTGGTATTAGAGCCCCAACATGACATATATTAGTAAATTTGAGTTTGTGTATAAGACAACCCCTTTGCGAAGCAAAATCTATTCGAATGCTATAATCATATATATGTATATATATAGTTAATTTGCATGGTACTATTCTTTTATGAAGATTTAACTCGTCTTTACTAGTCAACAGAATCTAAGAACCTGCATGTTCCAAAATTTACTCTTGTGTTCTGTATTTTGGTATTTGTTGGTAATATCTGATTCCTGTATTTGTTCTGTCTTAGACACACTATGTCTTGTTGCTTTGCTCATTCAAAGAACAACTACAACAGCATGTTCGTGTCCACGCAATGGAAGCAGTGATGGCATGCTGGGAGCTTGAGCAATCTTTGCAAAGTCTCACAGGTGATTATTTGTAGCCATCTCAATATGACTGGATAACAGAGAATCATGGTTTTTCCCTAGATTTTTTTTTTCAAGTCACTCAGGCCTTCTGTTGATTGAACTATTCTTCAATTTTTCTGAAAACAGTGTTGATATTCACCAATTACTTCATCACTTCACAAGTTTACTGGTAACACGCTGTTTTTTGCTTACACTCGTGGATCTTGAATGCAACAGTTCATTAAAACTTTGCACAAGATGGACTACTTTGGATTTCAAGGGAAAAGTAGAGAGGGAAGAGATATAAAATATGAAATCGGCTACAAAAGGAAAAAATAGAAATTTAAGTTTAGAATTCTTGTAACCTTGGTTTTGGAATGCAAATGTTTCTTGGAACTCTTGATGAATGACCCTGTCAGAAAAAAAAATGTTGTGTTCAACTGTCAAGATCTAGTAATAACTAATCTTGAATCTTCTCAAATTACTCTAAGATCATTCAATTATCTTTTACCATCTAGTTGTTAGTTTTTAAAACCCTTTTTTATTTGAAATTCTCCATCCTTCATTACACATTATAAAAACCCGGAATATTATTTCAAATAGCAATATCCCACTTGGACAAGAATTCATCTTGTTCATCAATTTTCATGCGTCCTCGTTCTTTGGAACTAAATTCTCTTTTGATGTTACTATAACAGGTGTTGCTCCTGGTGAAGGCACGGGTGCGACAATGTCGGATGATGAAGATGACCAAGAAGATAGTGGCACAAACTTTTACGATGCAAGTATGGATGGAACAGACACTATGGGTTTTGGTCCTCTTGTTCCAACCGAGACTGAACGTTCACTGATGGAGCGTGTCAGGCAAGAATTGAAGCATGAACTTAAGCAGGTAAAATAAATGAAAAATCCTATTGTTTTTGCATTCATACAAGTTTTCCAACCAAAATCTTTGGTTTCTAGGGGTACAAAGAGAAAATTGTAGACATTAGAGAAGAGATTCTGCGTAAACGAAGAGCTGGAAAACTCCCTGGAGATACTACTTCCCTTCTGAAGGCTTGGTGGCAGGCTCACGCGAAATGGCCTTATCCTACAGTATGTGAAGTTTTATTCATTATTTTTTTTAGAATTTCTTTAATTTAGGTTTTCTTTTGTTAATTTTTTTTTTCTGGATCATTTCGTTTATGTAGGAGGATGACAAGGCGAGATTAGTGCAGGAAACAGGATTGCAGCTGAAGCAAATTAACAACTGGTTCATTAACCAGAGGAAAAGAAACTGGCATAGTAACCCCTCATCATCCGGTGTTATAAAGAGCAAGCGTAAAAGGTATGCAAAATTGGTTTTGTTTTAAACAGAGCAGAAATAATATATAAATGATGGTTAATGAGGGGATTTACGCGCACTTGTTTCGAAATATCAGCAATGCAGGTGAAAATGGCTGAGGCTTCATTTCTGATATGACAAACAAAATCTTCGATGAATTTTATATACATTGGTTAAAACCTTTTACTCTACGTGGAACAGATACTGGTATAGACACTTGTCTTAGGACTTGAGATTTCTATATATGATGTTATGTCAAGATATCAAACTTCTTAAGTTATAAAGTCAAGAGATTGTACTGATTCTTTTTCTTACTGATTGATATAAAGTATACAAGTTTGTTGGATTGATATGAAGTATACAAGTTTATTGTAAAGTGTTAATGATCTATTTTGTCAATGTAGAAGTATTGGTTACTAGTGACTGATCTGAATTCAAAACTACTCAAGTCCTTGTTTGCTGCGATTAGTGGAACTGGTGTATTATATGATTGTATGCAGAAAAAGACTGGTATTGTGTAACTGATGCTATCAACTCCAAGTTGAGATAGGAGTCATTTCTCTAACCTTGTTCTTTCTTTTGGAGGCAAATGTGCCTCTTTATACTTTTTAACTAATAAGTTGAAATGGTCCTATGATCAGAGTTTCATTGCTGACTTAGGTGCTGTCTCGGCCACTGATCTGTTAGGCCTCTAAATGGGCCTGGTTTTTCCACACTTGTGGTCCAATATGCAAACATTGTGTTAACAAATAATAGAGTGGAAGTTAATAAATAAAATATCATGGTGTTAACAGGATTTGGCAAAAGCTTTTAGAGAAAACACCCTTAAAATAATATAGTTTTCTATCTAATCTAACATTAGAATTTCAACAAGTCATTTAAAATATAGACAAATCTATACTATCATCAATACTATACTATCCTTTCTTTACGTATAAAGAGAAATTAGTGCAACTCTTAAAGGCATAAAAAAAATATGTGCCATATCATAAAAGTATAAAAATTTAACATGAGTCATATCATAAATAACCACGTGCCTTACTATCTTCTCAGAAAATGACATGGTGATACTTAATCTTATATTCACTTAAGAATCATTATTAAATTATAACTATACATAATTAGAAAATTATAATAATAAAATATTTTATAATCATTATCATATTATAACTATGCATAAGTTAAACAACTCATAATTATATGTTGAAGTGTAGAAATTAAAGAAAAATGTGTACGGAGAGAGCCTCTCTACATAAATCATGGATTAATTTTAGAAAACTCCCCTCAAATATGAGGGGTGTCTCAGAAGATCCCCTCAACGATTTTAATCTGAGAAAACACCCCCTCAACTTGAGCATATTTTCCCCTCAACTATGAAAATTTGAGATAAGCCCCTTGAACTTTTTTTAACTTAATCCCCCTCAAATATAGGGTATGACTCAGACCCCTCCCCCCCACCAACCCCTCAACTATTTTGATTTGAGAAATCCTCCTCAATTTTTAGCCTATTGTAGGTAACCCCTCGCAAGTTTGAAATACGTGAAACCCTATGAACTCTTTCACTTTGCGCTCTGAAAGCTAACACCGTTTATGTCAAGCATGTTACATCATAAGTAGGTGATTGAGAAAAGACCAAAATATCCTTGGATCATAAAATATTACTCTGATTTTTTAGGGTAAGAGAAACTTTAAAATAGTACTATAAATTGATCAAGATATTTTTTGACCGATTAGGCAGTTTCTTTGTAATTGAATAGATTGATTTTTAAAAGGGTATTTTAGTTATTTCATATTTTAGAATCACATCCGAGGGAGTTTAATGAGAAAAGTGTGCAAGATAATGGGGGGTATTGTGAGACACCACATAATTTAGGGAGTGCTCGCTAATTTTTAAAGTTGAGTG
>NC_033801.1:16026137-16028178 GCF_001876935.1 Asparagus officinalis
ATCAAAGTTCAAAGGGGTTTTCTAAAAATAACCCTAATATCATATATGCAAATTTATACCTGTGTCAAATTATAATTAAATTGATGGATGATCCTCTTAAAATATTATTGATGAATTGGTCAATTTTATTATTATTTATTAATTTAATTTGTCATGTATTTACTAATTTTTATACAAAGAGATTATTGGTTCACACGTGTCTTTCTTTAAAATACTAATAGAACCCAAGACATCATAAAAAGAATATAACACGTAAAGACCCATAAAACTAAAAAAATTGCCTATTATTATTTACAAAAAATTGCATATTGGTTTACATGCGTCTCTCTTTAAAAAGAATATAACACGTAAGGATCTGTAAAAAAAATAAAAAAATCATTTATAGAAAATTATCCGAGATATTATCTCGAATTCTCCCTACTTTATCTGACTTTTTTAACAATTAGATTGAAATTTTAATGAGTTCTTAAGATTATGTTAGTAATAAATATTTGCATTCTTAAAATTATTTTATGAACGTTTTAAAACCACATATACATTTCTAATTACGTTGCAACTATCACAAGATCAAGATTAAAACGTATGACTATGTGAAGGCCATTTATCTCATCTAACTGGGGCAGTTTATTTGATTACTTCATGTTTTTTGGTTTAACTCAATGTATTATTCAGTTCATATCAAATCTAAAACGTATTTTTTATAATAAAATTATGACCATGGCGGTTGGAAAAATCACCACGGTTTCTTTATCGAAGAGATATTTTCAATGTGACGATCGCACAAAGAGCGCTAACCTTTTTTATATTCTTTTTTAATTTGTTTATATATTATAAAAAGGGATATTTACTACGAAAGAGCTTATTGGCTAGACTATCTAATTCTAAATTGAAATTTTGAAATAAAAACACTCCATGAACTCATTTGGCACGACAACTTATTATTTTTCTCTTTTTGTCTTAGAATAATATAATTAAATAGAGTAATATTATAAAAGAGAGGATTATGGTTAAATTATCTAATTATAAATTTTAAATTTAAAAATAAAAGTCAAACCCCCTAACATTTCAAATTTCTTTTAAGTTTCAAACTATTTGAAAATCAACTCAGATTATCAAAGCTAGTTTCAATAATCCATAAGCTATAAGTTATTGGTATAAACCATTTGTATACTCTTATCCATATAAAAAAGGAGTATACTAGAATGAAGCATATATAAAAATAGAAACGAAGAAGTAGTAGTTAAAAAAAAATTCTTCAATTCAATTTAGAAGCACATCCACACGACTAAGAAGAAACCTATCAGGATCTAACAAATTAGATATAAAAACATCAAGCCCCTAGCTTTCCAAGCTAGTGATACGGGTTCAGTTTCCACTATCCGCTCCATATTACTTACTCTACTTGTAAGACTAACTCATGTGAGCACCGGCAAAATACTTCTATTAATAGGGGGTGTTTGGTTCGTTTCCTTGATATAGAGAAATGCAATTCTATGTAAAGAAACACAAGTTTTGATTTTTCTAAACTTTTTCAAGAAATAGATTGTTTTGCTTTGGTTCGCACATAAAAAATGGTGGGAAACCAATGTATTTATTTTTCTTGTGTTTGGTTCGCATAAAAAAAAGGAAAACTTTTGTAAGCAAACAGAGAAGGAAAAAATCTGACGTGGCAGAGTTTTCATCAATTTCACTTGGTAGAGGAAGGAAATCGGAGAGGAAAAAAAATCTTAGTTGGTGGCGATTTCAGCAGAATTTTCCCTCTTCTATTCGAGCGAACCAAAGCGGCACAAAGAAATGGACGGAAACAAAAAAGCTGACGTGGAGGGCTAAAAATCTGACGTGGAGGGGTTTTCTGAGTTTTCCACCCCTTATAATAGCGAACCAAACAGCCCCATAAAGTAAAAACCTGATTGCATTGTTTTGCCACTTGGCAAATCTTAAGAGCTCTAATATCTAATAGCCAATAATCATTTTCCCACCATCTTATCTTAATCAACAACCCTCCACATTTTGGAATTTTTTTTCCTTAGTTTTTCAGTTT
>NC_033801.1:16028202-16050561 GCF_001876935.1 Asparagus officinalis
CCCCCCCCCACACACACACACAAAATAAATAAATAAATAAATAATATTTTACCTGTCCTCTTTTCCCAAAAGTATAATATACATAAAAGAATATTATTTTGAATCCCGTGCATCCAACGTATAACAGCTAGTAATGCCAAATTTAGCATACCAAGTTTTTTTTAGAGGAAGATAGGTGCAATTTATCCTCAAAATGAACTTGACTTGTGATGGAAGTTCTCGAAATGTTTGAGCTCTACAAGAAATCCCCACAAGGTTTTTGTGATACCTACACTTAAAACGTCACAATAATTCAGTACATATATACACATACCTTCACACAGTCGCTCTTATATCTAACAACAACCAATTAGGCATCTCAAATAGTTATGGCCATCAATAAAACTTTAGTGAGCGTCATCCTCATTTTGATCCTCATACGTCACTCTATTGATCAAGCCTATATCGAAGCGAAACTCTTCGATTCTGGCGATCAAAATTATCCACGCGATTCCGAATGCAAATCCACTTGTGAGAAGGAGTGGAGGTCTGGTATCTCCCATTGCATGGAATATGAGGACCGTCTCAAGAGGAGTATATGCATCGGGTTGTGCGGGAAATTTCACGAGGGCTGTTGTCATGAATGCCCTGGCCGTTGTGTAGGCCCTTTTGCACGTGCAGCAAAGAACTAGTTTATGTGATGAGCTTTAAATTCTATAGCTACATGTGAAGTTCTTTTCTTCGGGAAAATAGAGGTGAAAAAAAAAATTTTGTATAGTGAGCAAGATGCTAATATTCCTTTTGAATTAAATGGAAAGTCGCATGTTTTGGGAGAAATATTGTCGTGGATATATATATCGCTAGTACAAATTAGAAAAATTTAGAATTATAGTAATTCAGAGAGCAAATGTAACAATACCTACAATTTGGAGGGTATTTATTTTAAAAACCCTTAATTTTAAATACTCATTAGTCTATAAGTTTGAGACTTTCACCATTAATATTATGAAATAATTCCAACACTAAAAGACAAAACAACAACCAAAAAATATATATTAGCTCCATACAAACTCCATACGATACACAACAACACTAGAAACAACAATCAAAACCTCACGAGTTAAGCCATGGCCATCCACATTAACATAGTGAGCACAGTCCTCATCCTCATCCTTATATGCCACTCTCTTGATCAAGTGTATAGCGAGGATTCAAAAGCTCCAGCACATCAAATGATCATCAGCAGTGTGAAAATTCAATGCGAAGATAAATGGGGAGTCTGTGAAGAATCTTGTGATGTTGATCCAGCGGGTGATTGTTTCGTTGCGTGCGACGATAATATGAACGATTGTGTCAAGCGTTGTCCTCCGGCTAGCTAATCCCAAGGGCACATTCGTAAATGTGACCAAACCAATGCCTGGCCAGAAGCCCCTCTTATCAATATAATTGCACTATGCAAGAAAATTCCTATTTTAAAAGAGTTGATAAGTCTCCTGCAAAACTAAAAGACTTTGATTTCAATGAGAGTAAATTTCACAAAGGCCCCCCTTAAGTTCAGTTAAAGTTTATATACGTGCAACAGTTTTCTACAGAACATATCATTAATTAATTAAGTATATATTTCTCTATACAAACTATTTTTTGAATAGTTTTCTGTTTTGGAAACTAAACTCAAACAGCTTTCATTTGACACTAGTTTTGTTTAATTTGGAGTTCATTTGTTATCTTAAATTTTCAATTAAACGTTATACAAGTATAGGAGTTTTCTGCAAAACATATCATAATTTACAACTAGATTTGTTCTTGATTTCATAAAAAATAAATCCCTCCTTCATAGTTTGATTAGGAAATATATGAGTATTTAATCATGAATTTAACTTAATAACACAATCAAATATAACATATCAAAGAAAGGTGAGGTTTGGAGGAGATGAACTTGCCTTGAGAAGGATTTGATCTCTGAAAACCGAAAATTAGCGGATTGACCTTCACAAGAGTTGTAGATTCGCTCGATGCTAACCTTTTTCATTCACGAAGTTTCCTCAAATTTTCCTTCAAAAATTTCAGTTCACCATGGCCATGGGTTCTTGAGCTTGAGAGGAGCAGGAAGAAGAAGTTTTGAGGAGAGAGAATGTTCATGAAGAAAATGCATCCTCTTTCTTACAAATGCTCTCTTATAAATAAAAATCAAGGGCTGAGATCAATTCTCCATTAATCAAACTCTCATCCAAAGGATCACATTAAAAGTTGACTAAGTCAAAACAGATAAAATACAGTTATTCATCCGGGTATTATACCAGCTCGTAGTTCAGCTGATTTTCTCCGGTGTTAGAATAAATCACTGATTTACTCCCGGCATGATCTCAACTTCTAAGAATGATGACACTGATAGCGCATCCATCCGAGTTACAGATAAAATATTATAAATGAAATATTGTAGGTTTCGAGTTGTCTCGCGACAATAAGACAAAATATTATAAATGAAATATTGTAGGTTTCGAGTTGTCTCGCGACAATAAGACCGAAACCTGCAAACAACATCCAAATCGAACCAAACTGGGCTCGTAGCATAAAAATTATATTCTAAGATCAATGACATCATCCCAAGACTCATCTGATCACTAGAAATAGTTCAAACTATTGTACGATGGTAGACTCGCGGTACCGTAACCTGAGCTGTAAATAAACTCCAAATAAATTCTAACTATTTTCATTCATCACAGAATGGTAAGCACACATCATAAAACTCATAAAAACTTAAAATAAATTTACAAAAATTCTAGAATTTTACATTCTTCCCCCCTTAGAAAAATCCCGTCCTTGAAATTTCACAATCATATCTTAGAGATTAATAATACCAGAAAATTATTTGAAATAATTGATATATTACGTGAAGGTTTCTTTGAGTTTCGCTCTTTAGTATTTAATGCACAACTTCTACGACACATATGTACATATGTGGATGGAAGTATCTTGCACAAGATCCATACATGATGCATGTGTTTAGCTATAGAGCTATCATAGCTTAATTTCGATATTTGTGCAATACGTGGGAGCACATATCGTTGGGGAATTTGATGAACTACGGACGACTTGATCCCTTGAGAGAGAGGGTACGTAGGCAACCATGTTAGTACAGCCAGATTTTTAAATGATGACCATCTATTTTATTATGGGCATTATATGTCTGATATATGTTGGTATGAGCTTATCTATGATAACATGAGTACATTGCCTGAGTTAGGCCTATTAGCCACTCAGCAGATTGTCACCTGAGATAAAATATGAACGTTACTCAACAGATTGTTGTCTGAGATAAACTATGAGAGTTACTCAGCAGATTGTTACCTGAGGTAGACCTACGAGTCACTCAGCAGATTGTTGCCTAAGTTGGGATTATATATCACTCAGCAGAGTGTTGCTTGGGTTAGGCCTATGAGCCACCTAGCAGAAATATGAGTTACTCTAATGAAATTTTATGTTTGGTTATGAACCACTTAGTCACCTTTATGAGATAGGCCGTCGAATCCTTAACCTATATCGTTATGGGATGGTTTCACGTTAGTGCTCTCTAGGAAGTTGTATTTCTTGAGTTGTTACAAGAAACTTGTTACAAATTCATGATTTGTTAAGGTCGTTCGTGACCATTTGGATGAACTACGGATGTCTTGATCCCTTAGGAAAGAGGGTATGTAGGCAACCACATTGGTGCAGCCGATTTTAAAGCTTGTACGAGTTTTGGTTGAGATATTCTTACCGACGTGTAACGTCATTGTTTTAAACCTAATTCAGGTAGATTGGTGTTTGGTGGAAAATTTGTAGTAAATAAAATAAAAGAAATTTGATTTGTATTATCTTGATCTTAATTACAATTTGAATTCCGATTGCAAAAGAAAGAAAAATTGATCTAAATTCTCCCCTTTGTTTAAGTCTGGGTTCTTCACGGTAGCGATGAGATGCCTCCCTCGAATGCTCATGTTGAGTTTGCTTCTCGTTGACGATTTGAACGTCTTGTTTCACTGGAATGATTAGGGCTGGGCATATTCGGTTCGGATCGGTTTTAAGCTCAATCCGCATCCAATCCGAATTTTTCGAATTCTCAAAACTCTCATCCAGATCCAGATTTTTCCCCTTCATCCGAATATTCGGCTCAACCGAAATTCGGATCGGTTCGGATCGGTTTTGGTTTTGGACCGAATTAATACTATTTCACAAAAATCTGTCCACACCTGAGATCATTGCCTATTAATTTCTGATGAAGTATCATTATTTGTCCATTTTGTCTACTTAACTTTTTCCCCCAAACAATGAAATGTGGAGCTTGTTTGAAGTAACACCATTGCCACAGCTAACAAAAAACCGTTTGAAGTAACACCATTGCCACAGCTAACAAAAAACCAAAATCAGTGAAATGAGCGCAAACCATATCAATAAGTACATATGGTTACGTAACATTCAAATATTAATTAACTATAATCAAAATGTTATCTTTCATTTCTTGGAAAACAACTTAACATGCTTCTAGTAGAATTTGAAAGCTTATATGAGGTTTCAACGATTTTAATGCGGGCATATACGCTAGCAGGCCCAATGAAAAAGGAACTATACAATATAAACATGTATGTGCTAGCAGGCCCAATGAAAAAGGAACTATACAATATAAACATGTATGTAAACATAACAATCAAATTACCGAGCAATTATATAGCTTAATGTTCAAGTGATGACTCACTAATAAGAAAGCTATTCCATCCGACTTCGTCCGAACCAAAAGTCCTTTCCATTTTGACCGAATTCCGAACGACGAAGTCCTTCCCATTTTGAGCAATATGAATATCCAACAAAGAATGAATTAGAAAATTCGGTTCGGTTTTTTTTCGGGCGGTTCAGGGGTTCAAACCGGATCCAAATCGGTTTAATTCGGTTCGGGCGGTTTAGAGTCTTCTTCTCATCTATTTAATCCGGTTCGGTTAACCGGCCCGCTTTTTCGGGCGGTTTTTCGGTTGAACCGGTTTTTTCGGTTTTTGCCCACCCCTAGGAATGATATCTTCTCCTCACGATTTGACGCTGTGAAGGACTTACGTGATAAGTTTGAAACTCTGAATGAGTTGATAACTCAGAGCGAGTTTAAACTCTTGTAAAGAGTTGATTGATAGACAAGCCAAGAATGAAGATAGCCCCAAGAATCTGTTACCGAGAAGATGATCTAAAGAAGGCGATCTCTAGATCTCCAAAATTCTCAAAGATCCAAAGATATCCCCCCTCTCTCCGATTCGAACTAACCTGATATTTTAGCTATTTATAGGCGATTAAGGGGTGTAACCGCCCCTAAAATGGCTCCTTTGTGGGGCCAATGGGATGTAATCGCCCCTTAAATCACTCCTGAGTGGAGTTGTGATCCCCTCAGATCGTGAGAAACGGTTTTGAAACCGTTCAGCTCGTGTTTGAACGAGTCAAACGCAAAATCCGCGTTCTGGCGTGAATTCTGCGTTCAAACGCAGTTCAGCTCGTGTTTGAACGAGTCAAACGCAAAATCCGCGTTCTGGCGTGAATTCTGCGTTCAAACGCAGTGTCTGGAAGCTCGTTTGCAGCGTTTGGAAGCTGTGTTTGCAGCAATTTGGAAGCTGCGTTTGCAATAATTTGGAAGCTGTGTTTGACAGCGGATGAAAGCTGTGTTGGCAGCTTTCGGAGGTTGCGTTTGCGGCCGAACATGAGTTGTGTCCGTGGGCTTGAGCTACGTCAGCGAGAGCTGATAAGGAGCTGCGTCCGCGGTTGAATTGGTGCTGCGTCTTGATGCTGAAACGCGGGGAGGACTTCCGCATCTTGGTTTGAGGAGACCGTTAATTTGTAGTCTTTTTTTGTCAGAACGTTATAAATATAGTCGTTTTGTAATCTTTGCTTTAGCTCTTTGATATATGAGAGTCGTCAGGTTGTAACTCTTGCTATTGATTGTGAAGACTACTGATCAGAGCTTTCATCAGTTATTGTAAAGATCGTTAGATTGTAACCTTCATCGATCTACATGAAAATCTTTAAATTATAATCTTCTGGAAGCCGTCGAATTATAACTTCCATCATCGGTATTTGATGGGAATCAACTATCTGTAGTAATTTTTAGACAGCCTACAATTGGGACACCTTGTTATTTTAAACCTGATTTAGGAGCGCAAAGAGTCACAGGCTAGCTTGTAACAGCTGATCTTACTTCCAAAAGTGATTGGGACACCCTGTTGAGTATATATGACCGAGTTACCTCGCTCTTGCGAGCACATGAGATCTATATGTTGATACTGCATTGCTTATCTTTTATGCTTAGTTTGGGATTGATATTTAGTTATCTATAATTTGGAACATATGGTATATACATGAAGGTTTTCTTGTTTAGATTATTTCACTTGATGTACTACGTCTTGTGTTGTAGATTCCTAAGTATTAATTCTAATAGATATGAGGAAAACGATCTAGGTAGACTATTCTTAATAAATATAGTCTTCACTACATCTATTATCCTTTTCCATTGGGGACGGATGGGGATGTTCTTGCTAAAGCATTCTGACGTTGTTGCTGATTTTCTTTTCTTTTCTTTTATTTTCTTGAATGTTATTTCAGGAACTTCTTCTGAAGTGCAAAGAGGCACATGCTAGATTGTAGCAGCATGGATTTTATTCTTGTTAGTTGAGTACTCCATAGGATTGCTTTACCTGTATGTACTATTATGATCAGAGCCGGATCGTACCCGTGCAAATTATATCTTTTTAGAGGTAGAGAACCTCTTATGGATATGTATATTCTAATACAGTGTTAGACATCAGTAGTACTTGGGTATCGGTGTAGAATCTGTTAGATTTCTGTTCTTGTTCAGAACCTCTCATATGTATGATATATGTTCACTTTTCAGTTCCGAACTATGTTATTCCTAAATTCTAGCTTGAGAACATTACAAATCATTTTATGCCTATTGTACATCCCTATTTCTGGAAATTATCATGATGTTAAGATCATTTGGTTATCCTTTGGGGTGTCTTACTATTGTTGTTTGATATTTGCGAGAGTAATAGCAATAGTGGCATGTTAAGCTTGTATATGCACAGAGGAGGGTGTACAACATGTTCTAAGAGCATCTCCAACAGCTTCCCCATCTTCTTGAAATACTCAATTTTGGGGAACATGGAGGTTTTTTTTGGTCCAACAGATTCCTCATCTCATTCCCCAAAATAGGGAAGGAGGAGAAAAAATAGGGAGCCTTCCCCAAATCTGCAGCATTCTCCAAATTTTTGGGGAGAGCTTTATTATTGTAATAAATGCGATTTTTCAAAATGGGGAAGCTGTTAGAGTTGGAGCAAAAATAATTTGGAGAATATGACTTTTGTTTCTCTATTTTGGAGAAAATTTTGGGGAAGCTGTTGGAGATGCTCTAACATCTCTGGTGTTCACCATGGACTGCAGCCAGTGTGTAAATCAGGGGTGTTACACCAGAGAGACGTTTTCCAGCTTCTTTCCTACAGTCGAATCTGTCGACTGATGAGGTTTCTTCGGTCGACTGATCAGAGTTTTTTTCCAGCTGTTAATTTTGATTCCAGGTTTGGGTCTACACTCTCGAAACCAACAAGATATATTGTCCCTAGTTTTTATTTTTGTGTTGTTATTCAATTTTCAAAGTTTTTTTAATCATGGAAGTTGGTACGATGAAACTGATTTTTTTAATCAAGTAAGTTGTTATCCTGAAGTTTCTTTTTTTTATTTAGAAATTAGGCTAAATAAAGTTGATTCTACACAAAATATGATAAGAGATTCATTCAAATTTTGCCCATTATGACTATTCATCTTATTGTTTGTGGACAAATTATTTTCTTATTATTTGTACAATGTATAATTTTTTTCCATAAACCATCTATTTTAGTTAGTAAACTATTTTCTTTTTTTTAGGTCCCTATTTTTTAACATAAAAATTCTATTATTTTTTATAAATCTATGTAGATTATATTCTAAAACACATTTCTTATTCGTAGTTATAAATATTTGTTGTCATTGTTTGTCTAAAGACGTTAATTTCATTGTAGAAGAAGACATGTCATCCTCCTATATGATTATTCAATTACTATAAATAAATCCACTACTCATATAGTCTCAAATTGAATATTTTTAGAATAGGTAATTATATAGTGAAAAGATATTTCTTATTTTTGGCTTATCTTAAATTTTGCAGCTTTGGATTCCATGTAAAACACTCTAGGTTATCTTTATTTGGATCTATGTTTTTTTCCTTTTCTACTTCATGGGAAGAGCTCTTACTTAACAGAACACATCTGAAACTAGAAAATTTATGTACTAAGTTTTTAGTTTTATATGTAATTTATTGGTAATTATTCAAATACTTCAAACTTTCAATAATACTTTCAAAAAATCTAGTTTTGTATTGTTGTGACTACAATGTGACCAATGCCCAATATTAGAAGCCCAAAAGGAAAACAAATACGTGCAACTACAAGTATAATTGACAACTTCAAAATTTTAAAACCGAAGCAATTCCAGCTTCAATCACACACCACAGCAGTCGCAACAACTTTAATTAATGAAATGTAACTGATAGTTGCATTGCGATTATAGTTAAAACAAACAAAACAACCCTTAGGTGCAAGTGGTTCAGTAAACTAAACCCACTTTGGTCAAGTTTGTCAACCTAATATGTGGTGTTCTGTTTGAGACATGCATTTCGGATGTTACTTAAAATAACTCAACAATCCAAAAGAACTATGTATAGATACACAACATCACTAAACAACAATCAAAACCTGACAAAATAATTAAGCCATGGCCATCCAAATTAACATGGTGAGCACAATCCTCATTCTCATCCTCATATGCTACTCTGTTGATCAAGCGCATAGCGATGATTCTAAAGCTCCAACCCCTTTAGATAGAAAAGCTAGCAAACCAGATGATGGTGAACAATGCGGAGACCAATGCAATCAGAATGCCTACAGTTGTTACAATTCTTGTGATCGCTTAGACGATGATTGCTCCGATGCATGCGATGATGCATTGAATGATTGTCTCGACAAATGCCCTCCGGCTCTTCCCAGTGGCGCAGTCGCAAATGTGGCCGAGCCAGGACAGTAGTCTCTCATGCCAATATAATTGCAATATGCAAGGAAAATTCAATGCGAAAGAGTTAGATATAGATTCTATATATATATATTGTCTACTTGGAAAAGGGAAGTAAAATGAGAAATAATAATCACCTACTGATTATATGTGTGCGTATTGGATTTCCTTAAGTGCATGTAATTGTGCGCTATTCGAAGATATTAAATATAAGAAAATAAAAATGCTAATTATTGGAAAAGTAAATCTTAAGTAAGACCTTGAAATTAAGATGCTGAAAGTCTATGGATATGGGTAGCAACGGAATATCAAGTATCAGATAACCTGATCCAAAAAATGAAACTGACTAAAATTTGGATTTAGATTCTAGAAAATCACATTTTATAGATTTTTGAACCAGTATACTAATTAAGTTTTAAAAGAAATCTCATTGTAAATATCATGCATGGGCGTGTGATGCTTTGTGCACACTCCGTTCATGTCAAGAACAAAGTGACAAAGTACTAAATCAGTGGATTATATGTGTGTGTGAGATGCACTTTTTTTGTCTCTGACATCCCTAAATAATTTGAAGAAATAAGGGATGTCAGGAATAAAAAACAAGAATAATTGACTGACTTTTACAATTATAAATTTAACTATATTTCTACCTGATTTTGTTTCTCTTTCCTTTCAAACTTCATATTCCTCGCGACAATATTATTATATAGATTTTTCCCTTTCCTAGTAAATTTTGATAAGTATTGTTTTCATTCCTTTAAAATTTCAGTGTAGATAAAATTCTGAATCTTACTTATATTATTTCCAAGGCTGAAATTTAAACAGCAAATACTAAAAAATTTCTAAAATGAAATAGTATAGGATCGCGGATAAACATTTTAGTACATTCGAGCTAAATATTTATATCCTATCTTCAATTGCGGGAGATAAATTTTGATATTATTTATTATAAAATTAAAATTAAATAAAATCACTTACAGAAATATCTATATTCCATTTATATTGTTTCACCGAAGTTATTCTAAGAAACACTGTATTGCATATACTTCTTTCTTTTATTTTTTGTTCTGGTTTGTAAAATAACTGTTATTGTGATATGTTTGTTGTTTCCATGTGAGAGGGAAAGTCAGCGCAAGATAATCGGAAGGAGAGTTACGGTCAGAAAAGATAGAATATGAAATAGAAATAAATTAATTGAACATATAGAAAGACAATATTGTCCTTCCTAACTTTCAGTACATTTCTCCATATACAATATAAAATTTTTAAGGGGATTATTGATTGATTATCACTTTAGAGATTGTGCTTTTTTTTCTTTTTTTTTTTTGAGCGAAAAACACCACAAGAATCCGGCCAAAGGAAATAAACAAAAAAAAGGGAAAGAAGAAACTGAAGGAAGAAAATATGGAAGAGGAGAGACCACTACAATCGATCTTCCTCCGACACATGAACTAAAACTTACCAGGCTTGAATGGGATTCAGCATAACTGTTGTGCGCAGCGGAATTTCGACAGTACCTCTGGTGCTCGACAGATGAGTAGATCTCAACAAAATCCTTATTTCATAAAGGAAACAAGAACCGAATGTAAAATATCTTAACAAAGTGGGATATTAGCTCTTCCTCTCATCAGTTCTAAGACTGACCTGTCGAGGGAACCTAAACAAACTATTACAAATCACGACACGAACAATCAATTTTAACGTAGTTCAGCAAATTGCCAACGTCCACGAGGCAAGGAGGGGGGGGGGGAGAGATATACTAATTAGAGGGAAAGAAATACGAATGGGTTATACAATCCGACGAACTCTATAGTTAAACACTCAAAGCAATCTCTCATTCCTCTCCAAAATCATAAAAAAGAAATCCATGATTTCTTCTCAATAAGGATAGCGCCAAGTTGCACGCCGCTACAGTTCTATTTTTGGCTTTTTTTTTCTTTCGCGCCCATGCACACTTTTTCTCCCCTGCGATTTTTCCTTTGCACAAAACCCTAGAGGTAAACTACACACGACTAAAATTTATAAAGCTGTTCAGGAGTGGGTCTTCGGGTGAGCCATCATGCAGGGGAAACAAAAACGTGTGGGCCTGCTGCTGATCACGTGCTCATGATCAAAACGAAAACTACGTGGCCCCCACGTTAATATATGCCTGCTTTTCTCCCAGTCGTGGCCCCCACGCATTGAAAACAAACGCTATCCAACAATTCTCCATCTCGGTGAAGTTTTCCCAAAACTGAGCTGACACCAACCAAACCAAATGTCTCACTTATTGCATCCAGTACGAAGTGAAACAATTCATGACAACTTACTCAATGCACAACAAATCGAGAACCCAAATGAGAATGCGAACAAACTGTAAACGCCGATATCTACTCACCAAATCGGCTGCATCATAAAGACTACCTACATATCCTCTTGCCCAATGAATCAAGCCTCACGTAGTTCACCAAATGGCCACGAACGACCTCAATCCAATAGAAGAGTTCGCAACCCTTCTCCAATATCATCAACTTTACGGCTGATAGCACCTCCAATGGACTCAAAGTGTACGAATCAAACACCTTCACCTAAGGTGAACCAATGGCTATATCCAAACTACATCTATCAGTTATACTCGAATCAAAACCCAACTCATCATCTGTATCCAAAACCAATTGATTCCCAAGCTGTGTCACCTCAGCTAGAATCCCAAATAATACGGTATGATCTGGAGTATGTGAAGTAATCTTCATCCAATATGAAGTAACATCACTCTCCACCTGCTGTGATACCTCTATGATCTGTCCAAAACTCTCTACATGCTGAGAGTCAATAGGCTCCCTCATTAAAGCATCATCTAATGTGACATTACCAGACCAAATATCCAATTAAAGTTTACCTCAAATCACAGTAGTTGACAACTCTTTAATAGGATGATCCAAATATATCGAAGTCTCAGTCCAGAAACTCTTTTGCAGACCATTGCTTGACAACAAATACCGATCCTCCTCCAGCAAGTCACGGTTCTCTAAATTTGCCATCCTATCTAGTTGCCCTAAGACTTTCTTTCCAACGAAGTGTCTCGAAATACCGTGAGCTCGGCTCTAATATAGAAACAGGTCCATCTTGTACCTCCCACCAAAACCAGAATGAAGTACCTTCACCTTTCAGTCTATCATACACTTCTTTAATCTGTTGAAGACTACTAGGACTTTATCCAAAAAGGGTTTGGTTGCAACCCAAACTCGCCTAGAACAACCACCAACAAAGGAAACTAAACATCTATTTCCTTCCAATGATGCCTTTTTGGAAGGCCCCCAAACATCCACGTGAATCCCATCTGAAAGACCCTCCGTGCGGTGAATAGAGGTGCCAAACTTCACATTTGTCTTCTTGCTCACACCAAAGTGTTCACTGGATTTCAAATTGCAGGTCGTTGCACCCATCTCCAAATCAATACTAGAATGAAAAAGGCCCAAATGTTACAGTCTAGTCGAATCAACAAAAGTCGTTAGCTCTCCACCTGTCACTGTATCTCCAATCAAATAGTATAGGTTATTCCTCCTGATGTCCTTCATCACAATCAAAGAGTCTTCTACAATCTCGAGAGCCATGTTCTCAACACGAACCTTCAGACCCTCTCCAACCAAAGCTCCAATTGAGATCAAGTTATTCCTCAAGGAAGGAACATATCTCACATCATATAACTCTCTAACAGTGCCGTCAAACATCTTGATACGAATTCTTCCTATCCTAAGGATCTGGCATGCACGGTTGTCTCTCATATACACTACACCCCTATCCAGTTTCTCAAAACTGGAGAACTATTCCCTTCTAGGACACACATAATAGGTCGCACCAGTATCCAACATCCACTTGGATTCCTCTGAATAGCTACCTGTAGGACTGATAGAAAGTGAATAAATAGAAGTATCAGAAATATTACCATCCGATATAACGATGTTTGTTTCTGATGATGGTTGCTTTCCTTTTTCCTTCTGCTTATTCTTCATCCATTCGTCGATCTTTGGATAATCTTTCTTCCAACAACCAATGCGGAACAAACTGAAGAATAGATCCAAACTTAAGAAAGATAGAGCCTTTACCAAAAAGATCTCACATTTAACTCCAATTGAAACCCTAGACGAGCTTCCAAAGCGATCTACTCCTCCAAATTGCCCAATGGTAGCCCGAGCTCTGATACCACTTGTTGTGCATAACGAAAATTTTGGTAGTACCTCTGGTGCTCGACAAGAGAATAGATCTAAACTAAATCCCCGTTTCACAAAGGAAACAAGAACCGGAAGTAAAATATCTCAACAAAGTGGGATATCAGCTTTTCTTCTCATCAGTTCTAGGACTGACATGTTGAGGGAACCTAAACAAACTATTACAAATCACGACACGAACAATCAATTTTAACGTAGTTCGACAAATTGCCTACGTCCACGAGGCAGGGAGGGGGGGATCTAATCACACAAATCTCATAAAGTTAAACCCTCAAACAATCTCTCAATTCCTCTCTCAAAATCTGAAAAAGAAAACCCTGCTTTTCTTCTCAAAAAGGACAGCCGCCAAGTTGCACGTCCTCTGCGATTTTTCTTTTTTTCTCTTTCGCCGCCTGCACACTTTTTCTCCCCTTGCGATTTTCCTTTGCACAAAACCCTAGGATAACTACACGCCATAATTTATAAAGCTCAGCAGCGGGTCTTCGGGTGGGCCATCACGATTGGTGGAGGTACGAGAAGCGAACGTAAAGCATCGATCGGATGACTGGAATTGAAGATAAATTTGAAGAGTTGGGACTAGCAGATAGGTATAAAGATTAGATAATATTCATCAAATTATAATTTTTATTTCTTAGCTTTAAATTTATAATAAATTATTTCAGAAAAAGTTACAAATGATAGTGATATAGGTGAGTAGGTGCCAACCTAGTTGGGATGTACTCATCTATTGTGATGGGACGAATTCTGAAATAAATTTATACCTGTAAATGATTTACTGATTATTAATAAAGAAATTATTTTTATCATTTTTTATTTTTATAATTTTTTGTACTTGTAATTTATGTCATTTCAAATTATTAAAAATATTTATGTTATTTTCTATAATTTTTATGTATATTTTATGATTTATAAGGATTTTTAAAAATTTTAAAAAAAATTAAAAAAACCCAAAAAAACCGGGCCGGCCCGGATCTGGGTCCGGCCTTTGGTTTTGCCCAGCCCGGGCCTGGTTTTTCGGGCCGAGCCGGTCCAGATGGACAGGCCTAAATGTAACCAATCCCCAATATTTAGAAGCACAAAAGATAAACAAACATAAGCAACTACAAGCACCAAATTTTAAAATCAAAGTAACTCCAACTTCAATCACAGCGCCATATTAGTTGCAACAACTTTAATTGCAACAATTGATAGTTGCATTTTAATTATAGTTAAAACAGAACCTAACAACCCTTAGTTGCAAGCGTTCTAGTGGACTTGACCACTTTGATCAAGTTATCAACCTAATATGAGGTGTCTGTTTGAGACATGCATTTGGAATGTCACTTAAAATAACTCAACAAATCCAAAAGAACTGTGTGTACATATATATAGGCCTATACAAACTCCATAGTACACAACAACATTAGAAAGAACAATCAAAACCTCACAAATTAATTAAGCCATGTCCATCCGCATAAACATAGTCAGCACAATCCTCATTCTCCTCCTCGTATGCCACTCTCTTGATCAAGTGTACGGCAACGATCCTTGTGGTCCATTGGATAAAAGATTTAGCAAACCAAATGATGATGATGAGGATGAACAATGTGAAGACCAATGCGATCAGAAGTCCGATGTTTGTAACAGTTCTTGTGCTCCCTTGGACTACGATTGCCCCGTTGGATGCGAGAATGCGTTGGTGGATTGTCTCGACCAATGCCCTCCGGCTATTCCCAATGGCGCGTTCGCAAATGCGACCGAGCCAGGACGGTAGTCTCTCATGCCAGTATAATTGCAATATGCAAGGAAACTTCTACGTGAAAGAGTTATATATAGATTCTAGTTCTATAATGTCTACTTGGAAAAGAAAAATAAAAAGAGAAATAAATAATTTCTTGTAGTATGTATTTATGCTTTTTGGACTTGAGTACGTGTATGTGATCGTCTGCTACGCGAAGATATTGAATAGGGAAATAAATGAACTGCCGAGTTCTTGATTAGAAATTAAATATATATATTAAAGTTAGCCCTTGAAAGTAAGGTAATGAAAGTTTAAGAATATGGTAATGAAAGTTTATGAATATGGGTAGCAATGGAATAGAATTATCTGATAACCTGATCTAGGTAATTAATGCAACTCATCAAAATTTGGATTCAGATATACTTCCCAATTAAGGGGTAATTAAGAGTGTCCAATTACCTCAATTTTATCTTTCTATCCAATTCTAACAGTTAAGATGAAACCACGTAGGATTTCAACTATCACAATACTGGTTTTTACAATAGTGGTTTTCAAGATAATATTGGGGTAATTGAACACTCTCCAATTACCATCTAACTGGAGAGAATCCTGATCCCCAAAATTTCCATTTGGATTCTAAAATCACATTTGATAGATATTTGAACAAGTATAATTCTATAAGAGAGATCTCAATTCTAAATGTTATGCGTGGTGTAAGTTTCCTGTAAGATATAAGATTTTGATTTCTCTGCCGAAGTTTTACTAAGGGTAGATTTCACAAAACTCCCCTTGAGTTCTGCGGTTTACATAGAAAATGACAGTGTGACACAGTGTGTGTGTGATGCATTGTACATACTCAATTTTTATTAAGCGCAAAGTGACAAAATATCCCTAAAATTAGTGAACTACCTCTGTATATAATATTTCTTCAGGGGTTATTGATTCATTGCAACTGTAGCTATTTCCATTGCAACTAATGAATACAATTGCAACTATTGCGAAAGGGAAAATTTGCAAAATAGTCTGTTTTTGCTAATTATTTAGCAAAATAGACCGTTTTGCTAAATAATTAGCAAAATAGAACTTTTTTTGGCCAACAGGCCAAAAAGAACTCTATTTTGCAAAACAGCTCAGAAAACATACGGGACTAGTAGTCCCGTATGTTTTAATCACGGATTAGTGAACTCAGAAAATTTCACAAAACATTGAGATGAACTCAGAAAACATGCGGGACTAGTCAGAAAACATACGGGACTACTAGTCCCGTATGTTTTCTGAGTCACTAATCCGTGATTAAGTTGGCTCTAAACATACGGGACTAGTAGTCTCGTATGTTTTCTGAGTCTTGTTTTTCAAAATCGATCTTTTTTTTTCAAAAGAGGTTTATTTTGCTAATTATTTAGCAAAACGGTCTATTGTGTTAAATAATTAGCAAAAACGGACTATTTTGCAAATTTTCCCATTGCGAAATGTCTCCGGCTGACCACTTACACAGGTTTCGTCATAAGTTGAGATTGCAATTATCCTGAGCACCAATTGCAGTAATTTCCGACTAATGTAGTTGAACCCCATTAGAAGCCAAAAGAACCCATACACTAAAACAAACATATGCAAGGGTTATTTGCATGTTACCCCAAAGCTTACGACATTTTTAACTTTGATACTCCAAAAAACAATTCTGACACTTTAATACCCAAAGTTTTACACCATTTTTAACTTTAATACCCAAAAGTTTTTTTTCCCCGACACTTTGATAGTCCAAAGTTTACGGCTTTTGAACTGAATTTAATACCCCAACACACTCCGTACCTCAAAGTTTGTGGTGCCAAAGTTTAAAAATGGGTAAATTTTGGAGTATCAAAGTTAAAAATGTGTGAACTTTCAGATATCAACATATTGGAAAAAAATTTAGCTATTAAATTCAAAAAGATGTGAACATTAGAGTATCAAAGAGTCAAATCAAAACTCTAGGGTATCAAAGTGTCGGAAAAAAATTCTAGGGTATGAAAGTCAAGGAAAAAGAAAAAGAAAAAAGGTGTAAATGCTAGGGCATCAACGTGTCAAATTAAAATTTTGGCATATCAATGTTAAAAAAGCCGTGGAGTTCAGAATACCCAATTAGTGCAAAAGACCCTATATGCAACTACAAGTACAGCTGACAGTTACAAAATTTTAAAAATAAGATGACTCTAGCTACAATTACATGCCAAAATAGTTACAACAAGGGTAGTTGAAATGCAATGGAGACTTGCGTTGCGAATAGTACAGTTAAAACAAATTAACCAAAACAACCACTAGCCTAGGTGCAAGCATTTTAGTAAGCGTAATCACTATCACAACCTAATATGTCGCGTTCCGTTTGGGACATGCGTTTGGAATGGCGTCGGCTCCAATAGATTATAGTCTCAGCCTACATGCACCATTACCTTTGGCATGCATTTGGAATGTTACCTAAGATAACACTATAATAAAAAAGAACTATGCATATATAACCCTTCACACACAAACCTCATACTACACGACAACAATTAAAACCTCACAAATTAATTAAGCCATGGCCATCCACGTCAACATAATGAGCACAATCCTCATCCTCATCCTCGTATGCCAATCTCCTGATCAGGTGCATGCCGATGATGATTCGAGAAGTACTCCAACACCTTTAGATAAAAAACTTAGCGAACCAAATGATGAATGTGAAGTTGAATGCCAAGAGGATTGGGTAATTTGTGTCACTTCTTGTGACTCCATATACGACCCAAAGAAGAAAGATTGCGCCTATGCATGCGATGATGCGGAGAGTGACTGCCTCAAGCGTTGCCCTTCCGCTATTCTGAGTGGCACATTCGTAAATATGACCGAGCCAGGACAGTAGTCCCTCATGCAAATATAGTTACAATATGCAAAGAAATTAACTTCTAAGTCAAAGAGTTGATAGATTCTAATATGTCTCTCTCTACCTACGAAAGAAAAGGAAATAAAAGGAGTAATAATGATTTTGGAAGTATGTGCATGTAATTCTATGTCGTGCAATCATATTGAGTAAAAAGATAACTGCACTAGAAGTTCTTGCAACGTATATGTTAAGGAATATGGGCATTACTAGAATCCAATTATCTGATAACCTGAACCTAAAAATGAAACTGATCAACTTTTTGGTTTGGATAATTGATCGATTCGTTTTCTTTCTTTTTCTTTATTTAAATAGATTTTTTTTTTAGGTAAGAGCAAGTTGCCCTTTCATAGTATGTAATATGTATTAAAACCCAAACGCATTACATGATATGATATCTACTCGTGATTTGCAGAGATCCCCCTTAGTAGAGGAGCGGACCTTTGTCGTCACTCTACAGAATGAGGAATTCGCATGAAATCACTCGTAGATACACCAGGACTATATACAAGGAATAAATAAAAAATAGAAGAGAAGTAAGCCCAAACAAGTATTGTAATTGCAAAAGAACATTGTCCAAAAAAAGGGTTTAGTGGTGTGGCCAAAAGATCTGTAGACTAATGCCAGCTAGAGGGTGCGTGCGTCTCCATTGATATCTTCACTAGAGGCTATAAGATCTGAAATACGTTTTCTCCCGGATGAGCGTTTTAAGCTTTAGGTTCTTCTTGGATGCTGATGCACCTGTCCAGAAAAGGAGATAGTAAGCGATCTTGGAGGCCAACTGTTGGGGGTTAAGACGATGCCTACGTGAATAAGTTCATTGTGATCTCTCCACGGGACCCAACAGATAGTTGGAAAGTAGAATCTCCATAGATGACGCACTGCAGTCTCAATAGACCCGTCGTAGCATATGTCAAAACAATGTTTGGTGAGGGGAGGGAGAAATTGAATGCCAATTCTAGGAAGGAAAAATGCCCAAACTTGTTTGGCAAATTGGCAAGTAAGAAAATTGTGGTCGTGAGGTTCCTGGTCACTGCAAAAGGAACAGGATGGGTCTCCTGTCCATCCTTTGTTGAGGAGTCTATCTTTGGTCTTCAGTTTGGTCATGGAGAGAAGCCAAAGAAAAACTACAACTCTACTTGAAAATGCGTTATTCCAGATAATGGAGCAGTGAGGACTGCGAAGGCCTCCATCTGATACGAAGAAGTAAAAAGATTTGACTGTAAAGATCCAAGAGCTATTGAGAGGCCAGTGAACCACATCAATGTGTTGTGCGCAGCGGAAATTTCGGCAGAGTTTCTGGTGCACAATAAGAGAGAAAGATCGATAAGAATTCCCGTCTCACCAAGGAAACAAGAATCTGAAGCGGATATCTCAACCAAGTGAGATATCGGCTCTTCCTCTCATCAGTTCTAGGACTGACCTGTCGAGGGATCCTAAAAACTATTACAATTGCCACAAACTCAAACAATCAATTTTACGTGGTTCGGCAAACTGCCTACGTCCACGGGGCAAGAAGGGGGAGATCTACTATTAGAGGGAAAGAGAATACAAATAGGGTTTACAATCTCTCAAATCTAAACCCTCACACAAATATCTCTCTCAAAATCAGCACAATAGACTGCACAAAACTCTCTTCACGAAGCCCTAAGACCTCTTTCTCTTTGCTCTGCACTCGATTGCAAGCCCCAAGTCTGCAGCCGCCCTTTGTGATTTCCTTGTACCTGCCTCTGCTCCTCACACGCCTCCAATTGCACACTACCACACGAAAACCTAGGAAAGGCATTTATAGGGCTCAAACACGTCTTCGCATGTGGAATTCTTTTGTCCGCTGGATTCGATCTCTTCACGCGGCATGTGGAATCCTTTTGTCCGCTGACCTCTTATCTGCTGGACAAGCATACCGCCAACACAATGTTGGAAGAAGGATGTAGGTTAGTCAATGCTAACAGTTGAGTAAGGGCTTGAACTTGCAATCTTTCATTCTCCTGTATAGGTCTCCTGATGATGGGTCTCTAGTGCCAGTTATCTCCGTGAAATCTCCCTTGAGATTCAATGGGGACTAGCTTAGAGAATGCAAGGTTGTAGGCCAGAGGGAAGAGGCTAGCCAGAGAATTGTCTCCAACCCACCTATCCTCCCAAAAAAGAATATTAATTAAGATCATTACCTAGATACCATTTGACTATGTCAGCAAAAGATTAGTAGCAAGAATAGACATCCTTCCAAAATTTAGAGCGATGGCAACTTGGTGGTATGCTATGAGGGTTGGAGGGGTAGATAGATTAGAGGACCTGGCCTACATGATTATCCATGGCAAAGTATTTCCAAAGCCATTTTGTCAGTAGAGAAATATTAAAATTATGAATGTTGGAGATACCTAAACCCCGCATGGCTTAGGAGAACAACATTATCCCATCTAACCAGAGCTTTACCACCTGCATTGGCGGAGTTCGCCCCCCATAAGAAATTGCATCTGATCTTATCCATAGCCTTGATGAGCCATTTGAGAAGTTTAAAGAAGGACATGTAGTATAGAGGTAGGGAGGATAGGGCTGAGTTTAGGAGCACTAAGCGACCACCAAAAGAGAGTTGTTTGTCTTTCCAAAGAGAAAGTTTTTTGTGGAATGTGTCAAGAAGAGGCTGTCATTCAGATTTAGAAAGAGACCCTTTCTTAAGAGGGAGACCTAGGTATTTGAAAGGATGGGAAGCATATGAACAGTTAAGGATGTTGGCAAGGAGAGGACCCCGAGTGATGGACCTACCACTATAGAAGAGGTTGGATTTAGAGAAGTTGATACCCAAACCCGAAACCTCTTCAAGAGGTAAAGAATGGACTTGAGAGTGGATATGTTGGAGATGTCTACTTTACAAAAGATTAGAGTGTCATCAGCAAATTGGAGAGATTTAATGTCATTCAGTTTGCCTTTAAGGTGAAGTTCAGAAAGATCACCTTGGGCAGTGCTATTGAAAAGCATTCTATATAGCACGTCGACCACAAGCAGGAACATCATGGGGATAGAGGATCCCCTTGCTTGAGACCTCAATGACATTTGAAGGTACTAGTTAGGTATCCATTGACCAGAACAAATGATTTAGAGGAGGTGAGAATGTTGTGAATCCACATGCACCATCTCTGACCAAACCCCCTGGCCTTAAGGAGGGATAGGAGGGAGTCCGAGCTGACACAATCAAAAGCTTTCCTAAAATCTATTTTGACAATGCATGCTTCAACCTTTTTGGAAAAACAATGATTGATCATTTCATGACTCAGGACAATGGAGTCTAGTGTGGATTTGCCAGATCGGAAGGCAGATTGAGTGGAATGGACTAGCGAGTTAAGGAGTTATAAATAGAAACATCTTGGATTTGAATTCTTAAAAATCACATTTTGATAGACATTTTAGCAAGTATGAACAGTATGAACGGTGTAAGCCTCTTGTAAAATATAAGGCTTTGATTTCCCAGTAGGATTACCACGGAAGTTTTAATAAGGTAAACTCAACAGAACTCACTCTTAAGTTTGACCGTTGAATATATTAATGGCTGTGTGACTGTGGGAGTTTTAATAAGGTAAATTTAACAAAACTTCTTCTTAAGTTACGCACTCCCTTTTAGCTAAGAAGAAAATAATAAAATATCCCTAAAATTAGTAAACTACCTCTATATAGAATTTCTTCAAGTAGTCCATTGATTCATTACCACCGTAGGTTGTCACTACAATTACTTACAACTGCCGAATTGGCTATCTTAAGTAAGTTGCAGCTTTTTGTTTCCATGCAACTAATATACAACTTCAACTATTAAAACACCTCCGATTGTATATGATCACTCACCAAATGCAGTAAATTGCAATAAATTGCAACTCCAAATGCAACCAGCCCTCAACAAAAGTCGAAAAAAGTTGATACACTAAAACAAATACATACAACTACGAGTGAAACTGCATCCTACAATCATATGCCACAACAGTTAAAAGCGACTGTGATTACATGCAATTGAAACTTATATTACAATTATAGTTTTACAAAAAAAAAAGACCAAACATCCCAACTCTAAGTACAAGCATTCTAGTAAACTTAAACCACTTTTAACCTGATATATCGAAGTGCACTGTAGTTACGGCATTCCGTTTTCGACAGGCATATGGAATGTGTGAGGTCCTACAATTCGTGCATGGACCTCGAAAATTGTGTGACACCTTAATCCCTAACCAAAAAAAACCAAAAAAAAAGAACCAAAAAAAAAAAAAAACAAAATCTTTATATAGCCCTATATGTAAACCCATTACACAACAACGCTTTACAACACAACCTAAACCTCGCAGATTAAGCCATGGGCATTAACATAGTGAGCACTATCCTCGTTCTCATCCTCATACCCCTCTCCTGTGATCAAGTCTATAGCGATCAAAGAACCTTGAGCCCTTCAGATCAAGGACTGATCAAACCTAACG
>NC_033801.1:16050585-16059052 GCF_001876935.1 Asparagus officinalis
AGATCTTCAACGATTCAAATAGGCAGTTGTGTTTCGTTGCATGCGACGATGATGATAGAGCTTGTATCAAGCATTGCCCTTCGTCTACTCCCAATGTTGCCGAGCCAATGCCCGGCCAGTAGTCCTTCAAGCCAGTTATGTTGTAATATGCAAGAGGAAACTACTATGTCTACTTGGAAATTAAAAGGGAAATAATGATTGTTAAAAGAAGATCTTGAATAAGAAATCAACGTACTACTAACAAGTTTTTCGCAATGTATTTTCTTAAGTTTTTATGGATATGGGTAGTAGTAGTAGAGTCTATCTGACAAATTTGATCCCAAAAATGAAATTGGCACAATTTTTGGATTTCTTATTCTGAAAATTGAATTTGATAGATTTTTGAACAAATACAACTCCGTAAAAAAGATCACAATGCAAAGTATGTCATCTTAGCCCTGAATTCTGATGTTAAGTCTCCAGTAAAATATAAGATTGATTTCACTATCAGCACCATGAGAAGTTTTAATAACTTTAGAAAGTTAATTTAATGGCAAACCAAATTTAGAAATATTCAACTAATAAATGGGACGTATTACGTATATGCCTGCAATTATTTTTTTTTTTAATGTTTAATACCCAAAAAGGAGCCTCATTTTAGCACATTGTTGCACAACTTAGAAGCATCCCCATAGGCCAGTTGGTAAATTCTCAAGCACTACAAACAAATAATACATTAACCAAAGTGGACAAGCATGAAAACACAAAATAGAATGAATGTGCCGGCAAATTAAAACTACTGAACCCTGACTCTACTCCAACTGGATTCTTATCTCATCTCTCTCTTGTTTCCTTCTATATTTTATCTTCTTATATATATATATATCTCTCTCTCCCTCTAACCTTACACATATCAGCCTCTCTCTTTCTCTCTCTCAAAATGCCGATGTCAGCTATCTCAGAGAGAGACCAAGAAGAACAAGAAGCACAAAACTCCGACGAAGAATTTGACTCGGGCAACAATTGCTTAAGCTTTTTATGCTTCCCCTTTGGTCTCAAGATCGACACAACTTCATATAGATCTCTGTTGCTTGGAGATTCATCCTCAAGAGAGAAATGGTGGGAAAAGAGAAGCAGGAGTGCGAAAGAGTTTGTTTTGCAATCTATTGGGAGTATTAAGTTGAAGACGTTTGTGCAAAAGCTTAGGTTCAAATATAACGATACTATTGTTAAAAGGAGGAAGCCGATATTTCGCTATGATTCTAAGAGCTACAAGTTGAATTTTGATGGCAATGGAGTTGAAGATGGAGAAATTCTCTACTTCTCGGAGAGGACTGCTGCTTGAACGGGATAAAATGTTTACTTAGATTGTACGTATGAAGTTGATAAGTAGTATGCATGAAGTTGATTAGTAGTATGTATAAAATGTTTACTTCATACATACTTAGATTGTATGAAGTATGTATAGCTCTGTATACAATTAGGAATTCGTTTTCATGGGTTCATCATGTGTTACTGTGATTGTTTGATTCTAATACTTATCAGCCTTCGTGTAATTAAGGATTATGTATATTTACTCAATTATTGTGTCTATGTTGATCGGGTATTCTTCTTCGTTGATTTACATTCTGGTATAAAATTAACATTTTTATAGTTTTTTTCACTAACCAAATCTCTAAAATTCCCTCATAAACTTAGCCATTTCGCAACCAGCAATGCCTAACTTTATTAACAGCAGTGCTCCTATATTGAAAGGGTAGCAGCCAAGAGGTACTTTTCTAATCTCCAAAAGCAATGGAAAGCTATATTCACCCCTTGACAATATTTTTGACTCTTCGTCCTAAACAGAGCATAGACTAAAAGAGACTCGTACATGCAAGTACCATATGATAACTAACATTCACAGACAGACAATTCAAGCATTTATACCTAGTACAAATAAGAAAACAAAATATTTACCACCAAAGATCAATTACCTTTGTAAGCATTTTGACATAATTTACTGTCCAAATGTTTTTTACAACCACTTGCTTAGGACTACACTTTCTTCTTTCTACAAAAGTTTCCCATCCTTTTTCCAGATACACGAGATACAGTTGGGAGAACTTGTAATTTACAAACAACATCAAGTATTTTCACTGTCCAAACTAACACTAATTGGTTCACAAAGCCCATATCCTTCTGATAAACTAGTTTCTTCCCCATCATTATTAGGTTTTTGCTCATCGGGATCTTTTTAATTTCATCGTATTATAGAGAACAGATAGAAAACAAGACACATCATTTCTGCCCCTTTTGTGGAAGAGAGGCTGCGATTGACCGCAGCATCTCCGCAACCTCAGTGAAGCTTGGCCTTTCTGATGGGTCAGCGGACCAGCATTTCTCCATCAAAGCTCTCCACTCAGGGCCACAAGGCTCGGGCACTGGGGGTCGTAATGTATTGCTCACAATTCCACCTGTTTGTTAGAGAATGCAGACTGATCAACAACAATACTGATGCACCACGACCAAGACATCTACATCGGATTCAATCCAATAGACTTTCACAAAGATTGGGGCCAATATCATGGAGGCTATATACAAGGTTGTCAAAGGACCATACTACTACACCAAAACTCGGGAGCTACAACGAGGGTTGAGGTCATAAGATTATAACTTCGTGCCCCCGTACGCAGGATTTTATGGGCTGAAACCTGGACTCAGGGAGCAATTTTTTCTTTAAGATCCGCCTCAGAAATTTGTGGCCGATAAGACTTGAAGTTGGGCTTCTATGATACCATGTCAAAAGACTTTGCCACAACACCAAAACTCCAAAGTTGTGGCAAGGGTTGGGGGTTACAATTTTATATGAAATAAAGGTAAACAGCTAAGCAGAACCTTAGCATAAATCCTACAAGGCTGGCAAAAGTCAGGACATGGAGACCTAGCTCACTGGTAAAGCAATTCAAGCTCATGCAAACTCGGAGCTACTTTCTCAAAATGATCTTAATAGTCTAAAGGGTCTACATTACTCCGATATTTTGCATCCTCTCTTGTGGGGGGGGTGGGGGCGGGGTCATTACTCCAAAGAGCCATTGAAGCAGGACTCCCATTAGACAAAGCAAAATAGCAAAAATAGACGGATCCACTGTTCAAAAACACATTTTAGAAAGACACGATATTATTACCTATAATTGCTCCATAGTGCAAGTCAGCATATGGTTCTTCCCCGGTAAGGAGCTCCCACAACACAATCCCAAAGGAGAAAACATCAACCTAATAATATAAATTTCAGACAATGAAAAATGGAGCTTACATTCACTTACAAGTGATGGGTCAAGGTGTTTGTACAGACCTTTTCAGAAACGAGGCTACTGATGCCATTCAGAAGCTCGGGAGCCATCCATGGAAGAGTTCCTCGTACTCCACCAGAGATGAGGGTCTGACACTTCACTTTGGATAGGCCTAAATCACCAACCTGAGAGAAAGTGCAACAAGAAGATCAAGCCATTAAAGGGAATTGCTTTTCTCAAAGGTCAGACCCTCATCTCTGCCTTTGCTCTTATTCCAGTTCAAATCATAATAGGTAACCTTGGCTTTCCAATATCTAAAAGATTTCATAAGAAAAAGGCACCCATCATAATGAATGCAACTGGCCAGCAGGAAAACCCCGCCTTTCGAGTTTAAAAATTTTCTGGTTTCATGTCTGTCAATACTGACAGTTGCGCACGTTTGACCAGCATGCAGTATATGATTTTAGGAAGGCAAAAGAGATGTGTAAGATATGATGGACCACGTCATCATGAAAACCATATATAAAGGTCAAATGCCAGGAACCATGGAGCCATCCAGTGCTTATACATAAAAAGGCTTAAACAAACATTTGAAAGAACCTTTAAGCAGAGAATATGTCAACAAAACATGAACACCACATAAGCATGTGAGGGATTTACCGACATCTACTGTTGACTTATTGGATTGGATCTTCAATGTTTTTCTCATTTTACTTGGTGGAACAGATGGATATAAGTCGTTGAGATTTTAATTATATTTCTTCCTAAGTTAATAAAACATGTCTTAATCACCACTCATTTTGGTGTCTACTAAGGTTGAATCATACACATGTGAAAATGCTCGTGCAGAGAAAAAAACAAAAATACTCATGTCATCATGGCCCATTCAGTACGTCTTAAGGATATCCATGTATTTGGTTCGTATCGCAACATATCCATACTCGTGTGCTTCCTAACAGATCTTAAATACAACAGAAGTCAAACGTTTTTTTATAAGAATTCAGCTATGGTCCTCTTTTGCATTCCCTAGGGAAAGCCTTTCATCAACGTCAAAAGAGTATTCATACCTCTGCTCCACAGAAGGTTAATAATGAACACTAGGACATCTTATAAATGCAATACTAGTATAACAGAAAATTACTTGGCTCATTGGCCATAATTCTATCTACCTGTTTGTACAACTCCCACAACTCTGACTTAATGATAGCCAAAAAGGTCAACCAATGTTTACCATCTTTGACATTAGGAGGGACAAGGTTTAGTAAGTTCATGCAGGCAAATGAACACCAGAAGCACCCTGCAAGCATTCCGCACAAAGCAGACGTCGATGGCGAGAGCCTAAATATAACTCTTACCTTACTGCATTCTTTAACTTGACAGAAATAAACCACGAATTAAACTCTTTCAGGCCTACCCCAATTATGGTCTACATAAAATTCTTTATGAACTATTTTCAGCTGCAAATCATCATCCTATATTCCTATCTAGATAAAATATCGCATGTGACATCCTTACTCATTAAAGGAAGACCACCCGCACCAAATGATAAGGGTTTAATGGGAAGTGGAAGATATGTACCAAATCACCTGGAATGGCAAAACTTTGAGATAAACTCATAAAAGAAAAGCACATATTGATTTTTTTTCAACAGCCAGTCAAAAGTCAGTATATACATGTTTATCTCACAATATGTGACATTTTAGGTACACATATCTACAAACTCATTGCGATTGTTGGTGAAATTTCTTCACTAACATATGTTCCGACTTCTGAATGAAAAACCTATCACGAAGCAATAATGTGATCAATAGCGTTGCATGAGGAAAATAGGAAGGCAAGAATGGCAAATAGTTTAAGAACAAATTGTCACCGTTGAAACAGTCTTACTTCAAATAGCTCACATACTTTGAAATTATATATTGTTATGCTCTCTTCATTATTGTGCTCACATGAATCTAAAAAAGTACATAAATAATCTTGAAATGACATTTTGCAGAGACAATTTTCAGATTTCTCGGGTTTCTACACATTTGCTTATTGTACACACTACTAAAAGAGAGTTGCCAGAGTTAGTACGCAAGTAGGTAGCATACAGTGTAGATCTCACACGTAAACCAAATATGAAGATGATGACTGGCGTTGTCATTTCCATTTTTTGATAATTTCAACGCTTTAAGGTATTACTAACTGCCTAATCAAGTGGCTTTAACATGAGCTTATTTTGGAGATCAAGGAAGAAACTGACACAAAAAATATAAGTTCTTCACATCCAATAAAAATTGCAGAACAAACAAAATAAATATCATAAAGAGAAAACATTGAGACATCTTCAATAAAAAGATATGGAGAGGCATCAGAAACAATTCTTAGAAAATTCTACAAAAATGCGATCATACCTTGCATATAGGACGTTGAGGATCCCTCAAATTAACAAGCAAATTGTCACTTTTCAAGTCAAAGTGTACAATGTTCCTACCATGCAAGTACTCCATTCCAAATGCAACATCCATCGCTATTAAGAGGCGCTTATGCTGGTCAAGCATCCTACAGAACAAGAGTTATTTTACGACATTTAGAAACAGGCAAATCATAAATTTAAATGATAAAATACTAGCATGGTCCAATTAGATTATTGTGCAAACAAGGTACATATAATGAAAATTTTCATACTTGTTATTCCTTTGTAAAGCAGTTCGTAGAGAACCATTAACCATGTACTCAGTTACTGTCGCAACAGAACCACCAGGGCCATCCAAGACAACTCCATAAAACGCCACGACATTTGGATGATGCAAATCAGCAAGTTTTCCGGCCTCATTCCAAAAGTCAGCCCTCTGAAAATATGTGTACACACAAACATAAGGTAGACAAACTTACGCGCGAAAGGAAAATGGATATGCCCATTCTTAGCATTTAGAATTACCATTTTTTCTTGTTCTGAAGGCTTCCCAGCAAAGCACCTATCATTGATTCTCTTTATTGCAACATCAGTTCCTCTCCACTTCGCATGATAAACAGTTCCAAAGGTTCCAGACCCAAGTTCTCGCAATTCCTCAAGATCACTGTTCTTTATTATCTAAAAAAAAAATAAAAAGCAAGCATAAAAACTAAAGAAGATCAAAATTATATGTCAAAAACATAACATAACATAGAAGCATAATGAAGTCCATTGAAACCTGCAGCCGTCCAATGTCATCTGCAATGTGAAGGCCAGCCTTGGGCTTGTTATCCTGAATGTTAATCCAGTGCTTTGGTAAATATGACGACCACATAAGATACAAGAAAGACACATTGTATCCTTCTCACCTCTATTTTTCTATCAGAGGAAGCTAATGCTCTTTGTAGCTCCGCGTTACCCTCACCCTCAGCAGTCTTCCTTTCATCCCTAAATTCTATGTTAACTTTATTTGCATCATGATCAAAGAAAACAGGAGGAGTAGATGAATTAAGAACAGAAGATGCTACACCCTCAGCAACAGCCTGCAAATCTTGTTTGATTTGGTCCTCCCCTGATAGATTTTGCAATCAAAAAAAGAAAAAGAAAAAAACATCCAATATCATTGCAAAATGAGGACTAAAGAGATTAAACAGACCTTTTGCTGGTTGCCGATAATGGGACTCCTTCTTTAGGGAGTCAGGAGAGGGGTGAAGTCCACCTTCCTCAAGCAGCGCAATTATCTCTGACTCAGTGCTATTTCCTAAATGAACCTGAACACCCGAATCCTTCGGAGCAATGGATTCTCTGCTAGCCACCTTTCTAGGTTTTGGAGGCAGTGGATTAGCACCACCTAAGATTTTCCTAGGGTCCTGGTTGCAGAAAAGCGAGTCTGTGGGAGCTGGTTCTAGAAATGTCTCAACAAGCCCAGTAGGACTGGTAGTATTTGATATCCCAAATGGAACATTTTCACTCTGAGACACACCAAGGTGATCAAAGTGTAACTGATTGGAATCATCCCCTGTCTCCCTAATGGGTATCTTATTGATTAGTCTATCATTGTAAGCAGGATCAATATCGGTAGTATATCCTGGCATAGCAAGCAAACCTTCACTAGGAATCGGTGGTTCTCTTATGCCTAGATGTTGAGGAAATGGGTCCTGGTTTCCTGCCATGACTAATGCTTGACCAGGATCAACAACTGGGAAATTTTGCATGTGACCAAAATCTGAAGTATTTGTTGAGAGTTGATCGTTAGGCCTAACATAGCTTCTCTCTTGAACTCCAACATTAGCTAATGGCCTACCTTGCAACATTACATTTCCAACTTGTGGCACATATTTGTAAACTCCATCCACAACCAAAGGTGAGCTATTCGGCAACATCACATTCCCCAGTCCATTAAACCCTGAAGTAGTTGTCGCATTCAAATGAAGCCCCTCCATCATTCCATTGATAGGCCTAATGTATTCGTTAGCAAATTCAGGTGGTCCCTCGATATTCCTAGCTGAACCTAAATCTTTACCAGTAGGCATGGGTCTAGCGATGGCTTTGGGCTTAACAGGATAATGAGATGAGACCGCATTTTGCTGCTGCCACTTCTGCTGTTGCTGCACTTGAGGATCCTGCTGTCTAGACTGTGGGAAATTCCCAAAGAAACTATAAGGAGATTGCTGTGTACTCGGAGGAACAAAAACCCTAGCTTGATCCACATTCTCCATCTTCTGAACAAATGGTCTCTCTCCTTGATAGTGTGCATCACTAACCTGTGAAAACCCATAACCTCCCAATTGACTCTCACCCAAAATTTGAGGCAATGCCCTAGATTTCATAGCATCCTCCGATTGCTGACTATAAAACACTGGGCTCATCACGCTCCCTGGTGATCCACTCCCGATATTTGGCGACACTAATGTATCTGAATGAGAATGAGGCAACATTTTCTCACACATATAACAGTCATCCACTCTCATCCCCGCCTCTTGGCTTGTCACTGGACTCAAATTATACCCAAAAGCTTGTTGGTAAGCCGGTGGCAATGGTGGAAACTGCGACAAAGGCTGCGCCATCCAATTACTAACTTGAGCAGCAGGAGAGGCTGCTGCAACACTAGCATTAACTTGTAAAGGAGCTGCATTTGCATTCAAATAATGAACTTGGTTAGGATCTAAGCAGCCAGAATTCAGGGTTTGCTCACCAAAACCATCGACAACATCGACCCCACTATTCGAAGATCCAGCGCTGAATCCGCTATCCTTCCTCTTCAAGCTCCCAAAGCTCC
>NC_033801.1:16059352-16059580 GCF_001876935.1 Asparagus officinalis
CGCCACTCTCACCGCCCCCGATCCCATTGACGGCCTCGAAGTACCTCTGACCTGTATCGCTCAAATCACCCGCCCCCAAATCGGAATTATCTGATACTGAGAACAAGAAAACCCTAATTTTGGCTGATCCGTCGACGGCCGACTCAACAATCTTATCGTACTCCTCCATCATGTTATCGACATCCTCGGGGCAGGAGACCGAGATCAGAGCGTCGAGGTCTTCGCTGG
>NC_033801.1:16059820-16120106 GCF_001876935.1 Asparagus officinalis
GGAGATTTTTCTGATCCAAAGCCATTGATTTTGAGTGTTTATTTATTTATTTATTTATTTATTTACAGCATAATTTTGGGGAACTTTTTTTGCCCTTTTTTCTTGTTGCTGAATCTTTGCTTGCTCAGGACAGAAGAAAGCGGAGGAGATCTATGTCTCTTAACTGGACCGGGTTTTGTCTGTAAATTGACTTGAATTGGGACCCTTTTTGGGACCATGACTCTGTGGGGCCCATAAAGTTTAAGAGTTTAATCCCATAGACCTTTTCTATTTTTCAAGATGTCCTCGTGTCGTTGAAATATTCACCCCATCGTGGTAGTTGCTTTAACTTAGTCTCTCTGTTAGACTTTCTATTTAGTTTGTTTAGTTTCATAATTCAAGTTGGATTATTTATTAACCTAACATCTAGATTATCTTTTTAGTTCCTTGAATCTTTCATAGTTTAAGTTAATCACAAACCATTGAAATTTGGCCTCCAATTCATATAAGTTCAAATTAATTTCTTTGATATCTTTTCTATTTTTTTTAATTCCGGTTAGGTTAACCGTTAACCTCACAAGTTAGGCTACACCCTCAATTGACTCATTTATTCCAAAATAACAAATTTATCTCTTTTCCCTTGTTGAAATGAATTTTAGGTATGAAGTCAACCATTTTAGGAGAAGAGGAGGATTTTGGTTGGATTTAAACAAGGTTAAAGATGAATGTAAACTTAAAAGAATAATATAAGTAGAGATCCAAGTCTCAAACTTATTAGAATATCCCTCATAATCCACGCGACGTTTTTACACTAGGACCATGATACGTGCCACCACCATTCACAAAGCCATGCACCGTGGAAAGTGAAAACGTGGATAAGTGGGTGGACTTTGTCTAGTTTAGTTAGTTTGTTTGTTCCGTTTAATAAGCCCGTAAAGTGCTGATACTTAGTGGGTAGTTGTGTTTTCCTTACTCTTAGCATTGTTTGTTGTTTTTCCAGGTGTTGTAAGACTATTATATAGTCGGGAATATCTGGAATACAATTAAGAAGTGAAAAGGAAATCCTTACATTCCCTCTCGTCCCCCTCCTCTTCTTCCTCTATCAAATTCAAACATACCAGACCAATTTGTAGTAAACCAATGATTTTGGATCTACACTGCAATTCTAATGTGATGGACAGATTTACAAATTGAGAGATTTAAGGGACCAACGTGTAAAAATCCCCCTTAGAAGTTTGACCGGGTGCAAAGTTGTGCTTAGGGTTTAAGCAAGGAAGATGATGAAGAGGGAAGGCACGTGGATTAAGACAGGGATGGAGGGATACAGGTGGGGGCTCACAGCTGCTTGTTCCTGAAAAGGGCAATGTAAACGGTGTGGTGATCATCTGGTGTAGGTTAGCGTCAGATGGGTCGCGGGGATTAGTGAGGAGATAAGCCTTAGGTTTTTCGGTTTGCTAGGGGGAGCAGGATTAGATAAAGTGGGGATAGGGGATAAGTGGGCTTAGTGTTATCCTTGCGGTTTTAACGCCACCAACCCTGGGTTTTGTCAGGATTAGGGGTTGGTTAGCTGAAGTTTCAAAGCCCTCTTGGATTTGATGAGGTAGGAAAAGTGGGAGCGAGGGGTATTTTTAATTCTCTTTTCGGTTTTGTTTGTGGATAATGATGTAGGGCCACTTACTATAGGTTTTATTTTTCTTAGCGCAAAATATTTAATGAGTTTTGATAATTACGAGTTAGGGTCTGTTTAGATGGGGTATTTTGCCCTGAAAATTAGGAGGAAAGCTGCCAAAATGGCAGCTTATTGGCAGTTTTCCCCCAAAATCGCCTCTTAAAGCGAGGGGTATTTTTAATTCTCTTTTCGGTTTTGTTTGTGGATAATGATGTAGGGCCACTTACTATAGGTTTTATTTTTCTTAGCGCAAAATATTTAATGAGTTTTGATAATTACGAGTTAGGGTCTGTTTAGATGGGGTATTTTGCCCTGAAAATTAGGAGGAAAGCTGCCAAAATGGCAGCTTATTGGCAGTTTTCCCCCAAAATCGCCTCTTAAAAGCTGCCATTTTGGCAGCTTTCCTCTCAATTTTCGGGCAAAATTCCCCATCCAAACGGGCCCTTAAATCCTGCCAAGATTCTAAAGTGAGCTGTCTTCATCGGTGCCAAGAATATTTTAGATATTTTCGTATATTGTTTAATAACAAAATGGATATGAGATTGCCGTGCATTTTGTTAAATATAGCTGTTAAAAAGACAATTTGACAATGAGATGTATTTCGTAGTTAGTTCTAAAATACTTGCATCCCACTATTTCTATTTTTTAACCGTTCATTTAGTTAGATAAGTTGTCAGCTCATATACAAAATTTGCTGATTGATGAAAATTTGTTGATTGTCCATGGCTAGAATAATTACGAGGTAGAAACTAATATTTTATGATTTTTGTTGAAAGTGGTGTTGGCAACATCTGGAGATATTTAAAATTCATGTTTTTTAAAAGTGAAGTTAGCAAAAACTAAAAGCTAACACCTGTTAATCACACTTTTTGGGAAAAATGGTTTTGCTCTATGCCATGATTAAGAGCCAACGTTGGGGTTTTGGAACATTTCACAAAAGTCAGTATGAGTTAGCGTCTAACACCTGTTAATCACACTTTTGGGGAAGTTTAGCTAAGCTAACACGGTTTAACGATCAAGTTTTCCTAACTTGTCAAGATTTAATTATGTTTTCCTAACTCCTCAGACTAAACAAGTCTTGATGTTGTAAAGGTCATATCAAAGATCATGCTAATCTCGAACGAGAGCTAATTTAAATAATAACATCATTTCCTTAGTTGAGAAGACTCATCTCTCCACCCAGAAGTGCTCTAAAGGTATCTTATCAAAAAAAATAAAGGCTAATTTATCTGATCAGTATTTTTATATTCATCTTATCAGTTTTGTATTTGTTTTAGCTCAGATGTTGTTTTAATATATTTTTTCTAAGTAAATATGCAATTAGACCCTAAAATTATGTCCCCGTGAAAAATAGCTGCAAAATCCCAAGTGATGTTATTAATGTGATATTATTTAGGAGGAAAATGTAAGAATATTATTTGGCACATTGGTATAAGGATAATAGTTGTGTCTAAGCTCATGTAAGAATGTCGAATTCACTATAAGAAAATAAATTTATGGAAGAATAAAAAAGAGGGCGTGATTACCTCCAAAGACAATGAAGAGAAAGTGTGAGAGGACAAAAATTGTTGGAGAAAAGATCATTTGCGGCTTTCTTTCTAATTTGCACATTTGGCTTAGAAAAAAAAATCAAAATATTGTCAGAGCTAGAAAAACAATACATTGGTAGAAGAGCAGTATAATAAATGTCAATATGATAATTTAGCCGAAAAATAAACATGTATTATTATTATTATTATTATTATTATTATTATTATTATTATACAATAATACAAGAAAGACGTAGATGATTATTCTTTGTAGGCTAGGGCTGAAGATATTCAAGTACGGTTGGGCTTGAATTTAATTTGATATCAACCCAGCCCAATGAATTAGCTAGGGGCTCCAGAGGGAATAAGATGAACATTTACTAGTTATAATTAAGTAGAACATTTTAACTCGTTTCAGTATGAATGCTCCTACAATTAAAGAGTTCCTTTTACCTTCTTGAATAATATTAACAAATTTATTTTGTATTTTTCTAATATAAATGGATTTACTTAAGGAGAAGACCTTCATTTCGCTGTCTCAATCACTTAAATCCCATGGTCAGGCTGAAATCTTACCAAAGATGATGACAACAGATGGCCTACGTCTAAGTTGTATCCATTTACTTTGTGCTCTATACACTGTATGTAGGGTTTACCCCCCAAGAAAAAAAAAATAAAGGGAAAAAAACTCTTAGCCTTTAAACATTTAACCCAATTCGAAAAGACTCTTGAACCCATCCGGCCCTGATCTATTCATGTTAAGGCTTTGTTTGGCAAATTGATAATAACCAGGGCGGAATTGGTTTATTTTTTTAATCAGATCAGTATTGGTCTAGGGTAAAACGTAGATCAATTCTGGCCTTTTTAAGAGATTAAAAAAGATATGAAGTTGGCCTATTTTGGTTGAACTTTTTCCAACACTAGAACTACCTAAAAAGTCTAGCTGGGTTGGTAAGTTGTTTATGAGTATTACTCCAAGTTTTAATGTTCAACTCTTCCAGAGAACACCCACAAGAAATTCATTCCTGGAATACTCAAGGCCGTGCACTAGGGGATGCCCCTTAGCCACGCCCGGGGTTTGATACCCATGGTCTGGAGGATCACGGGGAAGTTTCCTTGCCAAACTTTAAAAAAAACACTAAAACTGCACTAGGTTTAGCCTGGGCTAATTTTAGTGTAGTGCCAAACAAGCACTAAGGATCAAATATCAAGCCGAGTGAAAAATAAAGGGTTAATTTCATAAATTACTTTGAAATTTTTGTAGATAAACCTCTTTTAACTATTTAATTCAACATGACTCCTTAGACTTTTAAGGTGTTTTGCATGTAACTCCCCTGAACTTCTTTTATTCCATTAAATTCCTTGAAGATTTTTTCCTTTAAACACTAAAGTGATACTGTATGATATGCCTCATGTCTAGCATGAAACTAAACAAAGCTCCATACTGATATTCCGCCAACCTCCATTGATATGATCGTTATGGAGCAATTCCATCCAACCTCCAACGCATTATTTGCCTAGAATAAATACAAAAACACAAATACTAGACAAACAATATTAGTAGTAAATTATTTGTTAAACATCATCAAAACAAAAAGGCCAACAATCTCCCCCTTTTTTATGATGAAAAACAATTTACAAAAAGATATATGCATGAAATGAAATGAATATAGAAATTATAATTATCATGCATATAAACAAGAAATACATACTCATAATATTTCTCCCCATTTGACAACATCAAAAAGGGAAAAAAAAAAAGAATTAGGAAAGCGAAAGCTCCTCCTACAAATAAGCATGAGTGCGTATAAAACAATTTTAGGGAATTGCTTCCCCTATCAAAATGTCTTATGGAATATATGCAATGATGATCAAGGCAAATATATGTGAGCAAGCATAGATGAAAACATGTGAAACACAACTCACATATAAAAAAACAATGAGAATACATATAAATATATCAATATAAAAATAGTGTCTCATTACTCAAACATAAAAATAATGTAAAAATAGATTTATGAAATCAAAGGAAAGAAAACTTGAGAATCATGAAAAAAGTTTTCAAATGAAAACAAATCACTCAAATGAAATCATAAATCAAAATTTAAGTCATATGAAACCAAACCAATATCAAATTTTGTCATATTCGACAAAAAACAAGAGAGGTAACCAAATCAAGCTTTTAAGCTTGTTCCAACCCATATAAAGACTTTTAGTACCCGGTAAACATAATTTAGGAAATAAACACGCAATAAACCCGGGGGTTGATCAAACACAAACCTCTCATGACAATGAAAACCAAAAAATCATGAAAACAAAAGAAATTCTATAAAATTATTTTCAAAAAAAATATGTTTTTCAAAACCAAGAAATAAAAAATAAAAAATAAGAAGAATCTTGGTTTAAAAAAAATCAAACTTGTTTTGGTACCCAAATACTCTTGGTACCTAAAAGTCTAGGGACATGACCCTTACAATTTAAGCTCAATGCCCTAGGGTTATGAAGCCATTTAGGCGCATGTGGTGCATGATCACGGTCATAACAAAAATTGTGTAAATGATCTTTTCGATTGCAATAGGTGTAATGAAAAGGGATAAATGATTTGGGATGACCAAGTGGGCGTGCACGAGAATCATTTACAAAAATAGGTTTTTCTTTTAAATTATTTTGCAAATGAGAAACTCTCTTTAAATCAAAATAAAATTTGGTCAAATGACCAAAATGATCAAAAAAAATCACATTTAAACACATTAGCATGCTTATGATGAGATTTGTGAGTATGATCATGTGAATGTGTATGTGTACATGATGAAGAAACTAAATGGGATGCACAAGGAGCATTAATATTGGTCTTTGTAGATATTTGTGCATCATAACAAAATTTAGCTAAATGACCTTTACGGTCGCAAATAGAACACTTATAAATTTTGTTATATATGTGTGCATTGTGTGTAGAGGACTTGGAAGTATTTACACGGGACTTTGCACACAAGTCCATAAGCTTATTATTATTAACAATGCAAGATTTTAGAGTTGAATCTAAGGATGATATTCTATTTTTAATATGATTGCAACTTATTGTTAGGCACATATGCATTGACATTAGAAGTAGAAAGAGCGTGATCATTCTTAAATGAATTAGATTCATTTCTAATTGTTTCTATCTCTAACATGGCATTAATCTTAGCCTGAGATAAGCTAGCTATAGAATATGTTAGCTTTTAATTTTCTAAATTTAACATGTCATTATTTTCTTTAATCATAGCATTTTCTTTTGTAATGACATCAAATTTGGACGCTAGCTTCTCATGATCGGATTTTAATTCTACATGATTGCTTTTAAAATTAATAAAATTATTTTGCAATTTAGTGTAGGCATGCATTAATCTATCATATGCATAAGCGAGTTCATTAATAGATATATCACTATCAAATTCCGAATCGCTTACCACACTAGGGTTATCCCCTAGTGGACGTGTGCATGATGCTCCATTGGAACTTGAAGAAGAAGCCTCCAAAGCTCGTCGGATTACCTGCAAGTTTCCTTGATGTGCTTCAATAAATTTCTATAAGATGTAAGCACTATCAAAATGAACAAACTTGTTAGACATAGATGAATCAAAAGCATTTAGTAAATATTCTAATGAACAAACTTGTTAGACATAGATGAATCAAAAGCATTTAGTAAATATTCTAACAAAATCTTGTTCATTATATTATTTTTACTCCACTTGGATTTCTCCAAAGGCACAATATAAGCATCTTCAATAACTTCCCATAAATCGAAATGTTTAGATCTAACAAATATATTAAATCTAGAACATCATTGGTCATAAGAAAAAACATTGAACTTAGGGGCAATACTAGGATCATAGCCTAAACAAGGTGCACAATGAAAGTCCATAATTATAAAATGTGCAAGCAAAACAAATGCAATCAAAACTAAATTAGCACAATAAGATAACTTGGATCTTTAAGTCAAGGCGATTAGACCTTAAATCAAAGAGCACCAAGCTCTGATATCAATTGAAAACACCCTAGAGGGGGTGAATAGGATTTATGTTAATCTAATCTAATTTTATGCCAATTAAAACTAATTAACAAATTATCCTAGCAAATAAGATATGCAAGGATAATCAATATAAACAAAGGGTAAAATAAACAAATGTAAACAATATAGTGGACAAACTAAATAATGAGACAATGGCAATATGAGCAATGAGCATAAATATAAATGAATGCCAAAGCAAACTCAAATACAATCAAATAATCACGGAGTTCGTCTTCCATCCTACGTCTCCGCTCCCCACTCCCGGGGAAAAATCCACTATCACAACCGGATTTTCGACGCTCACTCGAATAACGTTTACACCACACAATATCGATTTTCAACGCTCACTGATCAACATTCACAATCTCACAATGAAACTACACAAATCCCACCTCAAGTGTTGGCCTCTCACGTGTCTCCCTCAAGTGCTCAAAATTATAACCTACCTCTAGGCATTACCACCAACCCTACTCCTCTTGGGACCGACTACGTCTCTCACCTCTACACTCCTCTTGGTGTATTTGTGCAATACAAAGTGAACCTCACAATTAAGCTCGCTAACAATAAATGAATGTTCTCTATACAAGATGAGAACTCAATTAAGCCTAACTCTATATTACAATCTCTCACAATCCTAATTATACTATGTATGCAAATACTATAATCTCAAGTGGGTGTGTGTAACAAAGAGATTTAATAAATAAAACAAATCTAAACTCAATTATAAATTTAGCTTTAATAAAAATGATAAACAAACAAATATGTAAATGTAAAGTTAGATAGAATTTAGAAACACTTCTCTAAAGATGACAAGAGAGAGAGAGAGAAGAGTTGAAGCTCAAACACAAATAGTTATCTCCTCTAGCTCTTGTGAAAATGTCTTCACAAACAAACTTGAAAACAAACTTTGAAACTCTTGAACAAACTAAAACTCTCTTTCACAACTTGTTTTAAACAATTTTCTTAGTTAGTTTTAGGTCCGAGGTATGAGGGGTATTTATAAAGATCCCAAAACACAAGAAAATCAAAGCAAAAAAGACCAAAAACCCAAAACAGTACAAGGCTGGAAAACTAGCCGTTATGTTGTAATAAGTCGACTTGTCACTTTTATAAGTCGACTTATTAACTAGCCGTTACAGGCTCTACAGCACACATAAGTCAACTTATGGGAAACACAAGTCGACTTGCTATAGCATAAGTCGACTTATAATTTTATAAGTCGTAGTAGAAACTTTTTGCTAATTCCAGAGCAGTTCATAAGTCGACTTGCTCATGGCATAAGTCGATTTATAAACATGCACAGACCTAAAATGCACAGTAAAACTCAACTTCAAACATTGTTAAAAAATATCAAATAAATTCCAAAAATTGTAAAACTTTGTAAAATATTTATAAACATATTACAAAAAGAATTTTTAAAATTACACTTTCCATTTGTAAAATATCATTATTTTGCAAAAATATCAAAAAACATGAAAACTAAACATACATGTTTTTGACAAATAACTTAAACAAACTTTTGAAATTTTGTAAAATGACTTTATAGACTTAATGAAATATCTATATGGTGATTTTTATGTCTAAAAACCAAAAACTCAATATTATGTAAAAATAAAGTTTTGCACAATATGCATTTGACAAAATGACGCCTATGTGGCACAATCCCCACCATCCTCATAAATAGGAGAGAGTGTGTGAGTTGGTAGGGATTGTGCCACATAGGCGACAAGGAAGGAAATCTCCTCCTATGACAAGGATACCCATATATATATATATATAGAGAGAAAACTGTAGCTGAGCTGTCCAGCGTTCATTCAGCGTGCGCTGCAGGGTTTTTTTGAAAAAAATCCACCGCTTTTTGGATTTAAACTACCTCTCTCTTCCTCGTGACCCCAACCCAGATCCACCCTCTCCCTCTTCTCCCCTCCAAGATCCAGATCTCTCTCTCTACAACCCAGATCCAGATCTCTCTCCCGTTGTCGCCTACTCCACCTCCAGTCCACTCATACCCCCATCAAGCCCTCTCCACCCTCCTCCCCTCCCCCAAATCTCTGCCACGACACCGACGTCACCCGAGAGCCACCGAAAAACCCCGCGTGTGTTCTTCCTCCTCCGCGTCGAGCTGCTGATCTCGTCGCCATCACTCTCGTCGCCATCACTCTCGCCCGAGAACCATCGAACAACCCTCCTCCTCCCCTCATCGGTCTCGTCGCCATCACTCTTGTCGTCGAGCTGCTGATCTCGCTCCTCCCCAAATCGAAGGCGTTGCAGGACCCCCCTCCTCCTCCGCGAGCCCAGATCTCGCTGCTCCCAAAAGCTTCATCCAGGACTCTTCCTCCTCCCCAAATCGAGCATCCGAGCAGCACCAGATCGAGGCCTCTGAAACGTGTTCGTGAGAGATTGTGCTTTTTTTATTGGAGGTGAATAATTATTTATGTTTGTGTTTGCTAAGATTGTGCTTTTTTTATTATGGGTTAAGTTGTTTTTTGTTATGGGCAGTCCTAATGGAGCTTATTGTTCTGGGTTTAAGCCAATTACTCATCAGGTGAGGCTTTATGTATATTCAAATTGTGCATGTTTGTATGGTTAGTGTAAGATCGGATATTTCTTCGCAATGGTAAATAATTGTTTGATGTATATGTGATTGTATCAAAATAGTTATCTGTAGGCTGTATAAAAATCACAATAGATAGCTTATCCCCCATCAAACACCGATGATGGAAGTTACAATCTGACGACTTCCAGAAGACTACAATTTGAAGACTTTCACGTAGATCGCTGAAGGTTATAATCTGACAACCTTCACGACAACCGATGAGAGCTCTACCTCAACAGCCTTCACAATCAACATCGGGAGTTACAATCTGACGACTCTCATATTCTCAAGGAGCCAAGACGAAGATTATAAGACAATGATCTTTGCAACGCTATGACAAAAAGAGATTACTTGGTGATAATCTCTGCAAGGCAAGACGCGGAGGTCCTCCCCGTGTTTCAACAGCAAAACGCCAGGGTCGAACCCCGCGTTTCAACATCAAAACGCCAAGGTCAAACCCCGCGTCACAACGCCAGGGTCGAACCCCGCGTTTCAACATCAAAACGCCAAGGTCGAACCCCGCGTCACAACATCAAAACACCAAGGTCGAAACCCGCGTCACAACATCAAAACGCCAAGGTCGAATTGAGATATAGAGTTATGCCATTGAGTATGGATTCTGTTGACGTTACACCTTATTATGCTTTTGGGCCCAGTTTTACGAGGAAAACTTTTGCACCTGATTTAGTTAGTCAATGAATACTTTTGAAGTTATGAGTGAATCATATGATTTTTTTTTGTTAACAAGTCTATGTATTAACTGTTACTTGTTTCTTGCTGCAGAGAAAAGGATTGATGAGTTTCACAAGATGGCATGTGCATGTTATAGATCTATAGTTCTGGATCTTGCATCTCCTGTGCTGTTGATCAAGGAAAATTTATGTAATATATATTGTCACTTTGTCTGATTGAAGATGTAATTGCCATATTCATTTCTTGTCATCTTGATTATTTTTATTGACTATGTAATTGGCATATTCATTTCTTTTTGTTACTATTTTGATTTGGTGGATGCTTTTTATATGCATGAAATAGAGGTTTGGCTATTCTTTTTTGTTACTATTATGATTTGGTGGATGATTTTTAAAGGCAAGAAATAGACTTAATTTGGATGTTCTTTTTCGGAGGTCGACACTCCCCATTTCCCAGCATAACACTCTCTACCCACCTACCTGATGTTGTTGCTGTCTTTGAATTTGATGTCAAGGCTTCCCATCAGGAGCCATAAAACTTGTAAGCATACATGGAAAGTACTACTAACCTCAATAAATTATGTTGCCTCTATAAACATGTACAAGAAAAGTTCTTTTTTATCTCCTCTATAAATTATGTTGCCTCTATAAATTTTGTTGCCTCTATAAACCACGACAATCAGAACCAGTCGCTGGACTTGGGCTGCTCCTTCTTCATCTGCTACAAGAGCTTCTGGGCCCGCTGGGATTCCTTGCCCAACCGCCACGTCATCCACACGATCCTCGACGCCTTTGAAGAAGAGGAGACAGCCTTGAGATGCTCAAAGAAGGACGGCAGAGGAAAAAGCAAGATTGTGAGTTATCAGAGGTCTTTCAGGTATTTGCAATAAGTAATCTCAGGAACAGGAATGAGCTCCTAGCATCAATAGGAGAAGTTGGAAAAACCTGCACATTAACATTTTGTCATTGTAAATTAGAGCGTCGGTTCAATACCATCGTTGAACAAGGATTGTCTGTTTTTGTATCTATCCTTCTGTACAATGAGATGGTGATATACTACTACTTGTAATATATCATGTAAAGAAATATTGTATCCTGTGGGTCAATCTCAGCCTCTGTTAATGTCGCAACAGTCGGTCGTATATTAAGCGTTTCTTCCTTTCTTTACAATATAGAACCTACAACCAATATAAAACACTGTAAAGGGAAGGATAATAAAGGAGTTCAGTTCATCCTTCTTCATTGGCACATACGTGCACCTCCATTACAATAGTATGATATCAGCGAATATTACATATATGATCACATAAGACCACTGCTCAACAAAATCCCCACATCAAACTATGGTCTTATACACAAAATACACAAACCACAGAATATTACATAAATGATCACACAAGTTGATATTTGATCACATTACAAATATGTTAATCTCAGAAACATTATAATCTCCAACCCCACAGCAACAGCTTGCACATGCCTTCTTCTTGTGTAGCTCCTCAATCTTTTTCTCTGCAGCAAGAAACTAGTAACAGTTAATACATAGACCTTGACACAGGCCTAAATATTTCGCTTGCACAGGCCTAAATATTTTATTTCTTATTGATCAATCAGCTTCAGCAACTCCTTTGTTCTGTTGGTAATTTGCATCATATGTTTGCATTACCTGGTATATGGTATATAAGTGGCATGGAAGTTGACTTTAATTTTTAGCATTCTAAATGCAAAATTCCAATGAACATGTTGTACTTGGAACTCAAGTGTTCATAACCAACTACAGACGACTCTTGATGTCCCCAACTTACATAACCAGGCTAAAATCATTTACAGTTATAAAGAAATCAATAAGTAGGAAACCTCCCTGCAGATGTCCACAACTTACAAAAAGAGAAGAATGAAAAGGAAAAAAGGAAGCTTCAATCATATTGCAACTAACATAAGCATCTACAAATCATAAATCTCAATGAAGAGAAACATTGCAGGGCAACTAACATAACCATCTACAAATCATATATCTCAATTGACGAGTTCATACCCTCAACAGCTAATGCGAAACAAGGAAGACCAATTAATATTGCAGTCTATTCGATTTTTACAAACTAGTGGAAGCAGACTTATTGTAAAAATCGAATAGACTGCAATATTTACAATAAATCTATTCGAATCTGTAGACACCAGTTCAAATCTGCAGAAACAAGGAAGACCAATTCAACTAGTCTATTCGATTTTTACAATAAATCTGCAGACACCAGTTCAAATCTGCAGACACCAGAAACTAGAGCATAGCAAAGAAGTGAGTAAATTAGCTATAGAAATGCAAACCAGTGGAAGCTTTCATTAAAAACTAAAAACAAAAAAACAAAAAACAAAAGCACCCAAATAATTCTACATCTGCCTCTGTCAATTATTCAAACAACAGGAACCACTATATAAAGCACACATCAAGTCCAAGATCAATCATGATTCACATCATGTAATAATCCATTTTTTTTCAAAGTTGCAAATCAAAAAAATAAAAAATAATAAAGTGGGTCAAATATGTAATGGTTCCATGTAAGAGGCCCAAAGATGTTGGAATTAGAAAAGAAAAAAATAATTAAAGGTCCAATAGTGCTAGCACAACCTCAAAATAAGCCCATCCCCACTTTTCCCCTTTTGATTTTTTTTCTTCTCTTTCACGTGTGAGAGAAGAGAGTTGGTTTAGGAAGCCCACTCCACATTTTAACAAAAATCTGTTTTTAGGATTTGGTTAAAAAAAATCTGATTTGTTTCTAAAATAATAATAATAATAATAAAATCCTAGAAAATCATACCCAATCCACTAATCCCTCTCCTAAAATCCCTCAACTAACCTCCCCTTATCTCCCCACTAAACAAATTCCACCACAAATCTCTCTCTTTAATCTCTCTCCTCTCTCCACGTTCTCAACTCTCACTTTCATCACGAATCACTAACTGTATATATATATATATATAAACCAAAATGTGTATGTGTGTATATGATTGAGCTTGAAGTATTAAACACACATAATATAACACATAAACTAATTTACCCATGCTTGTGATCTTCAATGAAGCTCTTCTTGGTAAACTTACAGATGAAACTTGAACTTGGATCTTTGACTTGAATTGCATTACTTCATATCGATGTTCCGCCAACCTCCATTGATATGATCATTATGACGCAATTCCATCCAACCTCCAATGCATTGTTTGCCTAGAATAAATATAAAATACAAACACTAGACAAACAACATTAGTAGTAAATTTTTTGTTAAACATCATCAAAACAAAAAGACCAACATCTTTGATTGCAAGGGTCTTCTCATCTAGCTCGATCATGATATCTTTCTTGTTAAAATCTTCCTCTTTTGTTATCAAGTTAGAAAGAAAGACTATAGTAGATGATGCTTGTGCACCCCACTCTTCTTCACTATAAACCACATCTCTGTAGCTTTTTGATACAACTATATTTCCTATTACTGTGTTTTTCCTATGTCAATAGTTACGAGTGAAGTGGCCCTTCTTTTCACAGTTGAAGCATTCATCACTTCACCTTACACTCCGATCATCTTTTCCATAAACACATTGAGACCCCCCTACGTGAGAGCTCCCTCGTTGCCCATGAAACCTCCCTTCAACTTTAGTACTATCCTGTTTATTTCCATGATCTCTTCTTTTATAGTGAAGAGTGCCTCCTCCTGATTAATATTATTTTATTGAAACTCCTGCAATTGGTTTTAAGAGATCCTCTTGGTTTGCTTGTATATTCTCTAATTTTCATTTAGAGAAGGTTGAACTAGCCAGTTTTGTATTGCCATGATAAATACGATGTATTCCTATTTTAAACCACTGCATATAATTCTTCTCATTCTATCTTCACCAATTTTAGCAATTGTATCTAATTGCTCTATTTCAGGGTACGAGCTTTTAACTTTTGAAAGTAGTGACTAATAGGCTGAGTATATATGTTGTGATGTGTTCATAAGCACTCTCTCAAGCAGCTGAACGCAAGCAACATTTTCTTTAGAAGAGGGCAGCCAGCTCATCCTATGCTTGTTTGGATGTCTCAACGTCTTCAATACGTGAAAACAGTCTCTTGTCTCTTGTGGTCTAAATCACGTATAAAGCTTTCCACGCCTTTATACTCCATTTCTTCATTGCCTATGCATTCTCTCCGTTGGTGAGGTACTATCATCATCAACGATATCCCATAAGTCCTGACCTCTGAGATAGGACTTAATACACATTTGCTAATCTCGATAGTTGTACTTGTTGAGCTTCTCCATACTTCCAGGAGCATTGATTTGATCTGACATCATGATGTGGTTCTCCTTCACGTGCCAAGTAAGCTTGGTCCCAGATGCACGAGCTTCACAATCCTGGATTGTGCATGTCAATGATCACCTTTAAATCTCGAACACAGTCTCCGACCGACTAGCACACTCTCAACACAGGTCCTAATCGTCTGCCTTGATACTAAACTGATGGAGTTTTGGAGAAGACAACTCTTTTTACAAAGGAAACTTTTATTGATAAAACATCAAAAATTATAGCACTCACTCTTACAAGAACACCTCACCATCATACAACTCTCTTATTTTGGTGGACACTCAGACAAGTGTACACTACACACTCAAGCTCTCAAGCTTACTTCTTAGTTGCTTGATGGCTTTATACAAATGCATTCTCTCCAACCATATTTATAGTGGTGGATTGATTATGGAATTCTCTAGAACCAAATAGTCTAGAACCTAACTAAAACTTATCTAGAGTATCCATTAGGATATTCTTTACGATAATAATAATAGATTTCTCTAGAAGCACTAAAACATCTTCTACCATGAAATTAGCAGAATTCTCTAGAAGTTGATGTTGACTTTTCAACAAAATCGACTCTTAGACTCGACCGCCGAATTCTATTGATCGAAACGCTCCCAACCGAACCCTGAAAGAACCCAAACTAATCTAAGCAAAGCTGCTATTAACTATAAAACCAACCTCTAAAAAGAGATAAGCATGATCATTATAACTTTTGTATCACTATGAAGATCGACATGCAGTTAAATGAGGGTTTAAGAGTAGGTGGCAACATTGTCCAACTACAGCCATTTGATGATGGACCAAGGAGTTTTTGCATATACTCCCCTCTAATCCATATTTGCAAATTTACCTCTAAAATCTTAATATTTTCAAAGCTACTCATCATTCTCTCACATTGGGTGTTTGTACACCTTCTACTGAAAATGTTGTTTTTTTAAATGGTTTAAAATTGTTCAATTATTTTCAATAAGGTTCCGATATTTTCTTTGTTTATAGAATAAAATTGTTAACTGAGAGGGGCAGAAAAACTCAATGTGAGAACGAGGATTGAGAAGCAAGTTTATAAGGACCAAGGTTTGAAGGGTGATTTTGAAAAAAAAAATGAAAGATTTGAGGGATACATGTTAAGCAAAACCCGTGGATGATGATAGCAACATGTTAAGAAGCTAACGTTCTTGCTCTCACCTTTGAATGCCATGCCATCTCACATGCAAACATTTTCACGTGGAATGCGTTACACTATCACGTGGCCAACGTTTTGACTCATGATTGAGTTGTATTTAGAATGAGATGAATAATATTAATGGGTATCATACAAAATATGAGCCAATGCCCTAACACATATGGCTGGGTTTGGTAGGCCGGGTTTTAAGAATGAAAGGCCGAGTGAAGAGAGATGCAATGAGGTGGAGGGATGTGCATATCTTTTAAGTCTTCATATTTGAATGAGATGAAAGCGTATATTTTTATAATTTATTTTCTCTCATCTCTGATGTCCTTTCAATTTAGATAGATTTTCTTTTCTCTCTAACTTTTTTTTGTTCATTTTATGATTTTGTTCCTCCCTTCCCCTTCTATTAAACCAAGCCATGCATGATGACGTGGTTGAATTTTAGCCAAATAATGTGGACTAAGTTGCTTAAGAAAGAATCCCCTTTATTAACCTTGTAGAATTGGCGATACGACGACAAAGTTCAGAAAATATAAAGCAGGAAACAATTTGGGTGTTGTTCGGTCGACCGCAAGGCTAGGCCGGTCGACCGGAAACGTGCACACTACATGGTATTCTTTTGGCCTTTTGTTCGGACAAGCGAGAGGATAGGTCGGTTGACCGCGAACCCTGTTCGGTCGACCGAACCACATTGTCAGTCGACCGAAACACTGTAATTGATTTTGTTGAGTTTTTAGTCTTCTGGCCGGTCAACTGGACCACATTGTCGGTCGACCAGATCGTGATTTTGGGCATGATTTTAGTTTCCTGATTGGTTTGAGTTTCTGTTTGATATAAATAGGAACACACGTTTTAAGGTTTCTTGGAGAGTAGTATTGGGGATATTTGGAGAACAGAAAAGAGTCTTTTCTGGAGCTATTGATTACGGTTTTGTTTGAGAGATTGAGAGCTTTGTGTGTGAGATTAGTTTGTGGATTTGTAATCTCTATTTGTACACTTCTTCTCTATTAGTGAAAACTCATCCCTTTCTTGCCACGTGGACGTAGGCAACTTGTCGAATCATGTAAAATTTATTTGTTTGTGTTTTTGCCATTATTTTGGCCTGTAATTGATTTTCTCTCAGCGTTTGTTTTGGTTCTTCGAAGCACAACAAGTGGTATCAGAGCTTCGTGCTACGCTTGAGATCAGGTGGAGGAGTAGATCGCTTTGGAAGCTCGTCTAGGATTTTAGTTGGTGACAAAGGTGAGATCTTTACTATTGTGGATCTTGTCTTCCGTAGTGTGGGGGTGAGATCTTTCGGAGGCTCTTGTTAGGGTTTCAATTGGAGGTAAAAATCTTTTTTTTTCCAGTTTGAATGTATTCTTCAGTTGTTCCGCATTGGTTTGTTGGTGCTTTGAGAAAGATAGCCGAGAAAGAAGGAGTTATGGAGGGTACTTCTGGCGTGAAGACGGTCTAAAGTTTGAGTATTCACTCTATGAAGATAAATGTGGAGAAATTTAACGGCACTAACAATTTTGGTCTTTGGAGATGTGAAGTTTTGGCTGCGCTCAACGCGCAAAATTTGGAGGACACTTTCGAGTTAGACGGGAAACCGGACGACGTTGAGGAGAATGTTTGGAAGAAGATGAATCGAACGGTGTGTGGTATAATTAGGTCTTGTTTAACACAAGATTTAAAATATGATGTGATCAATGAGACTTCGACAAAGAAGATTTGGGAGATCCTAGAGAGCAAGTATTTGACGAAGAGTGTGGAAAATTGCTTACATTAATTTGAAGAGAAGGCTTTATCGCTTCCAATTGAAGAAGAGAACCTCCATTGGTGATCACATGAATAACTACACGAAGCTTCTTGCGGATTTGGTGAATGTAGATGTTATGACTGAAGATGAGGACAATGCATTGTTATTATTGAGTTCCTTGCCCGACGAGGAATATGATACCTTCGTTCTTACTCTTATTAATGGAAAGACATCTCTTTCGTATAGTGAGATCACTACTGTACTTGTGAATTATCAGCTTCGGAAGAAGGATAAGGAGACTTCGATTGATACAATAGCGGGGGCATTGGTCGCAAGAAGGAAGAGTCCAAACCGTAGTAGGAGATCACAGTCTAGAGGAGCACACCCTGCAGTTGGTAAGAACTAGTGTATCTTTTGTAAAGAAGATGGACATTGAAAAGCCGAATGCCCAAAGTTGACAGATCAAGTCGGGAAGAATAAGGGTAAATCTATTCAAGCTTCAGAGGTGAATAATGCTAAGGCTAGTGGTGACAATTTAGATTCGGATTCTTCAGGCTATTCGTGCCCTGCACTACCGTCAGTTTGTGTTGCCGACCCTACATAGTGGATGTTAGATTCGGATGCTTCTTACCACATTTGCCCTAGGAGGGATTGGTTATCCAACTTTAAGGAGTTGGAAAGAGGGGATGTCATGCTCATAGTTAATGATCATGAATACCCTATTTGTGGTATCGGTACCGTTCACATTAGGATGTATGACGGGATGATTCGGGAGTTGGATGAAGTGAGGTTCGTTCCGCAGTTAAAGAAGAACATCATTTCACTTGGAGTTTTGGAGGCAGCAGACTATCGAGTGACCTTAGAGGATGCATCTTTGAAGGTCACATTTGGATCCATAATTGTGATAAAAGGCGTCAGAAAAAAGAATTTGTACTATTTTATTGGGAGCACGGTGATTGGTGGAGAACTGACGACTTCTTTGAATTTGGCTAGACTATGCCTTTTGTTGATGCTGGTATATTAGATTGTTGATGTCGTGCGTAGATTGTTGAGGAGTGCTTTGACCTACAGATTGAAGTCATGTGAGCAAATTGGTATGAGCAAGAAGACCGAGGTGGAGTTTGGCACTTCTATTCACCGAGCGAAGGATCTTCTAGGTGGTGTTCATTCAGGCATTTGGGGGCCTTCCAAGGAGGCATCCTTGGGAGGTAATAGGTATTTGGTTTCCTATGTTGGTGACTGTTCTAGGTATTTGTGGGTAGTAACCAAGTCCCGTTGGTGTGAAGTCCTAGTAGTCAACAACAAGTGGAAGAAGTGTATTGGCAGAAAGGTAATACGTCGTTCTGATTTTGGTAGAGGTTCTTTTCTGCATTTGTGCCAAGCTTACGATAGTTTGAGACACTTCATTGGAGAGGAAACATTGGGGCGACGAGATGAGGTGGCATATTTGATGAGTTGTTCCTTGCTGGAGGAGGATCGGTGTTTGATGTCGAGCATTAGTTTACAGAGGAGTTCTAGTGTTGAGGCTTCGACATATTAGAGTCATCTTATTCATAGGTTGTTGACTGCCACGTTTGGAGTATTTGGATTTGGTGGAGTTGCTTCAGATTTTGGGTTGCTTCGGATATTTGGTTGCCCAGCATATGGTCACATCGAGGATGTGAGATTTAATCCGAGTGCACATTTGGGACTCAGAATCATGTTTGGTTATTAGGTATTGGACTCTGATATTGTTCTGAGTAGGTATGTCACATTTGACTCTCAGTGGGTGGAGAGTGTTGGACAGATCGTTAGGATATCACAGCCGGTGGAGAGTGATGCTACTCCACGTTGGGTGGAGATTACTCCACGTTTTCCAGATCGTTCTGTATCGTTTGGGATTCTAGCTAAGATGACACAGATTGGGGATCATGTTGATTTGGATACGGATTATAAGTTAGTTGATTCGAGTGTAACTGATGAACATAATTTGGATTTGGTTATGGCCGTTGGTTCACCTCAAGTGGAGGTGTTTAGTTCGTTTCATTTTGGGGTCATTGGAAAAGCTATCAGCTGCAGATTTGTTAGTGATGATTGTGAAGGTTTAAAAGTCCTTCTCATTGATTGAGGGCCTTTGGAGGCCATTTGGTGAACTACGTGAGGCTTGATTCCTTGGGAAAGAGGATACGTAGTCAGTCATTTTATGATACAGACGGTTTGGTGAGTTGATACCGACATTTAGAGTTTGTTCGTATTCTCATTTGGGTCTTGACTTGTTGAGGATTGAGTCCGTTGTCGTGAATTTGTTTCACTTCGTACTGGACGCAACAAGTGAGACATTTGGTTTGGTTGGTGTCGGTTTAGTTTTGGGAAAACTTCGCCGAGGTAGAGAATTATAGAATTGGCGACATTGCGACGAAGTTCAGAAAATATGAAGCAGAAAACAATTTGGGTGTTGTCCGATTGACCGCGAGGCTAGGCCGGTCGACCGGAAACGTGCACCTACAGGATATTCTTTTGGCCTTTTGTTCGGACGACCGCAAGGATAGGTCGGACGACCGCAAGGATAGGTCGGACGACCGCAAACCCTGTCCGATCGACCAAACCACATTGTCGGTTGACCGAAACCCTGTAATTGATTTTGTTGAGTTTTCTGTCTTCTGGCCGGTCGACCGGACCACATTGTCGGTCGACCGGATCACGATTTTGGGTCTGATTTTAGTTTTCTGATTGGTTTGGGTTTCTGTTTTGATATAAATAGGAACACACATTTTAGGGTTTTTTGGAGAGCAATATTAGGGATATTTGGAGCACAGAAAAGAGTTTTTTCTGGAGCTATTGGTTAGAGTTTTGTTTGAGAGATTGAGAGATTGAGAGCTTTGTGTGAGAGATTAGTTTGTGGATTTGTAATTTCTATTTGTACTCTTCTTCTATATTAGTAAAAACGCATCCCCTTCTTGTCCCGTGGACGTAGGCAACTCGCCGAACCACGTAAAATTCGTTTGTTTGTGTTTGTGCCGTTATTTTGGATTGTTTGGCCTTCTCTCTCGGCGTTTGTTTTGGTTCCTCGAAGCACAATAAACCTGAGTGAGACTCAGATACATCACATCACTATATACGTAAGAATTTCTTATATGCCATATTGCGCTCATTATTTTCTAATGTAGAAGACATGTTTCTGTGACAGATTTTAAAATTGAAAATCTTGATCCACTTATCATAATTTAGGAGTTCCAATGCCGTAAAAATGACTATAAGATGCTATCAGTGCAATACAAGTTTAAATTTTACCAGTGGCATACATTTAAAATGGGTTTTAGAAAAAATATCATTGCAAAAAATAGTTATGATTTTGATCCAAGAAAAAGAAAATGCTTAACCTGCAGGAAAGGACACGTCAAAATAATGTCTTAACGCTCCATCCTAAAAACTAAGGCCGGTTTTGCTTCATCAATCCAATTGTCATACTAATCATTTGGCTAATTCTAAGGGGTTTTTTTGGTAAATTTTATGAAACTTATCCTTACCTTTGGGCATTTCTCAGATAACCCCGATTAACTTTTAAACTGTCACAAACAAACCCCACCTACACCCCGAAGTTTTGGGGTTCTTGGAACCAACACCCTCGCTCCCCCCCAAAAAATCAGCTTTAAACATTTTTCATAAAATCCCTCTAACAATTTTAGTTAGGGGGGTTTCTGACAAAACTTGAGGGTTTTGTGATGTTTAGAAAGTTAAAAGAGTTATCTCATAAATGACCACGGGTTTTACAATACCTTTCTGTACTTAAAAATATTTGGCAACTACTTATTTTTTGACTTCTTATAAATTACTTATTACTTATTCCTGAAACTCCTTCTAAGTATGTAAAAAAAATAAGTTAGATGTTTGATAAATCCTTTAAGTTATAAGGATATTTGAGTAGATATGTGTTTGGTAAACAAATAACTTACAAGGTTGTTTTAATTGTTGAATGATCAAAAAAGATATATTGTTGTATCTCATATTATAACTAATTAATTCATTTTTATATTAAGCAGATAAATAATGTTAGTAAATTATTTGTTAATTACCTAAAAATAAATTAAATTTTATTAGTTAAAATTTATTATGATTTTTAATTTATAATACTAATATGAATTAGTTAATTTTATATTAATCAAATATTATATATATAACATAATTAACTAATTAATAAAAAAATTAATTATCTCATAATAACAAATAGATTTTATTAAAATATTTGGTACTATTACATTATTTATGGTTATTAATTTGCTAATATTGAGATTAGTTAATCAATTTCATATTAATAAAATAATAAGCAATAATAATTTATTAAATTAAACATATTTAGTTAATAATAATTATTATATAATAATACAATATTTTTATATAATTCATTATTAAATATTATTATTAATTACTAAAATTGACACTATGATTATTTCACTTAGTCATTAATTAATAATATTTGGATTAATTAATTAAATTCAAATTAATGAAATAATTAACAATTATAAATTTATTTATTAATTAAAAAATTATTTAACAGTTAATAATAAAAATTTTAATTAAAAATATAATATTAATTATATATAAATTTTATATATCACATTACTTATTGTTATTAATTATTAATGCTAATACTATAATCATTTCACAACAAAATATTTCTATATATTGAATTATTTATGGCTATTAATCACTATTATTGAGTTAATTAGTTAAATTCATATTAATAAATTGACAATTAATAATAACTTTATTTATTTATTTATTTATTAAATAATTAATTATTATTATTTATAATAATGAAATATTTAATTAAAATATATTTTATATTTTATAAATATTTTATATATATTATGTTATATACATTTTTTATATATTACACTATTTGTTGTTATTAATTACTAATATTGACACTATTTAATTAATTTCATATTAAGACATCCACTGTAGAATGATAAAGAGGTTTTGAGGGGTAATTTGGTCTTCAGCGTGAAGAAATAAAACTCTTTATAATTAAGCAAAAAAAAAGTTGGGAAATTCCAACTCATTATTAAATATTATTATTAATTACTAAAATTGACACTATGATTATTTCACTTAGTCATTAATTAATAATATTTGGATTAATTAATTAAATTCAAATTAATGAAATAATTAACAATTATAAATTTATTTATTAATTAAAAAATTATTTAACAGTTAATAATAAAAATTTTAATTAAAAATATAATATTAATTATATATAAATTTTATATATCACATTACTTATTGTTATTAATTATTAATGCTAATACTATAATCATTTCACAACAAAATATTTCTATATATTGAATTATTTATGGCTATTAATCACTATTATTGAGTTAATTAGTTAAATTCATATTAATAAATTGACAATTAATAATAACTTTATTTATTTATTTATTTATTAAATAATTAATTATTATTATTTATAATAATGAAATATTTAATTAAAATATATTTTATATTTTATAAATATTTTATATATATTATGTTATATACATTTTTTATATATTACACTATTTGTTGTTATTAATTACTAATATTGACACTATTTAATTAATTTCATATTAAGACATCCACTGTAGAATGATAAAGAGGTTTTGAGGGGTAATTTGGTCTTCAGCGTGAAGAAATAAAACTCTTTATAATTAAGCAAAAAAAAAGTTGGGAAATTCCAACTTATTTTTTCTCTACTTATAAGTTACCAATAAGTAAAAAACATAGTGCTAGTACCTTATAAGTAAAAAGTTACTTGTAAGTCAAAACAAAAACGTTGCCAAACATGCTCGGATGAAAGTTAGAAGCAACACCCATCAATTAATTATAGGGTGCTTCCTGCACAAATTAAGGTGGTTTTGTGACATGTTGAAAGTTTTGGGGGTTATCTGAGAAATGACCAAACTTTAGAGGGCTTCGTGAAATTGATCCTATTTTAGGGGCAAAAAACAAATTCTATAGTATTTGGCTTTTATTCTAAATGTTGCAAAACTTTGGGACATTGTTCCTCCTTTGAAAATGCTTTCTATCTAGGGGTGCTAAACCATATCCGTATCAAAGGAAATATCTGTAACCGTATCCGTTAGGATACGGATATGGTTACGTAAATCTATAACCGATAGGATATGGTTATGGATATGGTTTTATAGTGAAATATCCGTATCCGTATCCGAAATATCCGAATACATATTAGTCATACTCTTGTATCCGTATCCGAAATATCCGAATACATATTAGTCATACTCTTACGATAGTTTCGATTATTAGATTATGGATTTGTGGTTAGTCATACTCTTACGATAGTTTCGATTATTAGATTATGGATTTGTGATTAATTTTGATGATCAAGATATCTAATCTTAACTTTTCAATTATAATGAACATACTAATGAACTTTTTTGTATCACATGAACTATGTTTTTATTCATACTATATAGTTTTCTCGTATCCGTTTTGTATCCGCATGCATATCCGCTCATATATCTGCATGTATATCTTTAACCGTATCCGATTTTAGCGGATATGGTAATAAAAATTTTTACCGATGTATATTTATATCTATATCCGAGATGGGTAAGTGTATATGAACATAGTAAACATCATATTGGAGCCGTATCCTGACCAGGTGCGCCCCTATTTCTATCCCAAGCAATGTAACCCATTCACATTTTCGGGAGCTAAAATAGTAACTTCTCGGCCAGTACAAAATGTTCGTTTCAACATATGTACCTTAGCGGGCCCAAACTAAGCCTAGGCTCACCCGAGACCCAGCCCTACAAAACAAGAGGGCAATAAATATGACCAAGTAACGCTCTTACCTTTAAAAGTGACCTTTGGTTGGATCTCTTCCACTTGCCATTTGGATCCTTGCATTTGTGTCCCACAAACTTCCAAATTTCCCACCACCACCGCATGTTTCCCTTTCTTTGATATAAAATCTCTAGTGTAACCGAAAAGAATAAGAAAAATAGAAAGAAATCAACAATAAGATCCATAGGCATGTGGTTAAGGAAAATGAGGGTGGTGACGTAAACAACAAGGCACATTCTTTTAATGTCTTTGCTCTAAAGTTTTAGTAGTTTAAAAAACTACCCAACAATAATTCTTGTTGAATTAATGGCACGTCAGAATCTGTGTATCCTTAGATTATTACAATATCCTGATTTAGTAAACAAAAATAACTATACAGCATTCTAAATTAAATTATAATATTTTATACTCTAAATTTGTTTCCAAGATTTTACACTCGGTTAGAATTTTTTTGAAATTCTGTACTATGCTAATTTTAATTTGCTTTTTAAGTATAGGCTTGATTAGCTTCGAATCAATATGACCTAAATTACTAATTTAAAATCATTATTATCAAAACCTCACGGAATCACAGTGAAACTTAAGAATAATAATTTTCTTGAAATGGTACGCGCGATTCAAATATGATTGCCCCCCCCCCCCCCACCCCACACACACTCCAACCCTTTTTTTTGGGTATTGAGATGAATTGATACGAGATTCAATTCCCTGTATTTTTTTTTTTTTGAAGGGTTAGATTCGAGCCGGATTCATCCTTGAACAGATGAGCACCCTAACCAAGTTTCCTCCGCTGCCGAAAACAAAAAAAAAGAACAATTTTATACTCGTAGGGCCTGTTTGTTTCACCAAGTTTATGGAATAGGAATGATATTTGGACCTGACAGTGGCATTTTCGTAATTAATGGAATCCAACTGAATCCTAATCCTGAGTTTGGTTCAAAAATGATTTATAGAATTGCTATTCTATAAAGTGGCTCAAACAGTGGTAATTTCAGGAAACTCAAATCCGTTCTTTTTGAGAGGAATTGGGCGTGATTTCTGACACCTCTCCCAATTCTTATTCCAATTTCTGACACATCTCCCAATTCTTTCCGAACCAAACATGATATTAGGAATTGGACCAATTCTATAAAAGTGAAATTCCTAATCCTTTGGGTGAAACAAACATAGAATGCAAAAAAAAAAAGGATTCCATAAAACTAAAACTTATCTATAAATTTTATATGGATTAGATTGGAATTCATAAATAAAATAGGATTCTTAATCCTATTCCTAAACTCTATTCAACCAAACAGGCACGTAGCACATAAATATATTTATTTCTTGGAGATAAACAACGCCCTGTTGCATTCAAAGGGGGAACCTTCAGGGAAATGACCACATGCATGTCTCTTTCATCATGTCTCTCCTCCTGTGTCCTTGTTACAGTTGAAGAATGCAGTTCTCATGCCCTGTTCCTCTCCTATCCCACCCAATCTCATTCCCCTTAATTTTCAGCACCAACCACAAAAAATGAACTCTATTTCCTAGCTAACGTCTACTAGCGTACGCATATATACTCTGCTACGTCAGGGTTCGGTTCGTTAGAAGCCATGGCCGGAATGCTCCCCGGCGTTGAGAGCGCCCGCCGCCGGAGATTTCACCAGGGCGGCTCGATGAATTCGGCCTCCGGGTCGAGACGGCCCTCGTTCTGTCTTTACACGACCGGAGTCGAGCCTCACCTGAACGCTAGCTCAGTTGTGAGTATAGCTTAATTAATTTGTTCTTTGTTGTTAATCACTAATTGCTGTTTTTGAGATGACCGTTGATTGATTATTTGGGACGTATGTAAATTCACGAGCAGGCAAGGAGCGGCGTTAGTAAAGGATTTCACGGTGGAGAGCTTGGGGAGGTGGCTCGAGGGGCGAAGGAGAGGTTGGACGGGAGATTGAGGAATCAACTGAGATCTACAGAGATCAAGAGGTGCTCGATCATATGTTTAATTAAGTACTTTTTATCAGAGAAGAAACCCATTAATTTTTACTGCCCCGTTGATCGAAAAGCTTCTCTTGGAATTCGCGAGATATCTGGTCGTCAAAATTATGAAACCTTTTAATTAATTTGGACGGGTATTCATGGGTATTTATTAGAAATTCGGTTTCTAATTTGTTTTGTGTAAATTTTATCAGGAGACCTATATTGCATCTGAAGGGATGCTCGTGATTTCTTCTTAATCCTTTCTGTGTGGTACCCAAAAGGACGTGGAGGACTCATGATACCTAAACACTTATGGAATAGGGGGGTATACGACTAATTTTGTATCGGTTGAGGGCTAAAAATTCTTATAAGTAATAATATCACATTGTGAACACTTGAAAGAATGATAGATACACGTACTTTAAGTAGAAAATTAGTTTGGGTCGACACTAAAATAGTTTGCTTTCCTTTGTTAGATTGTTTCTGGCAACTTTCTTAAATCAAGTTTGGCATAGACTGGAGGAGGTGGAACAATCCTGGCCCAGTTTAAGACCAAAAATTGGCTTACCCCTCACTTTCTGTTGTCAGAGAGTTTCATGCGTCGAAAGTCTCTTCTGTGATCGATCTCGAAATTCTTCATCATCGACAGGCATGCATACAAAATTTTATCACTTTCTTAGATTTATGCTCTCTTTTTCAAATTTCAGGCACAATAGCGCAGGAGGCGGAGATAGTAGCAATGGATTAAGATCAACTATGATGCTCGGCAACATCCAAAGAGAAGTGTTTTCCCTAAAGAAAAGCGCGAGGAAGTTCAGTTGGAGCAAGCTAGGATGGAAATCCTCAGAACAAAGCGAATGCGCCGTCTGCCTAGAGAACTTCAAGACCGGTGATATCCTGGTTCATCTTCCGTGCGCGCATCACTTCCATTGGAACTGCGCGATGCCGTGGCTTGAGAGTAATTCTCAGTGTCCTTGTTGCAGAATGTCGATATATTCTCAGGTGAATTAGAATTAAGAGTGTTAATAATATAAATGATCTTCGAAAATTATATCATATAAGGTGATGTTGCTGCAGAGGTTTGCATTTGTCATGAAAGGACTCAAATGATTGGTTATCTAATCTATGTCGTAAATTGGTGAATTTTGCAATGATTTTGGGTGTAGTACATTGCCAAGGACTTGATAGTTTGCACAAAGTATCTTATCTCCTCGAAATTAATCATTAAATGACTTAAAAAGATTGAATTGTGTGGTATATACATGAACCAAAGATGCTCTTGGTGTTCTTTTGATCTGTCTTCTAAAGGAAAAATATACTTTATGTGCATTCTTTTGAGTCAGATGCTTAGTGGGGTTGCTTTTTATATGGAATAATTTGTACAGTCTCCATCTCTAAGAAAAGTAGAGATATCATTGCTTAGTTACATTTATGCGTGTAAGGACATGAATAGCTTTGATAAAAAGCACGAAGAAGACAAATAGGGAAAAACAAATTTTTTTTTTAGTCTCATCACAATCATGATGAGCTTATAATTTGTCCTAGCTATAGTACGATAAAGGGTAAATATCAGAATTTTGAACGATTATAAGAAAACCCTCTTTTAACTTTCAAGATATCAGTAAAATCCCCTTAAGCATAAGGTTTATCACAAAAACTTTCTGTCACTCTCAGGTTTTAACTGGAGAAAGCCTCCTTTAACTTTGAGATTTTATCAAAAAAGCACCTTACATTATGGGGGTTTTCTGATAAAATCTCAAAGTTAAAGAGACCTTCCGATAACCACTAAACTTAAAGGGCGTTCTCTGATATTTTAAAAGTTAAAGGGGTTTTTCTGATGATCATCGAAAGTTATGAAGGGTTTTATGATACTTAGCCTAAGAGAAAATTGACACTGAATCTCTTGTTCATTATAAAAATAAAGTTTATTAATATATTAATAAAAACAGGTGTGAAATCTTCGGAGATCCTCGTCAACCCTTTTTAGGATTCTGCAAAATCTTCTGTCGTCAGATAACACTAATTAGTTCTTTATTATTATGAAATAATGTGGATGTCCATTTAGTTTCTCAAGAAGTTGATATTCCCCTAGTACATTAATCTTCTTCCTAGAACAACACAATGCATGTTCTTGAAAGATTAAGTCCATGAATGAGTAATTAATATGATTCATGTATCATCATCTTAGTTTGTATATAAATAGAGGTATTCCTACCTCACTTTGTGATAATAATGAAGAACAAATGAAATAAAAATTCTCTCTACTTCTCGTCTACTTTTCTTCTCTACTTCATTAGTTTTACAACACGTTATCAGCACGAGACTCTACCATTGAAACAATCTTCTTCAAGTCCATTAGATTCATCGTTGGGCACATGTTGATATTTTGGATAAACTTTCAAGGTAAATTTTCTCTTTCCAATACAATTTATTTTTCACTATGACTAACCTTATAAACAAGAATCTATGCCTTTTGATATTTCTGGAAAGAACTACTTATCTTGGATGTTAGATGTTAAAATACATCTTGCTGCAATGGGTCTTAAAAATACTATTATAGAAGAAAATAAGACATCAAATCAAGACCGTGCCAAAGCTATGATTTTCCTTTGCTATCATTTGGATGAAGGAATAAAAACTGAATATCTAACTGTGAAAGATCCACTTACTATGTGGAATAATTTGAAGGAAAGATTTGACCACCTGAAGTTAGTCGTGCTCCTAAAAGCCCGGTATGACTGACTTCACTTAAGGCTATAATATTTTAAATCAATCAGTGAGTATAATTTTGTAATGTATAAAATTACCTCTCAATTGTAATTGTGTGGAGAAAATATCACTGATGACGATATGTTAGAAAAAACATTCTCCATTTTTCATGCCTCGAATATGCTCCTACAACAGCAATATCGAGAGAGAGAGAGGATTTAAGAAATACTCTGAATTGATTTCATGCCTCCTTTTGGCTGAACAAAATAATGAATTATTATTGAAAAAATCATGAATCCCGACCTACTGGTTCTAGCTCATTCCCTGAAGCGAATGCAACTAAATTTCAAAATCAAGGTCGTGGCAGATATGTGCCTTATAATCACATTGATCATAGCCGTGGAAGAAGACAAAACAACTCCCAGAAATGGGACAATAATAATGATAAGAAAAGTGAAGAAAAGAAACATTATGAGGAAATATGCTACTGGTGTGGAATAGAAGGTCATTGGTCCCATACCTGTCGTACAACAAAACATCTTGTTGACTTCTATCAGGCATCATTAAAAGGGAAAGGCAAAAATACCAAGATAAATTTTATTAATCAAAACAATGTTTATGATGATCTTGATGATATCACACACCTCGATGTAGTTGATTTCCTTGAGCAACCTTAAGTTACGAAATGATCTCATGACAAATACCTGATATTTTAAATTTTGTTACTTTCGCATCTTTTATGTAATTTTCTTTATGAATTTTATAATTTATGAACTTTATTGATATTTACTTTTATTTGTAATTTTCTTTGTCATTTCTTCATGAAGAAGAAATGGATGTCAAATATTTGAGATCAAACAATGGTGATGATAATACTTGTCTTATTGATAGTGCTACTACACACACTATACTTAAAAACATGAAGTATTTTTCTCATTTAAAAATGGAAGAAACAAATGTTAACACAATAAGTGGTAGTGCTAAATTGATTGAGGGCTCCAGAAGAGCCACTGTATTTCTCCCCGAAGGAACTAAAATTATCATAAATAATGCACTATTCTCGATAAAGTCTCGAAGAAATTTGCTAAGTTTTAAAGATATCTGCCGAAATGGATATCATATCGAGATGAATGAGACAAATAGTTAATATTTATTGATTACAAATACCATTTTTGAGAACAAATGCGTATTAGAAAAGCTGTCTTCTCTATCTTCTGGTTTATATTATACAAAAATAAGTGCAGCTGAAATGTATCACCTTGAACACCAGAAGTTTACTAACCCCAATGATTTTATGATTTGGCATAATCGCCTTGGACATCCTGGTTCTATAATGATGAGGCGAATAATTACAAATTCACATGGTCGTTCAATGAAAAATCAAAAAAATACTAAATTCTAATGAATTCTCATGTGTTGCCTGCTCCCAAGGGAAGTTAATTGTTAGACCATCACCAACGAAAGTGGAAACTGAATCCCCTGCATTTCTAGAACGAATTCATGGTGATATATGTGGGCCATTTAGATATTTTATGGTACTAATTGATGCATCAACAAGATGGTCACATATAAGTTTATTATCTAGTCGCAACCTAGCATTTGCGAGATTGCTTGCTCAGATAATTAAATTATGAGCACAATTTCCTGATTATCCCATTAAGAAAATTCGTCTAGATAATGATAGTGAATATTCATCACATGCCTTTGATGATTATTGCATGACTATTAAGATAAGTTTTGAACATCATGTAGCTCATGTTCATACACAAAATGGTCTAGCCGAATCATTTATTAAACGGCTTCAATTAATTGCAAGACCATTATTAATGAGGTCTAAACTTCCTTTATCTGCTTAGGGATATGTTATATTACATGCAGCAATAATTATGAGAATTAGACCGACAAGTTATCATATTTTTTTTTTGGTCAATGGAAATGATTTTATTCATTACCAAGTGTGAACATTACATAGCACTTAACAATTCCAGATAGTCTGGATCTCAACTAGCCAAAAGATTACAAAATTACAATCTCACAATACTTTCCTTTACATACTCTGGAAAATCATCATTCAAAATTTTAGAGAAAATGGAGATTTTTATCACACGAAGCAGTTGATCAGGTTGTCTCATTTTGCTTTGAAATATCCTCAAGTTTCTCTCTTGTCATATCTGATATACTGAAACAGAGAGCGCCATTCTTTTTAAATTTTTTGTAAAATTCTTTCTTCAAAGTCTACAACTGTACCAATCTATAATGTGCTCCTAATCACAAGATCTCCAATTGAACTTCAATCAATCCATGACCTTGTTCCAAACACTAGCACTGTACTAACAGTCAAAGAAAAGGTGTTGGCATGTTTCCAGCTGATTAGAACATAGCACACACCTATTAGTATTGATGATGTTCATACGACAAAGTCTCTCCTGTGTTAGCAACCTAGAATGGGCAACTAACCACAAGATGAAAGAATGCTTGGGATAATGAAGACTATCCCATACAGTAGCTGACCATGCTACCTGCTGAGAAGAATGATTCAGTTTTTCATAAACTGCCGAAACAACAAATTTTCCATTTACACAGTAGCTATCAATTAAATTCTTCAGATTCTCAATGCTCCCCAGCTTACCAATCAACATATCTCTCATCTTTATAATTTGCTTCCACATCCATGAATCGTTTACTTTAACTTGCACCTGCCAAACATTAGCATGACTCAAATAGTTACCATGTACCCATTTGACCCACAGATGATCCTTTTTGAGATGTATTAACCACATAATCTTGATAGCAGCAGCTTGATTCCAAATTCTTGCAGAAAACACACCCAAACCTCCTTGTTTTTTATTTTGACAAACTGAATTCCATGAGACAAGAGGAATTTTCCGATTCCATAGAAACTCAGAGCATAAGTTGTCAATCTTACGAAGAACTTTACTTGGCAAAATGTAATTATTTGTCCAGAATATATGAATTCCCAAGATGACAGATTTGATCAATTGTAATCTCTCGGCATATGATAACACCTCCCTCTTTTGCCAATTTTGGAATTTCTCAGAGATTCTACTGAGCAGTGCAGAACAATCCAAACAAGAGAGCCTTTTTGATATCAATGGCACACCAAGATATCTCACTGGTAGAATACCTTCAGAGAAGTTCAAATAAGAGCATATTTGTTACTTAAGAGAATCATCAATACCGCTCATATAAACTGAACATTTATTTGGGTTTTTGTCTAAGCCAGATACATGACTTAACTCCTGAAGGCAATTGAAGATTTTGGAAATAGAGTTCATATCAGCCCTTGCAAACAACAACAAATCATCAGCAAAGAATAGGTGTGTTATCTTTAACCTGGAGCATTTAGGGTGATATTTGAACAATCCATCATTTTAAAGTGTACCAAGCTTTCGAGATAAATATTCCATGCCCAAAACAAAAAGATAAGGAGATAGAGGATCTCCTTGTCTTAACCCTCTCGAGCCTTGAAAAAAATCCATGAAGAGATTCATTAAGTGACAAGGAGAATTTGGGGGTTGTAATGTACTCCATTATCCACATGATCATCATATCAGGAAAGCCCAGCCCCATAAGCATTGATTTAATGAAACTCCAATCAATGGTATCAAATGTTTTTCTAAGATCAATATTAAGAATAGCTCTTGGTGAAGTATTTTTCCTCCATAATGCTTGATGAGTTCATGGGCTAACAAAATATTATTTGAGATACTTCTACCCTTGACAAATGCACTTTGAGCATCACTGATTAGAAACCCCATGACATTCTGAATTCTGCTAGCTAGAATTTTAGTAATGATTTTATAAATGCAATTGCAACAAGATATCGGGCGGAAATCAGAAGGGGTTTTTGGGTTAAGAGTTTTTGGTACCAGAGTGATGCCTGTTGCATTAATAGCACCAAGTAATTTACCAGTTTGAAAAAACTCTTCCACGGCTAAGAACGGGTCTTCACTGATTACACTCCAAGCAGCTTTGAAGAAGGAGGCATTGAAGCCATCAGGTCCAGGTGCTTTCCCATCAGGCATTGAGAAAATTGCAAGTTTTATCTCCTCTCTGGAAATAGGAGAACATAAGCCATCTCTTTGTGAGGAAGAAAGAATAGGGTCATTAGAGATCACCTCTGGGTCTGGAATATCAGTTGTAGTAGAAGACCCTAATAATTTTTTGTAATATCCAACAAATTCATCAACTTTTCTGGGCATCTCTGTAATTCTTTCACCATTTTCAGAATATATTGAAAGAACTCTATTATGATGTCTTCTTGCTTTCATCATTGAATGGAAAAATTGTGAACACTTATCTCCATACAAATCCCATTTGATATTGGCTTTTTGCCTATAGAAGGATATTTCACAGTTTAAGAGCTTGTCATATTTATTTATAGCCTCTCTTTCTTTCAGTATCAGAGAGGAATTGAAGAGGTCAGTGCACAATTGTCTTTGAATTTCAGACACCTCCTACTTTGCTCTTATAACTTGTTCACTAATGTTCATGAAGTGCTTTCTATTCAAATCCTTTAATGCAGGTTTGAGAGCTTTAAGTTTTGAATAAAATTTATACATTCTGTAGCCTCTAATATCCAGCTCCCAAACTGACTTAACCACAGTAAGAAAATCTGAATGCTTTGTCCACATTTTGAAAATTTTAAAAGGTTTTTTCCCCTCAAAATTTTCATCCTCAATTGATATCAATGCAGGAGAATGATCTGAGCAAATTGGTTCAAGATACTCCACTTGGCTAGAAGTAAAAGATTGAATCCATTCCTCATTCACAAGGATCCTGTCTAATCTACACCAAATTCTTGTTTCAGCACAAGTTATCATGTTTATTCTCCCTTACAATTAGTTCTTGGTCACGAGCCTAATATTTCTTATTTAAGAATTTTTGGTTGTGCGGTATATGTTCCTATTGCACCGCCTCAATGTACTAAAATGGGCTCTCAAAGAAGATTTGGGATATATGTCGGGTATGAATCACCTTCTATAATTAAAGATGTTAAACCATTAATAGGTGATTTATTTACTGCATGATTTGTAGATTGTTATTTTGATGAATCACATTTCCTGACATTAGGGGGAGGTAAAGATCAACCGAAAAAGGAAATTACTTAGAAAATATCATTAGACTTTCTTGATCCTCATACAAAAGAATGTGAACTGGAAGTTCAAAGGATTGTATATTTACAAAAAATTGCAAATCAATTACCGGATGCTTTTAGTGATTCTAGAAGAATTACTAAATCGCATATTCCAGCAGAAAATGCTCCGATTAAAAGGATATTCCAGAAGGACAAATTAAAAGTGCTAATAAATATAAAGCACGCCTGAAGCGTGGTAGACCTCTTGGTTCCAAAGATAAGAATCCTCAAAAGAAAAGAGGATCGAATGATCAAAATATTGCTAATGATAAAATTCAACCTCCTGAAGAGGTCGCTCTTGAAGAGCCAACTCCTGAAGAAAATGAAACTTCAATAAATTTTGTTAAGAGTTGGAACCGAAGAGAAGTAATTGTCGATAATGCACTTGCATATAATATAGCACTTGATATTATGGAAGATGACGAGGATCATGAACCCAGATCGGTCGATGAATATCGGCGAAGAAATGATTGGTCAAAATGAAAAGATGCATCCAATTTGAATTAGATTCACTGGCTAAACGAAAAGTTTTTGGATTTGTAGTCCAAACACCTGAAGGTGTAAAGCCAGTAGGATGTAAATGGGTATTTGTGAGGAAAAGAAATGAGAAGAATAAAACTGTGAGATATAAAGCAAGACTTTAGCCCAAGGATTTTCACAAAGACCGGGATTTGATTATGATGAGACATATTCTCCAGTAATTGATGAAATTACATTTAGATATCTTGTGAGTTTAGCAGTACATGAAAAACTTGATATGCGTCTGATGGACGTAGTCACTGCTTATTTATATGGAACATTAGATAATGATATCTATATGAACATCCCTTAAGGATTTAGCATGCCTGAAGCATGTAAATCAAATTCTAGAGAAATGTACTCCATTAAGTTGTAAAGATCTTTGTATGGACTCAAGCATTCTGGACGAATATGGTATAATCGTCTTAGTGACTGTTTAGTCAAAGAATGTTATACAAATGACCATATATGTCCATGTGTTTTCATAAAGAGGAATGGGTCAAATTTTATAATCGTTGTTGTATATGTTGATGATCTTAATCTGATTGAAACTCCTGAAGAGCTCCAAAAGGCGATAGAATATTTGAAGAAAGAATTTGAGATCAAAGATTTTGGTAAAACTAAATTTTGCCTTGGTTTACAAATTGAGCATTTAGAAAATGTGATTTTTGTTCACCAAACTGCTTATATCCAGAAGGTATTAAAACGGTTCTACATGGATAAAGCACATCCATTAAGTACCCCAATGGTTGTCAGGTCACTTGATCCTGCTAAGGATCCTTTTAGACCAAAAGAAGAAGATAAAGATATTCTTGGTCCCGAAGTACCATATCTTAGTGCAATAGGTGCACTAATGTATCTTGCTAATTGTACAAGATCAGATATATTATTTTCTGTGAATTTATTAGCAAGATTTGGTTCATCTCCTACAAAACAACATTGGAACGGTATAAAGCATATTTTTTGCTATCTCCAAGGAACAATTGATCTTGGCTTATTTTATTCTTATAATTATCGACGTGAATTGCTTGGATATGCTGATGTTGGGTATTTATCTGACCTGCATAAAGCAATGTCTCAAACTGGTTTTTTATTTATATGTGGTAACGCCGCTATTTCATGGCGATCTACGAAACAATCAATTGCTGCCACTTCTTCGAATCATGCTAAAATAATTACAATTCATGAGGCCAGTCGAGAATGTATTTGGCTAAGATCAATGATCCACTATATCCGGAAGAATAGTGGATTGTCTCCTGAAAATGAAAATCCTCTGATTATTTTGTTTGAAGACAATGCAGCTTGTATAGCTCAATTAAAAGGAGGATATATTAAAGGAGATAGAACGAAACATATTTCACCAAAATCCTTCTTTACACATGATTTGCAAAAGAATGGTGAAATCGTTGTACAACAAATTCGATCGAGTGATAATCTGACAGATTTATTCACCAAGGCATTGTCGACTGTAACTTTTGAGAAATTGGTAAAAAATATTGGAATGCATCGGTTGAAAGATCTCAAATGATATTTGAATCAGGGGGAGAAACTAATACGCAAGAATAGTGTACTCTTTTTCCTTCACTATGATTTTTTTCCTAGTAAGGTTTTAACGAGGCATATTCTTTGTGTAATGTTGGACATCCAAGGGGGAGTGTTATGAAATAATGTGGATGTCCATTTAGTTTTTCAAGAAGTTGATATTCCCCTAGTACATTAATCTTCTTCCTAGAACAACACAATGCATGTTCTTGAAAGAATAAGTTCATGAATGAATAATTAATATGATTCATGTATCATCATCTTAGTTTGTATATAAATAGAGGTATTCCTACCTCAATCTGTGATAGCAATGAAGAACAAATGAAATAAAATTTCTCTCTACTTCTCGTCTACTTTTCTTCTCTACTTCATTAGTTTTACAAACATTTAGGCTAAATGGTTTTATTTATTAATTAATTAAGTTACTAATTTGTGCCGTAAATAGATATTTCACAAGTCATCAACAGCCAGTTGTAAGTAGTTGGCACGTACCAGCCATAATCTATTGAGGGTCCTAATTGATGAGCACATTTGAGATGACACCATTAACTCCAAAGAAAAATAATTGAGATGCACCGCTCGAAAGTCGAAGGAGATTATCAACAAGGAAAAAATGGCATGAGATGACGACTTATCACATCAAAAATTGCTAGTCTCACAAAACCATGTCTTAATAGTGAAGAGAACGACGAAGAAGATGAGGGAAAACTGAGGCTACAACTTTGTTGCGAGTCGGTCGACCGAATGGCATAGGTCGGTCGATCGATCTCGTGCACAATACAGGGTCCAAAAACCCTGTTCTGATCGGTCGATCGATCAAGGCTGTGCGGTCGACCGAAAGTGCATTGTTTTACAGAGCTGAAAATCAGCTTTCTGGCCGGTCGACCGCAGGCATGCCGTGCGGTCAACACGCTTCCGCATGGAGTGCAAAAAATAGCTCATTTTATTAAGTGAGCTGTCACCTCATACTATCAAATCTCATAAACAATCATATAGATTGCGCCATTTTTCTAGTCAATTTCTTACTGATGTGAGTTTACCTTAAAATCTTGATATAAAAAAAGAAATAGTTTTTGTATTATTCACTGTCTTGCTAAGTGAAAGAGATTGAAGACACAACGTCTGTTAGCTTGACCTGGTCTAAGATGACCAAATCAACGATTCTCAGTAGAGAGAATTGTGGATCGTGGAGAGAAATTGGGTTTGTTGAGAGAAATTCTCTCAGGAGCAGTTATGAGGGGGTGAAGATAATGGGTTCTGGCTCCTATATAAAGAGGAGTATTCTCCTTGAGAAAAATACAACAAAAAGAAACAAAATCAAACCCTAACCTGTTACCGGAGCCCCCCTCAAAAATCTGTTCTTCCTTCTTCTCTGAGTTCAAACACTGGTATCAGAGCAGCGTCCAACGTTTCGATCCTCAACTCCCTGTGCGTCGCCATCTCGAGCTCTGCGTTCGAACTTCGACGACGACTGCTTCGCTCAACGGCTGCCTCGACGATCGACGACGACTCTGCTGTGATTCTACTGCTTCGATCGACGACGAAGACGACTCGACGATTCCGCTACGATCGACGACCACGACAACGACTCCGCTGCGATCGACGATGTTGACGACGGACATGCTGCAACTGAAGTAGATCGGAGGCCAGAGGTGATCGAAGGTGAAGCTGGAGCTCGAGAAAGTGGAGATCGGAGGCCATTGGTCAAGCTTGAGATCAAGGTGAAGACGGAGATTTTTTAGATCGATCAGATCTGAGTTGATTTTTTGAGATAGAAAAGAAAGTTATTTTTGGGGGAGAAGAGGGAATAATAAAAGGAAATTGACAGTGAGCCAGCTTTAACGGAGTGGGGTTGTAAAGTTGTTGGACTTGGGCCTTGTAGTTGGGCTTGGGTGATTAGTACTTAATTTTTGTGGGCCAAGTGAAGGTGTAGGTCAATTATCTCTTGGAGTGGAGGGCACCGCGTGAGGCTGATTTCACAGAGCAGATCATCTCCATATCCAGTCAGAAACGACGCTAAAACTTCGACAATAGATTCTTCGGTCAACATCGCTAAGTGACAAACTCGCTCAAATTGGAGCCTCTTTCATCAGCTCGCAAAAATCAGGTTCATTTTAATTAATTTATTTATTTATCTATTTTTTTGTGTATTTGTCAAAATATCAACCTTATACAAATTTAAATTGAATTTAGTTTTAGTTCTCTACCGAATGGCTAGTAAACTCGTTCTATCAGAACTAGGAAAAATGAACAAATTCAATGGCAGTAATTATGATATGTGACATAGAAAAATAGGGTATGCTCTTATTCATGACAATATTGATGATATAATCGAAACCACTGCTCTAACTCTTACTGATAAATCTACACTTGAAGAAAAGAAAGGGTTTGAACAGTGGAAGTCGAAAGACAAAAAGGCGAAAAGTCTTATGCTCATGTTCATGGAAGATAATTTAATCAAAGTTTTTGAAACTTATAAAACTTTCATGGACATGTGGAATGCAATAAAAGAAAAATACGACACTGCTTCTGAAGTTAACATCCAACTACTCTTGCATAAGTATAATTCTTGTCGTATGCAAGAGGGAGACAATGTCGTAGAGCATATAAATAAAATGATTATCATGGCTAAGGACTTATCCACTGCTGAGACCGAAATCCCGGAAAGAATGCAAGTGATAACCATTCTAAATAGTCTTCCCCCTTTCCTTGCTGTGGCTGCCACCAATTAAGTCTGTCATTGATCTTCCTATGCACCTAGCGATAGAACAGGACTTAATAGCCAGTAGGAAGGAACTAGAACTGAATATGGTGTAGCAAGAGCTGAATTATGTCCGCCAGAGGCATAATGCTGGAAGCTATAAAAACCCTGGTTCTAATAAACCACAACCACAAGGACCAAAATCGCAGCAGTTCAAGAGAAAGAAAGTACCCTGCGGAGCCTGCTATAATTGTGGAAAGTTCGGGCATTTCAAACTCAATTGCCCACAAGGTGAAAAGCAGGAGAATAAGGGAGGCTATAAGCATCCAGAACAAGGGGGTACTAGCAAAAGAGAATTCGTCGGTGTGACGGAATGTAATTGTTAGACCCTAGAGGGGGGGTGATTAGGGTCTTATGCTAATCTAATTCCAATTAAAAGCTAATTAAAATTATATAGATCAATATGTTCTTGCAAGAGATAGATATGAACAATAAGAACAATAAGAATATGCACAAATAAAATATGAGACAAGCAAAACACAAACACACGATATGTTTACGAGGTTCGGTCCCCACGACCTACGTCCCCGCTCCTCACCTCGAGGAGATATCCACTATCACAATCCGGTTTGGAAGCCGGAACTTCTACACACTCGGTTTACAAGTTCACCGAAAACTCTCACACTACACAATCACTCAACAATCACACTTTACACACTAAGTGTAGGAATCTAGCCCGTGTCCTCCTCCTCAAGTGCTCGATTACAACCTCTCCCTAGGTTCGTCAATCGACGCCACTCCTATTGGATTTGACCCCGTCTCTCTCTCCTCACACTTCTCTCGGTGTACAAGTGTATTACAAGTGATTCTCACAAACAAAAGTTAAATACAATGATTTGTTCTCAATTAACAAGTGAGAACACAATGAAGCTCACACTCACTAAATCACACCCCACAACCCACAATATATAATATGGAAATATCAAGCTCAATAAGTGTGTGTGATAATAGTGAATCAAACTCAATAAATAACTTAATGAATATAGCTAATCAATTGAAAGTGAGATAATAAGCTATATGGAAAGAGTTTAGAAAAACTTCTCAATAAACAAGAGGAGCTGAAGAATATGATCCCAATGGAATATGAGAGCCTCTTCTTGTTGTAGAAAACTTTCTCTTGAAAACAGATTAACGAAACACTTCTTAAACAGCTCTTAAACGTGATTAATATCTTGCTAAACAGTAAACTTGGATTTCTTGATTGATAGAGAAGAAGAGCAGCAATAGGGTATATATAGCACCCAATACAACAGCTAGAAATAGGTGAAAGACCAAAAAACCCATTTGAAAAACTAGCTGTTAGGCTCAGTTTGTCAACTCGTCGGTCGACCGATACGGTCGACCGATTAGTTCAAAAAACCCTGAGAAAATATGTTTTGAAGCTGGCGGTCGACCGACGCAAATTTCGGTCGACCGAATGGAAACTTCGATCGGCCGACGGAAATTCCGGTCGACCGGAAAACTCTTGAAAAAGAAGGATCATTCATGACAACGGTCCACAGTTCATAAGCAATGCCTTCGTCAGATTCTGCGACAAGTTCAAAATCGAAGATGTTTCGTCGACAGCTTACTACCCCGCCGCGAATGGATTAGCGGAGGCGTTTAACAAGACGATCATCAAGATCTTGTCAAAGCTCGTGAAGACCAATAAACGAGACTGGGACGATAAACTCGGTGAAGCACTCTGGGCTTATCGCACCACCATACGCACGCCTACGGGAGCTACCCCGTATTCGCTGGTATACGGATGTGAAGCTGTGCTACCGCTGGAAATTCAGATTCCGTCCCTTCGGATCGCCCTCGCAACGGAGATGACGACGGAGGAACAACATCAGAAGCGTCTCGAAGAGCTCGAGAGGCTGGATGAAAAGCGTTTGGAGGCTCAACAACACATCGAGTTTTACCAAGCCAGGATGTCAAGGGCTTTTAACAAAAGAGTCCGACAGAGAAGCTTCAAGGAAGGAGATCTGGTCCTCGCTGCTCGCCGACCAATAATTCTCACCTCCAAGAAGAAAGGTAAATTCGAACCCAAATGGGAAGGACCGTTTGTAATAGACACAGTCTATTCAAACGGCGCATATCGCCTGATTACTCAAGAGGGCGCCAGGCAATTAATGCCAATAAATGGGAAGTTCCTGAAAAAGTACTATCCCTAGTACATTCAGGATAACTCATTTACCGGGAAGTTCCTCGAAGAATATTACACTTAATATTCTAGAGGATAACCCAAAAAATTTTTTCACCACCAAAATCCCTCACTGATCAATTTCAATTGACAGTGAGTCCACCAAAAATGTTTTTCTGGCCCTCTTGATTCTCTCCATGAGCAAGAGGTCCACTTTCAGTTCGGAGTCCCTTTTCGATAAACGAAAGAACTCCTTCCCTTTTTCTCTTTGGTTAAACCTTGTTCATGGTTATAACCGGAGTTGAAAATTCCACTTCGATAAACGAAGAACCCATTTTCAGTTTAGATAACTCATCCTATAAAAGGCAAGTTTATCTAAATTTTCCAGATTCTCGGAGTGGACACCCCACTTCTAGTTTCTTCTTCGCTGGAAATAGAATATAAAATTCTTCCTTTCCAGGATCAGGGAATAGAATATAAAATTCTTCCTTCCTTGTTTTCGGGTTCGCCTTCACCCTAAAAGAAGACCGGGAAATAGAATATAAAATTCTTCCTTTCCCGCACCAACCTTTTCTAAGAATCTATCAATCTAGGATTCATCCTAGGAAGTTTATCCCGAATCCTAAGCAGGGATAAGTCTGCGCCTAACACGCGCTGCCGGTTTAGTCTTTTTCCGTAGAAAAAGACACCAGAGTTTGATTCTGGGGTATTCTATCCTGAAACCTAAGCAAGGATAAGTCTGCGCTTAACCCGCGCTGCCGGTTAGTTCTTAACCGTTAAAAAGAACACTCGTCCGCATATTCAACATTGCGGCAGGTTGTTATTAATAACACCAAAATCCATGCCTTACACGCATGGGGAATTTCATCCTGAATCCTAAGAAAGGATATGCCGACGCCTAACACGCGTCGCCGGTTTAGTCTTTCGCCGTAGAAAAAGACACCAGAATACCAGTCTGGGGTATTTTATCCCGAAACCTAAGTAGGGATAAAGTCAACACCTAACACGTGTTGCCGGGTAGCCTATTCCCGTAACAATGGCGAAGCCTATGTATTCAACATCATAGCACAAAGTCTAAGAGAATTCACTCTCTTAGCACAACGTTACATGCGGAACGGATTTAGACAATCCGCATGCTAGCCCGACTCAAACGGTAGTCGGTAAAGGCTAATCAAACCCGTTGAAGGCTGGGGGTTAGCCAAAAATCCTAAAGTCAACACCTAACACGTGTCGCCGGGTAGCCTATTCCCGTAACAATGGCGAAGTCTATGTATTCGACATCATAGCACGAAGTCTAAGGGAGTTCATTCCCTTAGCACAACGTTACATGCGGAACGGATTTAAATAATCCGCATGCTAGCCCGACTCAAACGGTAGTCGGTAAAGGCTCATCAAACCCGTTGATGGCTGAGGGTTTGCCAAAAATCCTATGAGTATTGTGGTCAATCATTTCAAATGGAATGAGGAATCATAATAAAGATAAAAAGACAAAAATCAGTTCCACTAAAAAGATCAAAGGTCAAAACATTCAGCAAATAAAGTCAAACCAAGTGCAGATACAAGGAGACGTTTCAAATCAGATCTAACAAACTGAAGGAAGCAATCGCAGCCTCAACAGCGGCAAGTTGCTCGACATGTTCCACTCGAACCCTCTCCTCTTCTTCCTTCTGAAGCTTGGTATAAGCAAGAATGGAGGCAGCATCGGCGGTTACGTCTTCTCGGCGCAACGTGTGAAGAATCTCCAGCTCTCCTCTATAAACATTTTGAACTCTAGTGCTCTCGAGCTCAAAATCTTTTAGAGTCCTCTCCCCTTGGACGGTCCTAATCCCTGTCCCCTCAGCAATGCTGTTATAAGCATCTATCTTACTCCGCAGACCACGTTGCCGTTCGTACAAGTTCGCAACGATGATTTCTTGCTCTGATATGCGTCTCACGCGGGCCTTACGCTCTCGCACCCTCTGAGTCTGAGCATCGATCATAAGTGGCGTGGCCTCAGCATACGGGTCGAAGTCTACTAGGTCTTCCAAATGATATATAAGTTCTTCTAAGCAAGTCAACCTTATCTCACATCGTCCAGCTAGCCGGATGCCGCCTACACGCTGAATGTCTTTAAGACTATCTGTTATGAAAGGGAGCAAATCATAATCTCTTCTCCGCCCAGAACTAATGTCGGTGAGCGTTTGTTGTATAACATTCTCTACTTTTTGGAGGATGTCCTGCAAGGATTCGGAGACCTGGAAGACAGATTCTTGGTCGGACGTAATTGCAGCAATGGGATCCTCTTCACTCTCATCGTCAGATATTAGGATGACTTCGGGACTCACAATCCTCCTATTACGGGAATTCAACCGAGGAAGTGGACCAGTGGCCTGCCTGAAGGAAGCCGCTGGAGGAGAGTATGATGTGGGAACTTCTTCCTCGCTAGGCTGCAAATGGGATCGACTCCTAGGAAGTCGAGATCGACGTGGAGGCATCGAAAACCTGCGATAAAAAAGCAGCAAGTCAGATACAGTCTAAAATAGTAATACACGAAATATAAAAGGGAAATTAAGAACTTGAACTAAAGTCCTATGAATAAATAGGATTTTATAGTTGAAGTCTAATTAAACCTACAAATTTCGTGCATGCTAAACAATGATTGTCATTTTGCGGTGAATTTTGGTGAAATACCCAAAATACCCCTCGTGCTCAAGGCTAAATTCAGGTCAAGGACACGTTTGATTTGGGGTCATGGTCATCATATTTGATCATCTAGTACTCTAGTCCACTTTTGCATAAAAGCCCTTACCAATTTCAGTCCACTTTTGCATAAAACCCCCCCCCCAAAAATTCGGTCAAATTGCATGTGTTGCATAAAACCCCCAAATTTTGGTTCATACTCACAACCCATCATCCTTAGAATAAAAAGTTGTGATCTTGACATGTGGGTTCATGTTGCATCCCCATTACAAGCATAAAGTTACAATCTTTCTTAATAAAAAAAAAAAGGAAGAGAGTGGGGAAGGGGAACTTACCAAATCAAGAAGCTTTCCTTGAGGTTGAAGATGATGAAACTCTAACTTGGGGGAGAAGATAATTTCGGCCAAGAGGAGTGCAAGAAAATCCGGAATTATAGATGAATTTGGGGAAGGAAACAATGGAAGAGAGAGTTTAAAAAAGGAAGAAAATCTCTCTTAAAAGTATGGAAAGAAGAGGGAGCTTAAAAAAAAAAAAGGGGAAGAAAATCTCTCTTGAAAATATGGAAAGAAGAGGAAGTTTAAAAAAGGAAGAAATTCTCTTTTGAACATTTGGAAAGAGAGGAAATAACAAAAAGGAAAGTTCAACAGGGGAAACAAATTCAAAGAGGCAAAGGGGGGGGGGCCGGCCCTAGAGAGAGAAGAAGAAAAAATAAAAAAAATGAAGAAAAAACCCTCTTTTATAGCCTTGAACCAGATCTGGCTGAACCAGACCAGACCAGGGTTGAACCAGACCAAGCCAAATTGAGCCAGAATGAGCCAGAATGAAGCATGTTTGTGATTTACACTATGTGTGTGTACATGTGTATGTGATGAAGAAGCTTGATGGGATGCACAATCATGTGTAGGCTTGTCAATTTTTGGTGCATTATGACAAAATTGAGCTAAATGGCCTTTAAGACCGCAAATAGAACATTTGTGAATTTTGTCATACATATGTGCATAGTGAATAGGTTTCTTGGAAGAATTAACATTAACCTTTGCACATAAGTCCATAAGCTTTTTATTATTAGCAATACAAGTATTTAGTGTTGAATCTAAGGTAGATATTCTTTTTCTCATTTGATTCAACTCATCATTGTGCATACAAGCATTGCTACTAGAAGTAGGATAAACAAGATTACTCATCATAGATTTTAACTTATCTACTTCTAACATAGCATCACGTTTTTCATGAAGCAAACTAGCATTTTCAATTTTCAAATTTTCATTGCATTCTTTAAGAATTATATTTTCATTTGCAATAAAATTGAACTTAGTAGCTAGTGTTTCATGAATGGATTTCATATTAACATACTTGCTTTTTACATCAATATAGCTATTGTGTAATTTTTCAAACTCAAGAGCAAGTTCATCAAAAGTAATAATATCATCGTTATCGCATACCTCACTAGGGTTACTACCTAGTGGTGTTGTACATGGGGATGAGGCTTCCTTAGAGCTCAAAGCGGGATTTTCCAACGCTTGTTGAATAGCCTCCAATTTTCCTTCATGTGCTTCAATAAGTTTCCATAAAGCGTAAGCACTATCAAAATTAGCAAATTTGTTAGAAAACGATGAGTGAAAGGCACTAATCAAATATTCTAACAAAAGTTTGTTCATGTTAAACAATCTTTTATCATTATCACACCATTTGGATTTTTCCAAGATGGGAATAACATAACCATCCTCAATAATTTCCCACAAATCAAATTGATTAGATTGAACAAAAAGTTTGAATCTAATACGCCATTGAGCATAGGGGAAATTATCCAAACGAGGAGCAATATTAATAGCATATCCTAAGCAAGATGAATCATTCATATCCATAGAGATGAAATGCAAGAAGCACAATTAATCAAAATTAGATTAGCACTAATACAATAACTTGGATCTTTAACTCAAGGCGGTTAGTCCTTAAATCAAAGAGCACCAAGCTCTGATACTCTTGTTAGACCCTAGAGGGGGGGTGATTAGGGTCTTATGCTAATCTAATCCGATTTAATAGCTAATTAAAATTATATAGATCAATATGTTCTTGCAAGAGATAGATATGAACAATAAGAACAATAAGAATATGCACAAATAAAATATGAGACAAGCAAAACACAAACACACGATATGTTTACGAGGTTCGGTCCCCACGACCTACGTCCCCGCTCCTCACCTCGAGGAGATATCCACTATCACAATCCGGTTTGGAAGCCGGAACTTCTACACACTCGGTTTACAAGTTCACCGAAAACTCTCACACTACACAATCACTCAACAATCACACTTTACACACTAAGTGTAGGAATCTAGCCCGTGTCTTCCTCCTCAAGTGCTCGATTACAACCTCTCCCTAGGTTCGTCAATCGACGCCACTCCTATTGGATTTGACCCCGTCTCTCTCTCCTCACACTTCTCTCGGTGTACAAGTGTATTACAAGTGATTCTCGCAAATAAAAGTTAAATACAATGATTTGTTCTCAATTAACAAGTGAGAACACAATGAAGCTCACACTCACTAAATCACACACTACAACCCACAATATATAATATGAGAATATCAAGCTCAATAAGTGTGTGTGATAATAGTGAATAAAACTCAATAAATAACTTAATGAATATAGCTAATCGAATAAAAGTGAAATAGTAAGCTATATGGAAAGAGTTTAGAAAAACTTCTCAATGAACAAGAGGAGCTGAAGAATATGATCCCAATGGAATATGAGAGCCTCTTCTTGTTGTAGAAAACTTTCTCTTGAAAACAGATTAACGAAACACTTCTTAAACAGCTCTTAAACGTGATTAATATCTTGCTAAACAGTAAACTTGGATTTCTTGATTGATAGAGAAGAAGAGCAGCAATGGGGTATATATAGCACCCTAATACAACAGCTAGAAATAAGAAAAAGACCAAAAAGTCCATTTAAAAAACTAGCCGTTAGGCTCATTTTGATGTTTTGAAGCTGGCGGTCGACCGACGTGAAATTCGGTCGACCGAATGGATATTTCGGTCGACCGACGGAAATTCCGATCGACCAGAAAATACTCAAAGAAATTCTCAGAAAATAGACTACCGTCGGTCGACCGTATCGGTCGACCGAAATCTGATATGTGTAAAATGTCAGGTTTTGGGTCAAGACTACCGTCGGTCGACCGTATCGGTCGACCGAAATCTGATATGTGTAAAATGTCAGGTTTTGGGTCAGTTTTGAGAATTCGTTAAAAATATCAATTCATATCCAAAAATAGTGAAACTTTGGGGAAAGTTTATAAATGATGAAATAAACATGTTTGAAAAGGAATTTTTGGAAAAACGAATTTCGTTTGTGAAAACTACCTGTTTTTGAAAAATGATTAGAAAACCTGTATTTTTATGAAAGTGAAAGTTTGATATAGGACTTGTAAATATTCATATATATATTGTGCATATACTATATGTAGATAATAAAGTATGAGAGAGCTGTAAACAAGAGATAAAGATATTTTAACAACGTTTAAAGAAAAATCATCTATATGATAGAAAACGTCAAAAATCGTGTTAAGTGTATATATATTGAGCTTCGGTATAATCATACTATATATGTAAGTAAACTAAACATATACCTAGTAAATCCACGCAAATGAACTTGAATCTTTAACACTTTATTAACGCGTGTTAAAATACCTGAAAAGAGAACATAAACACAACAAAACACTAGAAAACTTATCAGTAATAAATTGTTTGTCAAATCATCATCAAAACTATAGGATCAACAGTAATGCTGTGATGACGGATATCAGTGGTTGGTGGATTGACTCCGGTGCGACTAGGCATATCGCAAAGGATAAGAATGGAGTCGTAGAATTCACCGAGCTGAAGAAAGGAGAACAGAGAATCTATATGAGAAATAATACCTATCTCGATGTAGAAGGTATTTGTTCGTATAGATTGGATCTTGGGGACAGCATTCTTGTCTTCAAAGATGTGTTCTATGCGCCAGGAATTAGACGCAATCTGATCTCTGTTCCCAGCTTGATGAAGAAAGGACTGGAAGTGAGGTTCTATAATAACAGGGTTTCTATAGGCAAGAATAATAAAGTGAATGCTATGGGTAAATATGTACCCCGAGCATGAATTATGCATTCTTCCAGTAGTTTGTAATAATTCTGATAATAAAATTTTGAATTTAAACTACTTGTCTTGTTATATTTCTGAATCTGAATTGTGGCATTCTAGACTAGGACATGCTAGTATTTCAAAAATGAAAGAAATTATCAGAATGAACTTGCTTCCTGCACTATCTAATATTCAATTGCCACCATGTGAACATTGTTTAACTGGTAAAATGACTAGAAAACCTTTTGTTGGCGGACATAGAGCCAATGAACTTTTAGGGTTGATACACTCGGATATTTGTGGTCCCCTAAGTATCAAAGCTCATAGTAATAAAGAATATTTTATTACTTTTATAGATGATTATTCCAAGTTTACACACGTCTATCTTATATCCAGAAAATTAGAAGCTTTTGACTGCTTTAAGAGATATAAGACAGAAGTTGAAAACCAACTTGGATTGAAAATCAAAATTCTGAGAACTGATAGAGGTGGAGAATATAATTCTAAAGAATTTGAAAGTTATTGTATTCAGCATGGAATTAAAAGGCATACGACAATGCAGTATACGCCACAACAGAATGGTGTTGCTGAAAGAAAGAACAGAACATTATTAAATGTAGTTAGATGTATGTTGTCTGATTCTGGTCTCTCTAAAAACTTTTGGGGAGAAGCATTGTTAACTGCAAACTACATTTTAAATAGAATTCCCACCAAATCAGTTGTATCTACACCTTATGAATTATGGAATGGGAGGAAACCTAATTTGAGTCATCTCAGGAAGTAGGGATCTATAGCTCATGTTCTCATTCCATGTCAACTTAGAGATAAGTTGGATTTTAAAACAATAAAGTGTAGATTCATAGGGTATTCAGAAAAGTCAAAAGGTTATAAGTTCTACAATAAAGAAAAAGGAGTCATTGAAAGCAGAGATGCTACTTTTCTAGATAATCTAGAGGAAGAGGAACAAGTTCAAGAGGAAACAGAACCTCTAACTGTGATAGATGATGATTATTCCAGTGTTGTTCCCACTAATGACCCTGATATTGTGAATGAACCTAACCTTGAAAATGATGAAATACCTATGGAAAATAATGTACCTAATCAATCGGTTGTAGGCAACAAAAGGCCAAGAACACAACCTTCATGGATGGATGATTACTATTTATATTCATGTGAGTCATCCTGTTTTTCGGTAGATACAAATATAGAAGAACAAGATCCCTTAAACTTTTCTGATGCGATGAAATCGCATGAATCAGCTTTATGGCTAGAATCTATGAGAGAAGAACTTGATTCCATAGAAAAGAACAAGGTATGGGAGTTATGTGATCTACCAGAAAATAGAAAAGCCATAGGATGCAAATGGGTGCTCAAAAAGAAATATTGTGTTGATGGATCTATTGATAAATTCAAAGCACGGTTAGTTGCTAAAGGTTATAACCAGAAGACAGGAATAGATTTTCAGGAGACGTATTCTCCTGTAGCTAAATTTGCATCCATTAGAATTATTTTGGCTATTGTTGCATAACTTGATTTGGAGTTATTCCAAATGGATGTTAAAACTGCATTCCTCAACGGAGAGTTGAAGGAAGCAATATATATGCAACAACCTGAAGGTTTTCAGGTGAAAGAACAGGAACATAAAGTTTACAAATTAATGAAATCTCTATATGGTTTAAAACAGTCTTCTAGACAATGGTATCTTAAATTTCATGATGCGGTCACTAAACTTGGTTTTATTCAAAATAAATTAGATAATTGTGTATATGTCTTGAAAAGTGGGAGCAAGTTTACTATATTATCATTATATGTGGATGATATATTGCTCGCTGGAAATGACATAGAAATGTTGAATAAAATCAAGGTAGATCTCAGCGAAAAGTTTGAGATGAAAGACATGGGAGATGCATCATATATTCTTGGAATTCAAATAATTCGAGATAGAAAGTCTAGAATGCTAAGTTTAAACCAAGAAAAATATTTAAGATCAGTTCTTAAAAGGTTTGGAATGGAGAATTCCAATCCAGCACCAACTCCGTTGGTTATGGGAAAGAGATTATGTAAAGAGCAAAGCCCTGGAGAATGGCAGAAGCCATCAGATGTTCCTTATGCTCAAGTAATTGGAAGCTTGATGTATGCAATGTTGTGTACCAGACCTGATATAGCTTATGCTATGAGTCTAGTCAGTAGATATCAAAGTAATCCAGGACCAGTACATTGGGAAGCTGTTAAAAGGATTATGAAGTATATCAGAGGTACATTGACTCATAGATTAGTCTATCAAGCCGATTCACTTGAACACCTTGGTTTTTCCGATGCTGATTTCGGAGGTGATAAAGATGATGGAAAGTCCAATTCGGGACACTTATTTATCTTTGGAGGAGGAGCTGTTTCTTGGAGTAGCAAGAAACAAGGGTGTGTTGCTAGATATACGTAAGAAGTTGGATATATAGCTTATAGTATGACAACTACACATGCTGTCTGGATAAGACGGTTTTTGATTGATCTTGATCTCAATTTGTTAGAAGGACCTATTGATATTTATTGTGATAATCAAGCAGCAATTAGCTTAATCAATAGTGGTGCGAATAGCTTCAAAGGAAAACATATTGAGATCCAGTATCACTATATTCGAGATATTGTAGAAAAGGGAGAAGTCAAAGTGACTTATATCCCTACTACAGATATGATTGTTGATCCTTTGACAAAAGGAATACCAGCAGAATCTTTTATCAAACATGTAAGTTTGATGGGACTTAGAAATAAATAAGTCCAAGTAAAATAAGAGTTACTCTCTACGGATAGTGAGAGTAATGGTAAGCAGAAACATCTGATCTCACGGATAGTGGGAGGCATATCACTTGGTTGATTTGGTCAAGTGGGAGATGTTAGCTTGACCTGGTCTAAGATGACCAAATCAACGATTCTCAGTAGAGAGAATTGTGGATCGTGGAGAGAAATTGGGTTTGTTGAGAGAAATTCTCTCAGTAGCGGTTATGAGGGGGGGTGGAGATAATGGGTTCTGGCTCCTATATAAAGAGGAGTAATCTCCTTGAGAAAAATACAACAAAAAGAAACAAAATCAAACCCTAACCTGTTACCAGAGCCCCCCTCAAAAATCTATTCTTTCTTGTTCCTTGAGTTCGATCACTGATATTGTATCTTAATCAATCAGCTACTTCTCAGGTGTTTCCATGTATTTGACTCTTTCCTCTAGCCTCTCTTATGATCCAGTTCATCTCTTCTACAAGTGATTTGTTTGGAAATTTATATTTGTTTGCTAAATTTCAAAGGTTTGGATGAAATTAACAACAAATGTGAAACCTTCAAAGGATCAACCGTATGATGAAAACCCACAAGAAGATGAGCGTTAAGAATTATAAATCAGTTTGATCAACTAAGTTCTGGCTACATTCCTGTGGTAGTTTTAAACGTTGATAGTCTGGAGCTAATATAATTAATTCATTAAGAATTTTGATTCTTAAGTTTCTTGTAGTGAGAGACAATCTTGAATCTTGGGCATAGGCTAAATGACATCTACAATAGAAGCTCAACTATAGCCAATAATGAAAACGGTTATACTTTAAATCTGTACAAAATTTCATAAACGTGGGTCTGTACACAGAAAAATAATGAAGTTCGAAGGGAAATTCTTGCAACTTTTTTTTTTTAATGAGGAAACCCTTGGTCAGGAGGAGCTACAACCAGGTGACCAGTCGAGTTCGAGAGCCCTTGCCACGCCTTAGAAGACATCACGAAGTTATTCTCCTCTACTCAACCCAAGGGAGGACCCCCTCTGCGACGCAACCTAGTCATCAATGGAGCCTGCACCTGACCAAGTCTTGCATATTTTTTGTTAGGTAGTAGCACAAATATGATGGAGGGCTTGGTTATCCAAATTTATGTAGAAGGAAAAGGAAATGAAAAGGACTTGGGATATTTTAAAACAAATAGGCCTCTCTCCCTCAAAAAAAATCTAAAACGTTCGAGAAAAGTAAAACCAACACGAATCAAGCCTTGAGCTTCAAAGCTTGTCACAAGTTGCTCTGAAAGCTGCAAGAAAAGTCCATGACTTGTACTAGACCCGACTAGCTACTTTGTTTGGTCCCTCTCAGAAATCGTGACCAAATAATTTAATAAAGGTCTGTCATAGAAATGATCGCTAGATATTGAAGGAACTAGAAATTGTAATGAACTTTTCTGGTTTTCCACTGAGCTAGAATTATCCTTGACAGCTATAGCTAAAAACTATATTTATGAATGAATAAGACTTCCATAATTCCCCTTGGTTGTAGGCATACTACCGTCCCATTCCCAAAATCAATCACCACAACCTATCATTCACCCTATGCATTCTCTGTAGCCCAATACAAAACCAAACTTTACATAAAGAAATTGAATATGTTAGCATATATCTTTTAAAAGAAATGAAAATCATATTTGTTTCGAGTTCTCAGGTTTTTGAAAATGCGAAGTTAAGGAAATCTAAATACTGATTAGGCGGGTGCACAAGAAGATCGCGACAACTTCATTAATTAAAAAAATGGAGAAAAATGTGAAATACAATCATGTGCAGTTACAAAATTAATACTTTCTAATTATAACAGAAATTTTCAGTATCACAAGTTCAAAAGATTTCCATGTGTTGTTACTTGTCCAAACACTCACCTAAAAGGTATATCTGAAAAGGTACCATAAACATTATTTCTAAATTGCGCAGAGATCCGCATGTTCTGGTATATTTATTGGATATCCATATGTATCCTAAATAATATATGTTCAAACCTAACAAATTTACACAATCGACTGTATAATATGCATGCAAACCTGCCCGCCATTCCTTTCTAGCATATGCTCCCCCAAAAAAAAAACGCCCCAAAACACAAAAAAAAGACCCAAAAAGAAATAACTTGAGCCAGGAGATTACAGAGTATTAAGAGAAATATTAGACAGTGGAATATATGTACATACCTACAGATTATATCATTTTCAGACAGTTATTTACATTACCATCATGTACACATATTCTTTTAATGAGCGAGGCAAATGTTATACAGGACTTATGTAATGACTTCTGCAGTGACCTGGGAAACATCCTGGCGACACAGCGGACATACCCTGTAATAATATTTGATATCAGAATATTTGATAGTGAATGATAGAAAAATGCATTTTAAAATAAATACGGATAATCATACCCGTGCATTTCTTTGAGCCACTTATCAACACAAGACATATGATATTCATGGCGACAAGGAAGGACTCTTATACTATCGCCTTCCTCATATTCAGCCAAGCAAATGTAACACCTGTATTAATTGGATAATGGAAAAAATGTCTCAGAGTAAGTCATGAAAGCATTACTACAGATATCGTTCACAAATTAGAAAGTAACAAATATTATATCAAAAAAGTTTCAGAAAAGCAACATAATTTGACAATAAGATAGAAATCTTAATTTTAGAGAGCAATCTAAGGACATCTCTGGGTGATGGATATAAAGACTCACAGAATGCAGACAACAATTTCCTAAGGAATGTATGACCGAAGACGGGTCAGACTAACAATGGGGTGGGCTATGAACCATGACGAGGACAGTAAGAGTACATGTTACAATAAATCTGCAACTATTACTTACAAAAAAAATAAATTGGAGTCCCTTGTGAAGTATATATGCAACTGATGAGTGTACCAACAAAGTCATGCATCAGAATTATATAATAATCACAAAATCAATTGTGAGTAGACCATTAAACAAAATCTGGGACCATCATAATTCCTGCATAGCTAGAATCTTTTATTCCTTTTGTATCTTAGGAACAGCGAGAGAGAGCCAAGCCTGTGTTACAAATTTGATATAGGACTTGCATGAACCTTTAGAGGAGGGACGGGTCAGTGAAATTAATTCACTCTACCCCACTTGAGATGTGATCCAGTTCCTGCATATACTGATATGTGGTGCATTTCTAATCCGGATCATCAAATTTATGATCCAGTAAAAGAACAATGACTAATTGGTCCTATATTCTTTTGCTGTATTTATCATTTAAACTGGGTTATTAGACTTATTTTACAGCCTTTCAGACTTATACTAGGACTTTCAAAATTGGATTTGTGCTTTGATTAATCATGTAAATATTTCCTAATTTAAGTGTGTGCTTTATATTTCTTTGAAATGAATAAAATTTCTATTACCATAATCCTTTATTTTACATGTCTTTGAATGTCTGGGTCTCCTTTGCCACATTCACAGATACAAAATTACTGGGATGACCTTAATGATGCTCCAAGTATATTATGGCCCAAAATGCTGATTCAATTAAGCTTACACTTTCACAATGTATATCCTTCAAACTAGCATTCGGTGAACCCAAACCTGTACCACAGACCCAAGCATACAAGGAATAATGGAATCACAGACCCGAACAAAATAGGTTTCTCATAAGACCTTAATGATGCTCCAAGTATATTATGGCCCAAAAGGCTGATTCGATTAAGCTTGCACTTTCACATTGTATATCCTTCAAACTAGCATACGGTGAACCCAAACCTGTACCACAAACCCAAGCATACAAGGAATAATGGAATCACAGACCCGAACAAAATAGGTTTCTCATAACTTGTCATACTGGGTGAAAAGAGAATATCCTTTTCAGATAACATTATGTTCTAGAATAAAAGTCAATATCTCTTATGGGAACGGTCATTTTGCATTAGTGAATATGACCTATACTTAATCAAGAACCAGTATGTCCTCCCAAAATTTTTTCGTGTACTATTACCATTCTTAATTAAACACAGAAATTTTGTACCAAGAATTTCATCCTTCACGCAAGCTACGGTGCATCTAGTTAATCAAAAGAAAAAAGTTACAGTACATATAAAGCAGAGAATCACACGGACCACAGGAAAAAAAACAATTTTTCATTCACAACTTCACGCATCATACGCTATGCCTGCAGAATAGCTCAAACAGGGAGAGAGCATCATAGGGATTAGCATAAATGAATGCACCTAGTAGATCTCCGCTGGGAATCTAATGAAAATAAAGCAAATCAAGAAGCTTACTGTTCTAAGTCATATGTTTCAACTGCATCATGTTTTATGTAAGTCTTGACAGGCAAAGCATTCACAACAGATTCTGGTGCTGGAAGAGAAACCACTGAAAGTGAAAGCGAAACAGGTTGCCGGTGGATTTCATCCAAGACCTGCAATCATATTGCATAAGACTATTGCATCACAGAAAAACTCTAAGCAGTCAGCACCGTAAAACAAGGTAACTCGCGTAGCCTCTCAATTGTGCAGTATGCAAACGTAAATTCTTAATTGAAAATTTAGAGCCAGCAAATCACTCTAGGAAGCTATTCAAAGTAAGTCAAGTTCAGCATTCAAGGTTACCATAGAGATTATAACCTTCGTATAAGAATTATCATTACTCAGTATGACAGTACTATAATATGACTTATTTATTCAAAGTCAAATGTAACTAGATATGTTTGTATATGAAATTAACAGGATGACTACGTATACACCCAGCCATCCACCCACATCAGCTTTTCACATGATATTCATATCACTGCATATAACGAAAAAAAACTAAGGGTAGGAAAATTTAGAAGGAATAGAGGGTTCACTCCTAGCAATTATAATCCATCAAGGCAATAACCATAAGTTCATGATATAGATTTTATTGTAGCAGCAGACAGCAGGGATGAACTCTAAAGGATGGGTCCCAGAGATACTAAAATTTAAATAAAAATGTTTGAATGGTCGTATGCAAGCGAAGATAATTTATTTAAAATAAAAATGTCACTTTATTCTTATATAAGAGTCCATTTTTTACTAACTTTGATAATAGACTCCTAAATGTTGGTAATTTCAAGTTAAAAATAACTTCGTATGTTCAATTTAAACTCTAAATGACTTTTGGTTACTTGAACTTAAGAATTTGATGATTGAATTTAAACTCAAATTGGTTAAAATTATAAGTATCCCTGTATCCCAGTTTTAAATTTGCATTTTCGCACACTCAAGACCTTTCTCTTGACGCTCATGACATCTGTTCATCTAACATAGGGAGTGGGTGCTTCACTTTCTTCTTTCATTAGTGAATAATATTGACTACAGAACAGACATCTCTTTGATGCACTAACTATGGTCTTTTCATGCGATGTTGGCTTGGTTTGGTATGGGAACTGAGGAGGGAAGGGAATGGGGAGTAGAGTTCAACGAGGTGGAGGGAAAAACATCCCTTTTCTTGTTTGGTTGGAGGTGGAGTGAAGGAAGCTAGATGATATTTCCCTGTTTAGCTGGGAGATGAGAAGGGAAGGTGACGTGAATAGTTAAAATACTATACCCTTTTGCTTTGGGAATATTTGTTGTCCAAAGAAATACAAGAGGATATAAAGGTCATTTTAAAACATCACTTTTAGCTCCCCTTGAATAATGTTCACTGTCCCCCAGATTTGACGGGACAGGGAATAGTAACCATTTTGTCTTCCCTCCCTTAACCTCACTCCACCCTCCCCTCCAAAACCGTCCTACCAAACTCAACTTCTTACTTTTGTCTCCCACTTCTTCATCTTCCCTCCCCTCTTCAAATCCCCTACCAAACTAGGCCTTAGGTGTCAACATTCATGATTCACGGGCCCTAGCTCCAATTGCAAAACCTTTTAAAGGATTAACACTAGGCTAATAGTTCATTTAGTAGAACTTTTGCCACTTTCATCCCTTTACAGCTTTTGTGTTTGTTCAATTTGCTTGCGAACAACCTTAAATACAATCCTTATCTCAGGTTTAACCCGTAAAAGCATTAGGTATCAGTCAACACAGAACAATGTAGACCACCAGCGATAACCTTATCAAGGAAATAGTCCTACGCAGCCAAGCACCCATAAAACATGAATCAAATTTTACAAATAAACAAAGACATCCTGTACTTGACCTGTTAAAGGCCTACCTCAAATAAGGCTTCAGCTAACAAAACAATCCGTGAAATACTAGCTCGAGTACTCGATTCCTCATGCATGAATAGTGAATCACAAGTACATCTACCATCTGGGTGGAGCCCTGACGGGCAAAAGTTAGTTTGTCTCCTGTCATTATTAGAGCCAACACGGAGTCGTTCTCTTATCTGCACCAAGGAACTCATCAGGTCTAGCAAACCCAGAAAATAAAGATGCAGGAAATCTAATGTTATAAACCACTAGAGACTACAAAAAAGGAGAGCAGAGTCTTAACAGGGAATTGAAGGCCAGGAAAAAGTTCCGCTGAAGAAAAAGAATGAAGAAATAATGAAAGGCAAAGTACAAAGCAGAGAAATTAATTAACTGCAGCTTCATAAAAGAAAACATAACCAGAACATGAATCAGCTATAAAAAAAATTAACTAAATCCCATATGTGAATACTAACGGATCAGTTACAAAGCAAATTATAGGACTAACAAATAATAAATTGAAGATTAATTTGTGTAAAAAATATAATTTTAGAGCGAGTTCACCACAGAAAATGGGTATAATAATTTCAAGATGCATGTGATGTAATATAAGGGTTTGTATACTTACCAGGATTAGACTTAATTAATAATTGATGCACAACTTGAAGAAATAAAACTGAAACTGGACAAAAGATCACCTCAGATCTAGAATGCCATCTTCTTCCATTGAAACCATGCCTTCTACGTTGCAAAAATACTGAATCATGATCAAACCTAGTTCTGAAAAGGTCATTGCTAATATCTAGTAACCACCTGTCATTAAATCCGAGTTCATCATTATCCTCAGTGGATGACAATATTTCTGAGTCATAGTTCCTTCTAGTACTGCGCCTTGACAAGGCATCCCAAAATAGCCTTCTACTATTCCTTCTTACCTCGTTTCTACTTATATCCGCGGTGCCACTCGGTATATTGTTTGAAGGGATACTCATAACATCAACATGAAGGTCATTTCCATGACTCCTTGTTTCCACAGTGAGGAAGTCTTCACCTGATAAGGTTGCCTCAAGGAGAGGTTCCTCTGCCCGCAAGTTTGAAATTGAGGATAAGATGGCTGCAGTAGAAGCAATGGTTGAACCAGCATCAGGTATCTCACTTGTCAAGTTCACAATTGGAGGAGTATCTATTGGTTCCAGGCGAGAAACACTACTTGAAAACCTCACTGAGGAATGTTGGGATACATTGTCATTTATGCTGTCAGCATCTTCTTCAACTGGAACAAACACGGTATCTGTATTCGTTGAAGATGGTTCTAGATCCACTTGTTTTGAAGTACTTGCAAGATTACATGTCTTTTTAGAATGAGTCATGTTGGAAGCAGAACTTGCACTTGATACACAAGGAACAAGCTCCTTGCTTTCAGTGAGACACTTACCACAATCACTGACTTCAGTATTTTGTAGAAGCGCTGAGTTTTCTTTGTGACCATTACTGACGATTATACCAGACATCAGGTGTTCATTAATGGAGCTTGAGGAGCTGCTGTTTGAAGATAAGGTCAGAGGAGATTCCTTTACCATACATTCGAGATCATCATCTTCTATGGGACCATGAAGGCTTGCTGGTAAAACCAATTTCTCTGATGACCGGTTTTCAATCTGTATGTGAAACATAGTAATTACAAATTAGTCTACTCCTATTACTTATAAATGTTATACCAATATATAATTTAGTCATGAGGTAGCACAAATATGAACTATAGAAAGAAATATCACAGTGAAAACTCTGGACAGTAAAAAATAGACCATCAGACAAGACAACAGCAATTAGAAAACTGGGTATACAATTAGAAAACTGGGGATATAAGTCAAGTAGAGAGCTTTCAAAGTTATGATGATAGGTGACCTAAGTTACAGGGATACGGATATGGGTGCGTGTATGGGTTCAGGACACGGCAAATTTGTAAAAGGTAGAATATGGCGGCTTGGCTACACATAAATGTATATATCATTATATCATAATAATTTACATGAGCTCAAAATTATTTTTTTTTTCATTTCATGTGCTATGAATGAAGATATTAGAGATTGTCTTGTTTGAAGTTTGATGAATTACGCTGACGTCATTAACCATTAAATAAAGATTTTGCTTAATGATATCATCCAGCAAATCCCATATTGTCTTGAAGTGTTGCTAACAACTAAAGGAACAATTGTGTGCCCGCATTGATATACTTGCACATCAAGGTTCTGAGTGTAAAATGATAATAAACTTGAAGCAGATGGAGATTATCCAAAAAATCAAGAATATGTCGTTTAGTTCATCTATAAAATTGCTACTTCATCGTCATCTTGAAATATATGCAATACGCCGACTTAAAAGTTTATTCAGGAGCTTAAACAGCCCTATATGCCTATGATCATGATAAAAGATGCTCATAATTTTTCCAGAACTTGTCTTCTTGAATGATAAAGTCAATGTTCGCTAACAACAATGGTTCCTGCAATTGGCTACTCACAACATGTTTTCATATTGATTTTGTCTCTCGCCTCTTCTTAACATCTTCATTTTTTTCTTCCTCTTCTTTTGTTTCTGTTTATCCAAAACAATACATCCCCAAAGGCTTAGGTAAACTCCAAGGATTCACCCGCAAAACCTAGGACTCAAAGATCAAGATGTTCCCTTTCTTTCGGCACTATCCACACAACAAAAATTCAACTGGCACAATGGTGATCCAATATATGAAGAAGCAATTACGTGCTTCTAAAAACTACTACATATCTCTGAATTCTCCTCTACTTCGTCAAGGACTGGCCCCTATTTCCTTATGTTTATTTGATATTGGTTTTCTACACATTTCTCTTCTTGTTTTTTTTTTTCTCTTTTCCCATCTGGTAGGCGCTTAGAGGGGCAATACATCTTCCCTTTGACTTGCCAATCACCTGCCCTCTTTCCCATTTTGTTGGGTTGTCCTTTCCTTTCCTTCATGAATCATGAATCTTCCTACCTCCCTTCCCTGAAAAGACAAGTAACAACTTTGCCCCTTTCAACTACTACTTGTCCAGTCCATAGAGGCTATCAATGAAGCATAACTCAAAACTCTTAACTGAAGGAATTATATTCCTGTAAATCCCACAAAGCAACTGAAGAACACTTGAGCAACACAAAAATACCCATACATTTTATTTCTTCCAAGTTCCAAT